>NC_081817.1:29519482-29827500 GCF_030704535.1 Vitis vinifera
CCCTGCCACTTATGAAAAATCTCATGCCATTCATCAATTGTTTAAACAGTTTCATGCCATTAGTCAACTGCCAGCTTTTGGAAGTGGAGTAATGAAGCCCCACTTCTCCACAAAAAAGCACCAACTTGCAGCCCATTTACACATGGCAACACATGAGTTCTGGCAAGCATGGCACGACGCGTAGAGCTTCAACCACGACGCAGTAGAGACAGAAGCAGTGGTGGCAATCCGAAAGCACCTAGAAAACGCTACCGTCGTTACTAGTGATCGGCGCAACTGGCCACATGGCTGGAGTAGGTCGAGCTGAACCGTATAATGCCGCCGAAGAAGGACCTTGTTCGTTATCTCAGAGGTGCGCTCCGAGCCTTGATCTCATTCATATCGGTCATGTCCATGGTGGCACCGACGTTGACGCCAGCATGGGTTTTGGTGATGGTGCGAGTGGTGGACTCGGTGTTGGAGAGAGACAAGGAGAGATGGAGGTGGAGATGGAAATGGAAATGGAGATGGAGATGGAGGTGGTTCGCATGATGGGTTCGGTCTGGCACTTAAGAAATGATGATGAAGAGTATAGAGAGAGAGACCAGGAAATGATCAAGCATAATAAACCCATAGAGATTTCAATGCATCAGACAACCACAACTGCTTTCTAAACCCACATTCTATAAACACCCTCGTCTCGTGATCACCCAATATTTTGAAATATGCCAAAAACAGAGGAGAAAGGAAAGAGAAAAAAAAAAAACAGAGCATGCATAAGTTGCTTTCAAGGACCAAGATGAACCCACTAATAGCAGGAAAACCCAGGAGAATAGTTCCAAATGGGAAATGTAAAGTAAGTTGAAATCGTACCTGGACTAGGAAGAGGATGATGGGTTGATTTCTTGCTCCTTCTTCTTGCAACTCCAAAATAAAGGAAAAAGAAAAAAAAAAAAACAGAGCATGCATAAGTTGCTTTCAAGGACCAAGATGAACCCACTAATAGCAGGAAAACCCAGGAGAATAGTTCCAAATGGGAAATGTAAAGTAAGTTGAAATCGTACCTGGACTAGGAAGAGGATGATGGGTTGATTTCTTGCTCCTTCTTCTTGCAACTCCAAAATAAAATCTCTTTCCCCTCTCTGCTCGTTCCCTCTTCTTCCCCCCGCCCCCCCCCCCCCCCCCCCCCCCCCCCCCACGTATCTTTCTCCTTTTTTCAAAACCAACTCTTGACTAATTTTTCTTTCAAGTCGTCCTGTCTGGCCACCATAACAGCTCACTTCCAGTCCTATCTAGACTAATTTTTCTTTCAAGTCGTCCTGTCTGGCTACCATAACAGCTCACTTCCAGTCCCATCTAGTCGCCCAAAAACAGCTCACTCATCAGTCCCATGGCTGCCTTGAACAACTCATTCTCGAGGTTGTAAGAAAAAAAGAAAAAGAAAGAAGAAAAAAAAAAAAAACAAAAAAACCATTCCTCTCTCCCTTAAGGTCTACAAGTACACTTTCTTCTTATACCTTTCATATCCATTTCGTATAGCCTCAATACTAGTGTGTATCATAATCCTTAACCAAAAATTGTTATTAGGATTTTTCTATTTCTTTGTAAATCTTGAGAGGAAATTAGTTAAGTGTGAGGTATCACTTGAGTTTGCTAAGTGTGAGGTATCCATTGAGTTTGCTAAGTATAAGGGATCACTCGAGGGTATCTCTAAAGGAATTACGAAAGATTCCTTGAACCCAATAATCCAAGTGTACCATATTAAGGCTTTGTTTGAAGCCATGTTGATAGTTGAACTTCGAGTTTGGATTAAAGTTAGAGAAAATTGGACATAGGTTGATATTGGGCAAACCACTATAATTACAATTTATTGTTTATATTATTGTTTATATTTGTCATTTGCATTCATCTTATTAGAAAATTTTTAAAGTGACCAATACCTAATTCACCATTCCTCTTTTGTGTTTACCTTACATTGAATTAGTATAAACCTAATATATAACATTGGACATTGTAATCATTTTAGTGACCTATCCCCAAGCTTCCAACATGGCTCATAATATTGGCTCTAACACCAATTTTTGGATGAGACTTTGATCATTTCATCCAAAAACCAAATGGTGTCCGACAAGGATAGGTCAAATTGTTTAGACATCACAATCATGCAGGTAACTCACCCTGATCTTCCAACATGAAGCTCCGGTAACTTGAAGCCTTGACTGTAATATCAATTTTCAAATTCGACTTTACCATTTTATTTAAAAATTAATTAGAATATAATGATGATGATAAATCAAATCTTTTATGACATTTAATATCACCATCATTTAAATAACTTATCCTTAACTTAAAAACAATAATCATATTTATAAATAAAAAAAAACTCATTTTAAATTTAAAATAAAAATTTATATAAGTGTTTGAGTTTTTTATTTATTAAAAAATAGGTTTAGAACTAGAAAAAGAAAAATTTAACAAAGAAGTATAATTTACCTTTTATGAAAGTATTTTCTCTTTAAATTTAGTCCGGAAATGTTAATTTTTGTCTAATAAAACTTTTTAATAATAAATTTACATAATTTTAGCTTTTAACTTTCTACTTTTAATTAAAGAAAACAACGAGTAAAGAAACAGAAAAAAAAAATCTATTTTTTGATTTTCTAAAACTGGAGTTATAGTCTATAGATATACTTAATTTCCAGTTTTTGGTTTTTTTTTTGTTTTGTTTTTTTCAGTTAGCAAATTTCTAAATTAAGGAAAAAGAAATAACCTCAGAAACCCCAACCAAAGAGTGCCAAGTGTACACGTCAGACCGGTGTGCTACAAGCAGCCAAACTGTGAAAGAGAGACAGAAAGACGGAGGGAAAGATCAATGGCGGAAGAAGGAAAGGCAGATGAGCAACTCTTTGACCTCCTCGCTAATCTCCTTCAGCAGGTATTCTATTTATCAAACTCACCTTCGTTTCCTTTTTTTGGGTTATTTTGATTTTGGGTTGAGGAGTATACTTTTTTCCAATTTTGAGTGCAAAATTATTCTTCGAAGCCATCCCAAGTTTCCATTTTTTTTGGGTTGTGGGCACTTGGATTTGGACCTTTTTGGGGTTTGTGGATTGAAATTGGCAAAATTTTTTATCTGGGTATCTGGAATATATGTTATTTCTTTGAAAATGAATTGAATTTTTAATATAGGGCATTTGAATTTATGTTGTCGTGGGTGTTTGGGGAATTGCCTGCATTTGATTTTGTTAGTTGTTAGGTATTTGAATTGGGATTTGGTTTGCATCAGTTTGTTGTTAGGTTTTTGAATTGTAATCTTCTTCTTAGACTAGGTTTCAATTGGTGGATTAAGGGGTTATTTGGGACTTATTGGATGCTCCGGAGTCATATTCCCTATGTAAATCTCTGACATTGTACTTGATTGTTTGGGTGTTTCAAGCTTTAGAAGGCTTGAATTAGGGTTCTTGATCTCAGCGCTTTGTTCTTGAAATGAATTAGGTTTCTCCCTGTTAATACACCTCAGTTTTATCAATGAAATTCATGAACAATCTGATTAAAAAGAATAGGAGTGTTTATTTTCCAAAATGAATGAGTAGGAGATGTGTATCAAACAGTTTGGCTCATGAGAATGGAGAAAGGCAGAACGAAGCAACATTTAGGATGGTTTGAAGATTTGATGATAAGAGTAGAAATCTCACCCTCATTTTAAGAGTTTGAATTTAATAACATGGGACTCATTCAATTGCTGACTGCATATGGGAAAGAAAGTGCTTTTCCAATAGGGGATCAAAAACTTCTTGGGATCAATGAGATTCTACAATGTGTGAACTTCATCTGGCTGAAAATTTTATTTTGGTGTGGCTTAAGCATGGTAGAATTGGGGCTCATCTCTTGGATTTACACGAAATATTGTGAGCCGATTCTTATCATTTTAGGCACTTAAGGCAATATCATATATATACATCTTAATTATCTAATATTAAGATGGCTCTCTACAATAAAAAAAAACTGAGACTGCCTTTACTGTGAGGAGGGCTCTCATTGAAGACAGCCTCTCTCTCTCTCTCAATTTTTGATCCTTAAGGTCTAAAAGAACTAATATTTTTAGGTCTCTCCCTGTAAACAATGGTATCAAAACCTGAATATTACCCTTGTATAGCCTAAGCTTTTTGTTGGCTTACAAGAGAGAGGAATGCTTTGTTACTAGGAGTCATCCCATGTACCAAAAGCAGGCTATAACATAGCAACCGCTTCTTACTTTTATCTTTATTCACCATCATTTCTTTCCAATGAGGTTTTTTCTGAATGACTTCTATTCTGTAGGTTGAAGCACTAACCAATCAAGAGGAAGTTGAATTGCGTGCCAAAATCGAAGCCCTTGGATTAGAGGTTACAAAAGTTCCTTCAAAGTCTACACCACCCCTTGACGAGGTATGTTTGAGAATCCGTTACAGCCATTTTCAAACCTTTTCTTTTTGTTTGCCTTCCAAAAAGAGGCAGCTCTCTGTTTGTTAGGGACGAATTACAAACATGGCCTAATTGGTGTTTGATTTCTTGTGAATTTAGCTGGAAATAGCCAAGGAGTTGGATAAATTATCAGCAAAGTTGGATGATGTGGATGAGATGATATCCTCAACCATGGCTGAAGACCCAGAGGTTCGGTCTCTCCTGAGCAGTACTGCTGATGTATGGATGCCGGTTATAACTGCAACTTCTGATGAAAGGCGTAATTTTACAGCACCAGTTGAGGATGATAACCTTTAAAAAACAAGTTCTAAATAGATGTATCCCTTTTCATATTGTAATAAAATGACCTTTTTCTTATACTATTGCATTTCTGTCTTTGGCCATTTTTTCTACTTTGGAACCATCTTTTAGGATCATCCAACATTACTCTATACAAAGAATGATAAAGATGATAATTCTCTTGGCAGACAGGTTTTCTTTGCTAGTATAATTGAGACTGGTCTGTCATCTGCTTGCTTTTGTTTGGTGTTGGTTTAATTGTCAGGCTTCTATAATTAAGCTTAAGCATGTATCTTCAGAAACTTCCCAATGTGCCATTCCATGGCAGCTACATGCGACTTTCCTATGGGAATCATCCTTGCTTTTCTTCCAACCTAGATTCCATCTGTCCTTTCTTCAATCAGGAAATAGAAACTATGTCAAGAATTATTGGTTTCCACTGCAAATGATCAAATGGACCCATTTAAATTTTAAGTTTAAATTTAAAGTCATAATCACCTATATTCACTAATCATGGATATGATTGTGACGATTTCTCGGGTGGACGTTGAAGTGGTTGAGATGCATTAATTTAACAATTATTTGTTGTCGGTATTTTTGGTTGGAGGTATAAACTCAAGAAGGAACTCTTCAGAAGGAAGAAGAAACTTTGATTTGATGAGCATTTAAGAGCGCGGTCGGGCTGTTGGGGGGGCGATCTGGCTGTTTGGAGCTTGACCATTCGAGGGTTGTAGGGCTTTCTTGTAAATAAAACAATTAAAAATGAGGTGTTTGAATTTTTTTATAAATTCATGGCCATTTAAAAATGATTAGAAGTATTTTTTTTTTTTTTGAAAATATTTAGATATGTTTTCTTCAGAAATTATGTGTTTAATAAAATTTTTAAAATTAATTATTTTAACTATTAACTATGATATCACTCTTCAACGGGCTTGCTTGAAGTGAAGACTTGTATTTCTTAATGTTTTATAGCTTTTAATTTGTAGTGCTTTTGAAAAGTAATTTTTAGAAGAATTATCTACTAAATGATTTTGTAGGAATAATTTTTTCAAGTGATTTTCCACATATTTTCAAATTTCTGCGGAACTCTCAAAATCAATCCGGGCGTAAACAATTGTTCTGATTGTTATAATGTTAATGGGTAGCATTTTTTCAATCCCACATTAATGGGCAGTTTAGGGGTTTTGAAAGTATAGATCGAGCAAAGAGAAAGAAATCTTGTTACTTGAGAACAAAATTGAACTCATGCATGGTTAGTGATTCTTCTTTTCTTCACCAAACAATCTAATGGTGCATGACCCAAGAGGCTTGACGAATTTTTGAGTGAAAACAGCATTCATTTTAGCGGGTACCTGCTGTATCAGGTTTCACATTCCATCCCCATTCACCCCAGATCAAACTACAGCAGAAAACAGAGTTGCTTCCATTGATGGGGATAATCAAATGAACAAGTACAGGCTAAAGCCCTTCAACATGGACATGGAAGATGGTAGAAAGTACACCATTACTTAGATGGAGGTGATTTGACTATTAGGCCAAACAGCCACATCACAATGGACCCTAGAAGCCAAAATACAAGGAGAAATAGTAATAATCCAGCCAAAATGGTCAAGAATGGAGGACCTTGGGCATCTGATTTCTCCTTCTTGGAATCTCCCCCTACAGGATAAACAGTATTTGATGCAAACACGACAGCCATCCTTTGCCTCACCCTCAAACGTAACTCATTATTGAACCTAAAAGTAAGAATTTCACAGTGAGTTCTCAACCATAGAATAGAAGATTTTGATCAACATCACAACAGATATTCATACGAATTCTCAAAAATGTAATGCTATTTTGATTAGTAATTCCCAACTCCAAAAAGGGTCCCTAGAAAAAAACAGTTTTTGATAGTAGAAACCCCACTGAGCTCTTCCACTCTTTGAGTAAAACCCAAAGAATTCATGGTCTGAAATGGGGTATTCAATCCAGGAAAAGCTAAAATGGCACAGAGATAAACATGAGAACGTAGGAGGTGATGGAAAAATGGAGTGAAATCAAACCAATATTATGAAACTTCCTAGTGAAAGAAAGACAGAAAACCCAGAAAATGGAAGGGGAATACCTGGAAGAAAGAGGGGTGCAGGGGAAATTGGAGACTGGGGGAAGTTGAGGAGAGGAGATTGCACGATGAAACCCCAGATTCAGCAACTGGGTTTGGGGTTGAAATGATGGTGCCCTGCAGAGAAATGCCATTTGAGTGGCGGCAGATGATGGATTCTTGTGAGCTGTGAGTGGTAAGATTACTGAGATGAGTACTTCCTTTTAAGGCGGATGGCAGTTGACCTGCCTCCAGCCGGTTTCATTTTTCGCTCTCCATTTCTTTCCATTTTTATTTTTGCCAAAACTCCTCTTCAAAATAATAATAATAATAATAATAATATATGAATAAATTAGCATTAAAAAATGTAATCTTTCCCCCTTAAATGAAAATTAACAAATATGGATATTCTTGCATTAATTTTAGAAATATATAAACACCTAGAAAGTATTCTATACCTTAATTGTATAAGATTAATATGATCTAACTATTTATTTATATTTCAACTTCTCAAAACTTAATAAAATTAAGTAAACATAGAAAATCATTTGAATTTAATAATCATTATTTTTTTAATTTATGCACTTAATAAAGAGTTTTTCTATTTGTTTGATTAATTTTTATTCGAAAAACATAATATTAAGGTTGTGTTTGGTTCCCATAAAATGTCAAGGAAAGAAATAATAATAATAATAATAATTTTTTCATATTTAATTGCCCTATAAAAAATTATAAAAGAAAATCAAATATAATTAAAACTAGTTAAAAACTTATATATTTTTAAAATATTTAATCTTTATATCAAACAATTTATTAATTTTTAATATATTTTTATTTTCCTTCGCTTTTCTTTCCCTCATACTTTTCATTTTTACTTTCTTTCCCTTATGTTTTTCCCTTAAATTTTTTGGAAACCAAACATAACCTAAATTTATAAACATATTTCTTTTTATAAAAGTTTTATTTTAATTTATGGAAAAAGTTTTTTCATATTTAATAAAATTTTACAATACTAATATTACACTTCCACTAAAAAAACAAAAGGTTATCTTGAATAAAACCAATAAAAATATTAACAAATACAGAAATACTTATCCTAATTTTAGAAATATTAAATGCTAAATCACAACTTGTCACAAACTATTCCAAACCATTCTATTTTCTCCCATCTGTTTGTGAAGATTTATAGATGTCTTTGGCCGCTTCTAGAAGAAGCTTGCTCTCACGGAAAAGCTATAGTGAGAAATCACTTGAGCAGGTTGAGACAATAGTGCTAGATTTCTAGTCTTGGAGTCTTACACCTTTAGTTTTAACCAATGCACAACAAATCTATAGCGACTAAGAGCTACATGTACATCAAATCTATAGTTATATAGCCCATTTCATCAACAGCCTTCTTTGAATGTGGATTCCCATAGAACAAGGCTTCCATCTCATCCAAATATATGACCATATTAAAACTGCATTTATTCAAAGGTCATTAAACCCCAATTGATGTTTTCCTCAAATACACCATTGAAAACCCGTGAAAACCAAACAATTTAGAACTAAAAGAACAAGAATTAAACCGTTTAACTAAATTCAAAATTAGTGGAAGAAACTCCCACCAGCCAGAAGGTTGAACCCAAGGCGCAACTTATAACCTTACAAAGCTCTCGACTTTAAGCATTCCTCCATCACCCACAAAGCCTGTACCTTTTGCGCCATTATTATCAAAACTATTTTACATTGTTACTCTCTGCCTATATCGAGTTTTAGAATTAGGCGGCTGCTTTCTTGCAGTGGTTTTCAAGCCATTCCATTGTAACACTTTTTGGCCTCTCAAGGGGCAATCCAAGAGCACGGTCCCATATTAACTGAGAAAAGAAATAATAATAATAATGATTCAGATGCACCCGAAGGAAGAATGAGAGATTTAAGAAAACAAACAAAATACGGAAAGGGAGAAGAGAAAAGAAGGTGAGGGACATAGTGAGAACCTGAGAGCAGATCCCTATACTCCTTGATACCCCGAAAAGAACAGTAAAATATCTGCAAGGGATCAATTGTTAAAGGATTTTTACCATCTACCCAAGATACTATTAAATAGCCAAATTAAGAAATCTCCAATTATAATGATTGTGAGAGAGAACTCTTTACCGTGCTTCGTGTAAACCAAAATGGTTCAGCAAGACCCCACTGTGAGCATCGACATTGGGCCATGGGTTTTTAACCTACAAGTGTCCCAAATCCCAAAAACAATCACTGTTAACTCCACAGGTATCACTGAAGCCAAAGTTTATTTTACAGAATTCTAGTAGGCATGTTGCAGAACATCAAACTCTTGTTTCTTTTGAACTGCAGAAAGCATAAACTTCAAATTGCAGGAAAATAGCCTCTAACTTTGTAGAGACTTAACCTAAAGCTCATATCAATTGCTTAATCTGCCCCGTTAAAACTTAACAATTTCAGTCAGGCTACTGTTAATTAGCTGAGCTAGTTCTGGAATTCAGTTGTGTGTCTCCAGGATGTTGCTTCAGGTTGTCCATTGTTTTGCTTGTGTTGCAATGAAACACAAGCTTCCAAATCAAATGGCTTACTATCATGCTATGATGATATACGTCATTGACATCTTGCAAGTGAACAGGGTTTTTAATACGCTCCAAATCTCCATTTTCATTGATGTTCCTCTATACCTCCTTCCTCCTAGAATTATTCTAGCTTTCCGCCTTTATCTCATCAAAGTTTTTGCTACTCTTTTTAGGAAAATACAAAGTGCTATTGTGCTTCGGAAAAACTTCAACAAAAGAATCATTTTTCCTTTTTTTTTTTTCCTTCCTTTTAATTTTTAGGTTTGCACATTAGCTCATCATTTCTCAATAATATTTAGATACCCTTTCCTTCAATGATAATACCTTGCCAAGCTCAGTAAGAATAGGAGGCACCACTTCATAAAGCTTTGAAACCTGTAATGGTAAACCAAGTCAGCTCAAGGATGAACTGGAACACAAAAATAAACAAACCATTGTCTTTAATCAGGGCTTTAAGTAATAACCAGCTGGAACAGTGGATCATCAGGCAAGTGCTTCAATGCAAACTCCCTTTGACACATATATCTTGGATCTGTTTTACGCAAAACTCCATGCCCAAACCCAGGAACAACCTGCACACAATAACAATAAATTAGAGATGGAAACAATTTGTCAAAAAGGGCTCCTAAAGAGGTTCAAACGTTAGTATGAGATGGTGAGATATTAGGGAAAGATGAAAACTCAATTTTGTTCATGAATCATTAGAAAAGTGGGTTAGTTACAGATAAGAAGTGTGAACAGACAGCCATTGACAAAAAAATCAAGAGGCAAGATCTCAAGGACAAGTGAATTGGAGAGAATTAAACTATTGAAGCACAGAATAGGGAAACTGAGAAGAGAGGGGCTTTGAATAATAAGCTGACCAAACCGATGGCACAAGTCCTGGCTAAAAGAAGTTGGAACCAGAACAACAACAGTACTCCTTGGAATGGTTTGTCCCTTCAAGCAACCTACTTCTCAGTTTTTCCTTCTGAGTTCTTGTAGCTTCTTAAGGACACAGGGAACTAGAAGAAATTGAGCTATCAAAACTCAAGCTCTTCCAACTGATGGACACAAGCCTTATTTTGATGATAGTGGCTGATGACCCCAAAAGTAGATCAATCCTACTGACTCAATTGGAGTCAGCTAGGCTTTATTGAAATGGGGGAGAAGAATCAAAATGTATGGTATAAAATCTCAAATAAAAAATATGTTATGATCTGGATCAGGAGCCAAATACCTACAGGCACAATGATTAATTAACAAAAATAAATAAATTATTAAGCCATGTCTACCAGCTCATTAGCTTATTAGAAAGTAAATAAAATCCAAGATGCTCATCAGGAAAGATAGGATAACAATGTTAAGAACATTGCTAATCATAGCAAGGAAAAAAAAAAGAACAGGATTGAATCACTCTTAGCCCAGGTATGTTATTATGTTCATACAGAACCAGCACAAGGATTGATATATCAGTTAGTATAAGAACCCTCAAACTTTTAATTGTGTAATCAGACAAGGTGTGACATCTACTTTATTGGACATATGCATTTAATCGAATGCAATTGGACATCTGCATTTAATTGAATGTGATGGGACATCTGCTTTCAGAGTTATAGGTTGGATGGCTAACATATGCTATATAGTAAGAAAAATTTGTAATCCTATTTGATATGATGAGAGTTAAATGGTAGCTATGATAAGCTCAAGCTCAGTATATTCCTTCCTGTTTCCTTCTCCCCTCTCAGCCTTTATACAGCCAGAACAACTTAATAACCCAACTAATAGTTTTTGACAATTAAGATGCATATCCTTGACAAAGGAAGTTTGGGTGGTGAATGTTTGGAACCCCCACAAATAGGGATGGATTTGGAATCCCCGTTTCTTAAGGAATCTGAATAATCAAGAATTGGAAAGGCTCCAAGAGTTTCTCTCAAGACTTCAAGGAAAGGCGGTAAGAAGGAATCAAGATGATAGGCTAGATTGGTTGGATACAAAGAAGGGGAAGTTTTTAGTTAAACCCTTCTACTCCTTTACAAGGTAGGATAGAGTAGTTACTTTTCCATCAAAGGCTATTAGGAACCCATTAGTCCCAACCAAAGTATATGTTTTTTTTTTTTTTTCGTGGGAAGCTTCAAGGTTTTGACATTGGATCAGCAGCAGAGAAGAGGATGACACCTGGTGAATAGATGTTTTTTTTGTATGAAGGAGGAAGAGACTATTGACCACATGCTCCTTCATTGTGCCCAAGCTTGAGACTTATAGAGTTTGGTATTCCCTTTGTTTGGGGTAGAGTGGTTGATGCCTCAATTGGTCAAAGAGACTTTGTTAGAGTGACATGGTTCTTTTGTGGGTGAAAAAAGGAAGAAGGTTTGGAGGGTTATCCCATTATGCATTTTTTGGACTTAATGGAAATAGTCTTACCAAAGATCTTTTGAGAGCTTATAAATGCTTGTTCATCCATTTGTTTTCTCCTTTCTTTGTAAATCTTTTGTTATGGGTGAGGGTGTACTTTGATAGAGGCTCCCTAACCATTGTCGGTTTTATAGACTGGTTAGGTTTGCTTTGTTGGGGTGTTTGTTTTTTGTTGCTTTCCTAGCTCCCTTAGTATATGACTTGTGTACTTTGGTGCATATCTAATGTATTTATCCTATATACCTATAAAAAGAAAAGGATAATTAAGATGCACAAAATTGTTGTATGCCTCCTGTATACTCATGTACTACTGGGCTTCATCCATTTCATGCTATTAATAAGATAATTTTCACTTCCTAAAAAAAATAAAAAAAATAAAAATTTGCACAGAAGACCAATTACAAATTTTAAAATGTTTCTGGGAAATCATTTTTATTCACAAAACCAAAAAGAGATCAAGTGCAGTAACTTAAGATTCATTGCTATGTGTGTGGTAAAACAGATAAGTAAAGTAGGGATTGATTGAATTCATACATAGCCCGGATCATGGATTTAAATTCATTTAAAGTTTCTCAGATGGGTGGACATGAATCAGATGAATTTCATTCCTAAAGAAAACAGGAATAGCATCTACAAAACCATGAATTTCTGAGGAAAACAAACAAATCACCACAAATGGAGGTCTATCAAAGATCAAACTGCCAAAACATTTATAAAATCCCAATAGAAACAAGTTTGGCTGACAATTTTCTACTGCATTAATGGATTGTTATAGAATTTGCTATGGTGTAGAAATCACAAAAAGATAACTCAGATTACTTGCCACTGAGAACAGAAATATTTACAGAATATGCTAGGAACAAGAACAATTTAACATAGGAAAAAAGAGGTCCAACTAAAAATTTTTCCCATTATAAAGGTAAAATGGATATTTTTGTGCTCATGGAGTCGTTATAGTAAAAGGTCTTTAAATTTCTTGTTTAATTAACTTCCAAAACAAAGCACACAGCAAATTTATCCAAATTACCTTGCCACTTTTTAATGTTTTCCAGACATAGTCTTTCAACTGTTCTGTGCTTATGTTCTCTCCACACTCGTCCACCACAGATTTGATCCAAAGCAAAACTTCCTGTAGTCAAATAATGAAGGATAAACGTGAATGAAAAAAGCTGAGGATCTGAACAGCCAATGAAACAAAAAATTAGGAATGTGTATGTCTATGTATATCAACAGAAGATGCAATACCTGGTTAGCCAAACCATGGAGTGGGCCAGCTAGACCATTTAATGCAGCTGCAAATGAAAGGTAAGGATCTGCCAATGCACTAGCAACCTGAATTGAGCATAATATCAGTCAATAGAGAACATTCCTCTTCATGATCACTAAATAATAACAAACACACTGACTGAAAATATGAGCCATAATTCCATTAAATAACTTCAGGATAAAATAATGACTTTACCCTCGGAAATACAACAAAATTACACATTTCCATTTAACTAATTAGAACGAATCTAGGCTCACTTACTAGATGACCAGTGTGAGCACTGACATTCCCGCCTTCATGATCACTGGAACACATTTTAAAAATTAATAAGCATATGATTGTTATATGATCCAATAAGAAAATCCTACATATTATCATTGCCATAAGATGAGAAATATACACCCACCTATGGATGGTGACATAAAGCCTCATTAGCTCTTGCATTTTTGGACTATCAAATCCCAACATGTGTGAAAAATTTGCACCATAATCCAAAGAGTCATCCTTGGGTATAATTTGTCCATTTTTGTATACCCTTCAAAAGCACAGAAAGATGAGGCCAACCATGATTCCATACTATGTAAGGAAACTATGATTTCATACTAAGCACAATTCCATGTAATGAGGCACTGAAAATTCATTTAGACACAGACCACTATTTGTCAAATTATGAAGAACCACAAACAAAAGAGAGAGAGAGAGAGAGAGAGCAGTGAATAGATAATGTTGGATCACATATCAATAGATAGATAAACATCACCCAAAGTTGTTGAGTAAAGACTAGTTTATATAAGAAGCTAATTTCTTACCCAGATCATTTAATACCTATAAAAATTTACCATAACCCTCAATCCAACATCATTCCAGAACCATACACAAGCACAATTAGGCCAAGTATACAATTATTAACAAGATATGATGTGCTTAACTGACCTTCGATAAACATAAGCAGCTACAACTGGTACTTGAGCAATCAAACTAAGAGAATCCTCATATGTTGGCTCCCAGTACCTGAAAACATCATCACATTTAAGTGCTTGCATAATTGATAGATAATCAAGTTGTGTAAACATGACTGCAAAAAAGAATCCTACTTTGATTTTGGAATCCCCTTCTCATATGCCTTCTGAAATTCACTCTGAACCTGAAATACAATAAAAAGTGATTGAATATTGTTAAAATCAACATCTAAACTGCTCATCAAAACCTGCATACCCAATAGCTTGATGTGTCCCTTCACTTTGATGAAGGTTTTTATGTCACCATACAAATGAAGTCGCTAAAAAGACAAGGATACACTATGAGGATGAAGAAGTCTACACTAAAATGGAAGTATGAAGACATAGGCACAACAGGGAAGACAGGCAATCAATAACACCTACAAAGGACAACTACAACTGTACAAATGCTCCAGAAACAAATTCTGAAATCATAGCACTCCTCTTCAAGAGAGGATTAGCCACAGGATAGCTAGATCAGTGGGATCAAGAGAAATAACAGTCCATATTTCTTGCCTTCCCGCTGACCAATTCAGTCATTACTCACCCAACTACAACTATTCTTTTTTTTTTTTTGATAAGTAAAAGGATATGCATTAATAGAGAGACAGAACGCCACAAAGCATACAGGGAGTATACAAGACGGCTAGGGCCTCAAAAAACAGAGACAAAAAGAATCACCTCCCCTTAAGTGGATGCTATCCACTCCAGGAAGCCTAAAAGGGAGAAAGCCTCCTCACCTAAATACACCCACCTACTACTATTCTTGGCATCACCAACTCTTTCAATTTCTAAAAGCCTCTCCGCTTTGCCTACCTAAGCACTAAAAAAGCTGTAGTAGAAAGTACATAACCAAATGCAAGGACACAGAAACAGCCATTCAGATTCACTATGACTGAGCTGAAAAAACGGTTGAACCATAAACAATGCAATTAAACAACAGAATATGTTTCAGAGTCCATTAATCAACCTGAAGGGCCATGACACCCGTTGCAAACTGGGTCATTGGATGAGCTGACTGAGGTAGGGCATCTATGGCTTTATAAACATGATCTGCAACCAAAAATAAAAACCCACCAATAAATAGGCATTATATCTATCACAAGCCAAGTCAAAGGAAGAAGTTCATTTTGGTTGACAGCTGGCATATAACCTGTAGGCTATAGTCAATCCATAGGAACATTTAGAATTTCCTGATGCTAGGTTTAATTTTTGGAAAAAAAGAAAAGAAAACCCAAGGTCTAATTTATGGAAAAAGAAAAATAAAAGAAATTCCAACATTGAACTCTCTCGTATTCAATTAAAGCATCAAACACAATCAACTTGGAAGCTAACAAATGAGGAAGTGATTTTTCAACTAAGGTTAAAAGAAAACTTCAAACAAACATGCTCAACTCAGAGAAGCCTCATCCAGCCAGCCGCAAATAGCTTAATGGATCAGAAGAAATATAAGCATATTCTCAAAATTCAAAACTATCTTACAGGTGATCGAGTTATGAGAATTTTAAGGTAGAAACATCAGCTACAGCACCTGGAACAGTGGCACGAGTGCTCAATTCCTTGGATAAAGCATCTACTTGCCCTTTAGTCGGTACCTAAGGTACAGTGCAGTGGAGGAGGTGGGGTTAGTTAAATATGCCAAAAAAACCTCCAAAATCAAATAGGAATAAATAGATTTTATGTGACAGGCAGTTCAATTTTATGCTTGAACTTATAATGCAGCATTAAGCAAGATGATTGGCTGGGATTACATCTTGCACTAGTTGTAAAACCTCATAAACCAATTTTCATATGACATGCAATGTCTTCCTCCTATTTTCATTCATTCAGGTATCCTGTAATGTCTTTTGTTTTTAACACAAACCCACCTTTCCTGTCAAAAGAAGCCAAAGCAGACCCTCAGGCAGAGGCTCTCCACCAGGTGTTGCATTTGGTAATACTTTTTGGCATTCAGGGATAGACATACCCCTAAAGCGAATTCCCTGAAAAACAGAAGCTCAACTTTCAGAACTAAATTGGAAACCCAAAAAAAAATAAAAATCTTCCCTCATGTCCCAACATTCATCAAACAGTCATTAAAATAAAATATAAAAGAATCCATAACAAAGTTTCAAGAATGGGTTAAAAGGGATATTTACTTCATCTGGGTCAAGCAACGAGGTTTCCCACAGCAACCCTGTCATTCCTCTCATTCCACCAAGTACCTTTGCAATTGTGACAGTGATAACTCAGTGAGAGGTTACACACTGTAATATATGTACGTGTTGCTCTAAGATTGTAAACTTACAAACATCAGAATAAACAGAGACTATCATTACCATATCAACAGTAATATTCCCTAGTTGAATCTTTCCGCATTCTGCCTTCAGTTTCTTCAGGCGTTCCTGCAATCCCAAAAAAAAAGAAAAAGAAAAAATGAAAACAAAAATTAAATGAAGAGGAACAAGAAGAAATACTGTAATTGCCACCAAAAATATTTAGGAGCTTTGATCTAGGGTAATATCAGTTTCAGTTACACCATTGAAAGTCACAGTAATTCCAGATCATAAAACCCTGGGGAATATTGAGATAGATGTATCATGGTATGAAACCTTGGATCTGAATCACCATAAACCATTTTTTATCCATAATATATACAAAAGGGAAGGGAGTTGAAAGAAACTCTAAAAACCTATTCAATTCAACACACTATTGGGAATGGGGAAAAACACCAAAAAAGAAAAGAAAGAAATTTTAGGGATGGAAACTAATAAAGTAACAAAAGAAGTAAATCAAACCTGTTGTTCTGGAATCAATTCCTTCAACTGGGAATGAAGGTCCTACATGGAAAAAGAAAAAGGAAGAAAAAAACAAACAGAAGTATAAGCAAGATATGCGATAAACAAATAGGAAAAAGAATAAAAAAAGATAAGGTTGGCATTTAATTTGATATAACAGAAGACCATATGTATACACCCTCCCAAGCATGCTAAATGCATTACCTCATAGAAATCTAAGACTTTCTCTTTTAAACTCTAAATATATGATGGAAACAATAAATATAAATATTTTATGCATAATACAACCATGTAAGTCAACCAACTAGTGCAACTACTTTTGTATTTCAACCTTGGTTCCTTACTACTTTCTAGTTTACTTAATATTCAGGCATAATCTCATCTCCATATGCTCTTGATCTTTAAACATTTATTTTATAATTTTTCATCTCAAAAAAATCATGTCTGATATGCATTGGGTTTCACTATTTTTTCCTATTAATTTAATTGGTCATTACCAGTCTTTCTTTTGATCCATTGCACGCCCAACATAACCTATTTCATCCATTTGTGAAGGATATTCCAGAATTCTAATGCCAAAATTTTTCATAATGTTGATCTCTTAAATTTTTCATAATGTTGATCTCTTCCCTTTTGTTTTCAGATAATAATAATTGCACTGGGCGGAAGAGAGATAACGGGAAAAGAACAATGAAGTGAAAGATCGTTACAAGATCAGAACAGGTTTGGACTTGAAGCCATCGTACGGAACCGTTGAGACTAGACGGTTGCGCCTGTAACATAAAAATCACCACAAAAAATAAAAATCCAGATTAAAAACACCAAGGAAATCGGATCTGCAGCGAAACCAATTCACAGACATGCACCAAAGATAAAAGAAATCAGAAAATTCCAATCTCATAGCTCCACTCCACAGAACATGATCAAACCTAATACGGAAGTAAAAACACTAAAAGAAAAAAAAAAACAAATTCCAAATTCAAGAGCTGAGTGGAGGATTAGTATGGAACTTACAAGGCGAGAACGGAGCTTGGAGAGCGCAGAGACGCTCCTGAAGAAGACCATTGCAGACAACAATTCCCTAAAAACCAAAACAGATCGTGAACGCTCTAGGGTTTGTATGACATGAAATGGAGAAAAATGTTGATGATCAAGTAATAATTCCCGGAAAGTTGGAAAAATCGGAGGTGAAGAGGAGGAGAAGGAGAAGCGGAACAAGGCAAAGGGGAGAAAAATACCTGGTCAGTGGTCAGACGGGAGAAAGCGCTGGCAGTAGGAGAAAGCGAGAGGTATTAGCGCAACAACGGAGACTATTACTATCAGATTTTGTGATTTGGCCACGCTCAAAGGTCGTTGCTTCCTAAATTCCACAACTACCCTTCATTCCACTGTGTTAGCATGGAGAAGCGGGAATGGGAATGAACATTTGTTCCATTTCTATTCCATTAAGTAGGAATGAATTTGATAATATCAAATTTTATAATTGGATGGATAAAGAAACGTAACGTTGAAATGAAAATTTATTACTGTTTTAATAGTAAGTATAAATGATAATAAAAATAAAAAAAAGAAATAAATTATTAATAATATTTATGCACATGATTTAAAATAAATTTATTTTATTTAGAAAAATCTCACATTGTACATAGTTTGAAATAATTTTTTATTTTTATTTGAAATAATCTTTAAGAGTTTTTTTTTGTTAAATAATAAAAATCTATTTAGATGTGTGATTTAAAAAAAATATCATTATTTAGTTATTGTTATTTATAAAAAAAAAACAAAGTAAAATAAAGAATTGTATTTTTAAAAATTAAATTTTAAATCAAGGGACACTTTGTATTGAATTTATTAATAAATTTAATAATTTAAAAAAAACTTTTATATATATATATATATATATATATATATATATATATATATATATATATATATAAAAGTTTCAATAATTAATTCATGCAAGCAATAATTAAATCTGTCTAATTATCTCCAAGCATAAAAACAGAAATATTTAATGCCTAATATTGTCTAATTTATTGCAGAAATTTAAACATAATAACACAAATATTTGAGTCTGAAAATTTTGTTTATTGAAAATATACCTTAATATAGAGAGCTGATGAATACAGGTTGTTGACAGCAGAGGGATGACTCGAACTCAAAGAAGAAAATTACAAGAGAAAATTTTTTGAACTCTCAAAATTTTGGCACACTCTAATTTTTCTGCTCTTGAAGCTCTCTCGAACTCTTTCCCAATTCTACCTGATGAAGAACTTTGAAGCTCTATTTATAGGCGAGGCTCTAGGCTTCAAGAAAACTTTGAGTTTTTAATTTTCTTCCATGTGTATGAGGATTGCAGAAGGTAAGTCTCCTTTCTTGCTTTTCATTTTCATCACGTTGCCTTTGAGTCTCCTTTTTGCTTTTGAGTCACTATTTTGCTTTTGAGTCATAGTAAAAGACGAAATTTACTATTCAAAAAACACTATTCACCTTCTTTTTTTTTACTGGATAGTTACAAATGTACAAAAGATTCTTGATATCTCTTAACTGAGCATTTCTAAGAGATATTTTTCAAAAGTTTGTCTGGCTTCTTCTTCAAGGACATATTCCTTTCTGTACTTATCAACAAGATAAGTAAATTGAGTCTGGAAAAGAAAAGGGACTTCTGGAAGATAGATTGAAGAAATGAATTTTTGATTGTTGTTTTCAGCAATGAGATTATAGTTAGAAGAACTATAAATCTCGGCATCAAGATTTCTTGAAATCATTTTTGACCTCCAGTATCTGATTTGTTTTTTGAGGACAAATTTAGTACAAGGCCAAGGGCTCTCTGTACCGAACAATTGATATTTTCTTTGATTGGCTTTGAGAAAGATGAGATGTTGAGCAGGGTAAACTCCTCCATCATTTGACCATTCAGGAGGTTTACTTTCTATGATGAGTTCAACTGCTTTAAAATCTCTGATGAAAGCATTTAAAACACAAACTGCTAATTTTCTTCCAAATCCATCGGTTTGATCAGGATGAGAGAAAATTAGTTGATAAAGAACTCCATAATCCATGAGAAGAGAATGAGTTAGCTCTATTGACTCATTTTTGAATTTAATGATTATTGGTTTGTAACTGTCTAAGTCAATGTTGGCTTTGCAAATACTGTAAGTAAGAGCACACTTACAGTCATGCCTTTCTAATGGAATTTCCTTACACAAGGGATCGATATTTGGACAATTATTATAAGTGTTGTCATAATAAGAAATCCAAGTGAAGCTCATCCCTTGAATAGTAATTCCAAAAGTGCTACAGTCAGCAAGAAATTGCATAATATGCTCTTGCTTTGCTTCCCCTATAGCTTTAGCCTTTTCACAGATCATCTGTATAATGCTTTCAAGAAGATCCAAATTCTTTAGCTTGAAAAATGAAAATCTAGAAATTTGACATTCTTGCCTTTCCTCAGAAAGTTTTGAATCTTCATTTGGTTTTGAAAGTTCTTTTTGATGTTCATTTTGAAAAGCTTTTGAAAATGCATCTTTGGATTCTTCTGCTTTTTCCCTACAAATGAAATTTTCAAGATCTGTATCCATTGGGGTGCGATGTATATCAGAACTTGAAGGGTTAGAAAAACTTTCTAATTTATCATTTAACTGTTTAAAATGGAAAGATAAGGCATTTAAAGCTTTCAACTTTTGAATATCACTTTTTGCATTCCAGAGATTGTCTAAAATGCATTTTTGCGATCTGTCTAATCTTTCTATGTCTTTATGAATCTGGAATGACAGATTACATTTAGGAATTACTGGAAGAGTAAATTTCCCAAATGTAATTCTTTCTTGCTCCATCTATAGACAAAATTCAAATTTTAGTATCTCTATTGAAGAATAAAACAAATATCTAATGGTTTTGTCTTTATCATACCAAATTTGAAAATATATTGAGTTTATGAGAGGAACATAATTTCGAATAATGATGTTAAAATGAGTTTTTGAATATTTTGAAATCACATTTATTGATTTATATGAGCATGCACAAATACCATCACAATCCTTTTGAGTATCTGATTCTTCTTCTAGACTTGACTCTTCACTTGATATTTCTTGTGTTATTAGTATTTGATTGTCTTCTTCTGAGTCATAATTTTCACTTGATTCTTCATTTTCTTTATCAATCATTAATCCTATCATTGGATTTTTAAGTTTATCACTTATTTATAATGAATTAATCTTGTTTTCTAATTGACAATCTTTTGAGTAATGTCCTACTTTTCCACATTTATAACATGTTGGTGTTTTCTTTTTTAAAGTTGTTTTATTTGAAGATTTTGATTTATTAGGAGTAGATTTTACAAACTTCTTTTGAAATTTTGACTCTATGTATGGTTTTTTACTTTTTATTTTATTTTGTTTATTTTTTCTTTTTGAAGGAGCAACTATTGTATCATAACCATAATATGAACAAAATTTTCTCAATTCTTTTTTATTATCTTGTTTTTATTTTTTCATTTGACTCTTTAATTTAAGATCTGTACAAAGGGCTAATCCTTCATTATTGACAAAAGTAATTAATTCTCCATATGTTAATGACTCATAAGGAATTCTACCATTATGAATATTTCTTATTCTTTGTCTAACCTTTTCTGCAAATAAAGTGGGTAAACCTGATATAAATTTTTCTTTCCAATAATGACTTCCACAATCATGTCTTGTCATAGCTTTGACCAAAAACATATCTTTATACCACTTAAAATCTTGAAGTGTTGGGCATCTAAGATTATTAAGGATTTCAGAAGTTCTTTCTTGAAAATAAACTGGATCTCCTATAAAATGTTTTGTTATTGCAAATTATTAGTGTATTGACAACATCTTCTTCATAGGATTGGACTGAAGTTCCTTATTCTTTAACTATTGTCTTTTTTACATTTAATATGTATTCTCTATCATTTTGACTCAAATAATGATCCCACCATCCTTTAAGTAAACCAGTGAATCCTATTACTAGGGCACCGACAACATGAAAGTCAAAATTACTAGTTTTGATTCTATAAGCATTAGCAGTCATCATCATTTCATGAAGTAAATTAATTATTTGATGTTCACTCATTCCATCTATATTCCATTCATAAAAACTACTACCATCATAACTAGCAGCTAATTGATAATTTCTATCTTCTAATTGGACGTCGGGAAAAGAGGGTTTTGAATAATAATTTTTTCTACTTACAAAATTATTAGAAATTGCATTGACTGTTGCATGAGGTTTTTTTATTGAATTAAGAGACATTTTGAATTGTTCTTCTAATTTATTTATTTCTAATTTTCCTTTTGTTATAGTTTGAATTTGATTCTTAATACCGTTAATATTGAGTTTGTCTAATCTAATTTGTATTTCTTTTAACGTTGTCTCTGTTGGTGTGGATAATTGAATATTTGATTTTGCAGCATTTATAGGAATAATAAAAGGTTGTTCTAAAGATTTAGAAGATGATGATAATGATGATAACGTTGAGGAAATTTTTAAGGATTTTGATGATGATGTTTCTGTTTCTCCTATCTTCCCTCCCGGGGCAGAAGAAAACAAAAATTTAGAAATTTTTGTTGTTTGTTGATTTAGATGTTGAAGAGAATGATTTGTATAATTTAATTGTTGTTGAACTTGTCTAATATCCTTGTAAATTATGGGAAAGGAGAGTTGAATTCCCTTCCTGACTTCTTTACTCGGGAGTTTTTGCAGGGTAAGGATCCTTCTCCATCCTAATGGGTACTCCCGTTAGGCCTCAACTTCCTTCATCATCCAAGAAAACCAAAGCTTCATATGCTATGATTTCAAACTTTTCAAATGTTCGTTCTACTTTTCCTTTACAAACATCAAATTCCTTTCAAGTTTTGAGTCCAGACTTTCCTCCTCTTCAACCTTCAAAAAGTTTTATTCAAGCTTCTAAATCAACCCCTAAAAATATTGTTGTTCAGAGACAATCCAGCCCCAACACTATTTCAACATTACCTTCTCCTTCTCAATCTCCCTCTCAATCTCATTCTCCTTCATTTTCTTATAGTCAATATGTCAAAAAACCCAAAACCTTAGAAATTGCTTTCATCGAGCCAGAGTTCAATTTTGAAGAGATTCCTAAAATTCTTCTTTACATCTTTCCTCAAGGAGTCAACTTCAATTCAAATGATCCTTTGAAAACTCGTCAATTCTATGAGTTCATCTTGGTAGACACCGATTCAGTTGAAATTACTCATAACACTGACAAAAACAATCCTCATAGGATTGCTTTTTCCAAATGTCAAATTCTCAAAGTCATGACCATTGCAGATTGGAATCAAAAACCCTTCACTTGCAAGGATTTTAGTCAACCTTTTCATCCCATGAGCTACAATTACATAGATTACATGGATGCTTGGTATAATATGTTTTATTTACAAAGTACCAGCATTCTTAGTTCATCTAATTTTCAAGAAATTGCAATACCCAATTTCCTACTTGGTTTCAAAAATGGTGGACTTTCTTTGGTCTACTAGACTCCTTATTTCCTCCTGAAATTCAAGAAAAATTCAACTTCTACAAGAGCAAGACTTCATCTCAGTCTATCACTCAGCCCAGACTCCTGAATTTCTGTTTGAGATTAAAAATTCCATGGATTCTCTCATGGAATATTATCAAGAAGCAAAAGCAACCTCCTCCATTTCCATTATCGCTTTCAAGAGAATTCAACATCAAATGGTGGGACAAATTCAATCATGATTTTGTATGTCAACAAAAGGTTTTGCAACTAATTACATCAAGGCCAGGATCATCAAATTCAAAAGATTCAACAACTTCTTCTCAAGGACCGACTCAAGAAGAATTCCTAACTTTGAAAAGAAAATGTCAAGCTTCATTAGCAGCCGCTACTGATTTAGAGCAATATCGTCAAGGACTCATTCAAACCCTCAAACAGTTTGGAGATCAAGAAAATGAAGAAACTAAAGATGCAGTTTTATCAGATGACTCATACGTAGACCCTAAGTTTATCCTTTACGGAGAACCTATGGGTCAATCCAGATAAAAGATTTCAAAAATCTTTTGTACATCTGTATCTATGTAAATTTGCTCCCTTGTGATCATCCAGTAAAAAAAAAAAAAAAAAATCACATCAAAAGTCATGAATAGTAGTGAGTAGTAGAATTTGTCTACTTTCTACTACTTTACAAGCAACGTGGAGAATGGGAAAGGAAAGAGAAGTTTTCTCTTTTCAAGTCTCTGACAAAGAAAAGAAAAAATATTCTCCATCTACAGACTTCATTGCCCCAACTGTCTCTACACGTGATGAATTTCAACAATTTTGAAGATTCAATAGAATTTCAAGTTTGATTCCTCGCCTATAAATAGAGCCTCAACATTCTTCATCAGGCAGAGTTTGGAAAGAGTTCGAGAGAGCCTCAAGAGCATAAAAAATATTAGAGAGTGAAAAATTTTGAGAATTCAAAAAATTTTCTCTTGTAATTTTCTTTTTTGAGTTCGAGTCATCCCTCTACTGTCAACAACTTGTATTCATCAGCTCTCTGTATTAAGGTATATTTTCAATAAACAAAATTTTCAGACTCAAATATTTGTGTTATTATGCTTAAATTTCTGCAATAAATTAGACAGTATTAGACATTAAATATTTCTGTTTTTATGCTTGGAGATAATTAGACAGAATTAATTATTGCGTGCATGAACTGTTGTATGTCCTGGGTGCAAATGGTATCAGAGCCATTTTCTGCTTGAGAACCGAGTGGTGTTACGAGTTGGAACAGTAATTAATCACAGATTTAGTCCTGACATAATTCGGGTTGAATTTCCTGTGAACGGATTGGTCAGCCTGTGATAAGCGGTGTTTAAGGGTAGAAGGAGCGTAAGTCCCGTGTTGATCAGCTTGTGGTGGTCCCTGTTCAGGAAATTATCTGAATTGATTAAGGATAAAATTGTGATTATTTTATGTGACAATGAGTAATAGTATTAGGAAATTAAGTAGAAATAGTTCTTCCAGATCTCTTAGGTCCCATGATAGTTCTGCATTTGCATTAAATAATTCTGCATATGATTTAGAAAGATCTTCATATAAGATAATCAACTTTACTGCATCATCACCTGCTGCATCATCATCTGCATCATTCTATAGTCATCATATAAAATTTAATATTTCAAAATTAGATGAAGAAATGAGTCAAATAGAAAATCAACTAAAAAATATGTCAAACTTTGTCCCGGAAATTCCTCTTTTTAAAGAAGAGTCTGAGTCAATTATTTTTTCTCATAATGAACCTCCTTTAAACATAAATATCATTAGGAAAAGAAGTATTAAAAGAAATCCTTTTGTTCCTGAAGTAGAATTGATCAAAGCAAATTATTTTTCTCCTGAAAATACTTGTAGACCCTCAATTTTGTCCCTCAACACTGGCATTTATCCTTCGGGTGTCACATCCACCCATCGTTCGCATATGGCACCACTAGGGCCTCTTTTGGGCTTAGTCAGTGTCCGAGCCTCGTGTGGGTTTGTGTGTGGTCCATTGTGGTGCATATGTGGTTCATTTAGGAGGGTCACCATGGCCATTTTCCTGGTCGTTCACATCACGCTATAGGAAGGAAGTGGGGTCATCCCGATGTTTTAGCTTAGTTGGAGTTTATAGGGGCATGTTGAGGTTCGGAGCACTTGGGCTTGTTTTGATCGTATCTCCCTCATCCAAACTCGGAATCAAGAACCGTTTCTTTTTATGGATTCCTTATTCTTCCAGGAACATTCTGTAAAATTTTCAAAATTTTTTGCAACCGGTCGGCTGGTTGGCAGCCGGTTCAGCCGGTTCATTAGGTCAGCCGGTGTAGAACACTGATTTTTGGTAATTGTTTTGATCATATCTCCCACTTCCAAACTTGGAATCATGCACCGTTTTTTTTAATGGATTCCTTACTCTACTAGGAACATTCTGTCAAATTTTCAGAATTTTTCTCCATCGGGTCGACCAGTTGGCATCCGGTTCGGCCGGTTCAGCCGGTTCATTGAGTCAGCTGAGGTAAAACACTAATTCTAGTAATTTTGAGGCCCAAATCCTACATGGCTCAGGCTCATAAGCTCCAGATTGGTTTTGGGCAATGTTGTGGGTCCATTTTGGGCCTTGGTTTGGGTTCCTTGCAGCCCACCACGAATCCATATGGATTCTTGGTGGTGAAGCAAGCTGAAAAAACTGAAGGGAGTGAGCTGGCCTTGTAAGTCTAAGAGAAGTAATGAGGGGTGTGGTTCCCATGCTGATGAAGGGAATTTCGGTGCTGAAAGGGAAGGAACCCAGGAGGCTCAAATGCTAAGAGGGGTATGAGTATAAAAGGTGAGAGGATAGGAGAGCAAAGGACCTTGGACATTTTGGAGAGGGGAAATTCTGCTGGTGAGAAAAACAAAAGATCAGTAGCATCTTCTGAGTTGAGAGTGTGGGGGAAAGCTTCAGCACTGTGGTTTTTTGAAGAGGAGAGTGACAGCCTCTCAGTTTTGGAAGTCATCATCGGCATGCACGGATCATATTTGGTGGAGATTCTGAGGTAAGCACGCTGAATTTTCTTTACTTACAATTTATCTTCCTCGTCTTCATATGCTTTTTCTCCTTCCTCATCATCTTTTCTCCCTTTGATATGAAGATTGTATTGCTTGGGTGTGGATAATAAAGGCCACACATGATTGTTGTTGTTTTCTTCCTTGATCACTTAGGAACTTTTTGACCGAATTAGGGATTTTTTACCAACCGGATGAACCGGTTTGGAACCGGTTCAACCGGTTCAGCACCATAGCTGGCAGCCTCTGTCAGCCATGAGGAACACCTGTCTTTCTTTGTCCGGTTCTCACTCATCCGAGCTCGGAATTGAGAACCGTTTCTTTTGTTTTCTTCCTTAATCACTTAGGAACTTTCTGACCGAATTTGGGATTTTTTATCAACCGGCTGAACCGGTTGGAAACCGGTTCAACCGGTTTAGTACCATAGCTGGCAGCCTCTGTCAGCCATGAGGAACACTTGCCTTTCTTCGTCTGGTTCTCACTCATCCGGGATCGGAATTGAGAATTGTTTCTTTTGTTTGCTTCCTTGATCACTTAGGAACTTTCTGACCGAATTAGGGATTTTTTACCAACCGGATGAACTGGTTTGGAACCGGTTCAATTGGTTCAGCACCATAGCTGGCAGCCTCTGTCAGCCATGAGGAACACCTGCCTTTCTTTGTCCGGTTCTCACTCATCCGAGCTCGGAATTGAGAACCGTTTCTTTTTTTTTTCTTTTTTTTTCTTCCTTAATCACTTAGAAACTTTCTGACCAAATTTGGGATTTTATATCAACCGGATGAACCGGTTGGAAACCGGTTCAACCGGTTCAGTACCATAGCTGGCAGCCTCTGTCAGCCTCTGTCAGCCTCTGTCAGCCATGAGGAACACTTGCCTTTCTTTGTCTGGTTCTCACTCATCCGGGATTGGAATTGAGAACCGTTTCTTTTGTTTGCTTCCTTGATCACTTAGGAAATTTATGACCAAATTAGGGATTTTTTTACCAACGGGATGAACCGGTTTGGAACCGGTTCAACCGGTTCAGCACCATAGCTAGCAGCCTCTGTCAGCCATGAGCAATACTTTCCTTTCTTTGTCTGGTTCTCACTCATCCGGGGTCGGAATTGAGAACCGTTTCTTTTGTTTGCTTCCTTAATAACTTAGGAACTTCCTGACCGAATTTGGGATTTTTTACCAACCGGTTCAACCGGTTCAGCACCATAGCTGGCAGCCTCTGTCAGCCATGAGGAACACTTGCCTTTCTTTATCTGGTTCTCACTCATCCAGGGTCGGAATTGAGAACCGTTTCTTTTGTTTGCTTCCTTAATCACTTAGGAGCTTATTGACCAAATTTGGGATTTTTTATCAACCGGATGTACTGGTTGGGAACCGATTCAATCGGTTCAGCACCATAGCTGGCAGCCTCTGTCAGCCATGAGGAATACTTTCCTTTCTTTGTCTGGTTCTCACTCATCCGGGGTCGGAATTGAGAGTCGTTTCTTTTGTTTGATTCCTTAATCACTTAGGAACTTACTGACCGAATTTGGGATTTTTTATTAACCGGATGTACTGGTTTGGAACCGGTTCAATAGGTTCAGCACCATAGCTGGCTGCCTCTTTCAGCCATAAGGAACACCTGCCTTTCTTTGTCTGGTTCTCACTCATCCGGGCTCAGGATTGAGAACCGTTTCTTTTGTTTGCTTCCTTAATCACTTAGGAACTTACTGACTGAATTTGGGATTTTTTATCAACCGGATGTACTGGTTGGGAACCGGTTCAATCGGTTCAGCACCATAGCTGGCTGCCTCTTTCAGCCATAAGGAACACCTGCCTTTCTTTGTCTGGTTCTCACTCATCCGGGCTCGGGATTGAGTGTCGTTTCTTTTGTTTGAATCCTCACTCATTTAGGAGTTTTCTAGAAAAATTTGGGAATTCTTCTCAATGGGTTGTACCAGTTGAGAACTAGTTAAACCTGTTCTGCTGGAGGACTTTAGGTAGCCCTTGATTTTGGCATTTTTCGAGCCCTTATCCATGGGGGGCTCAAACCCATTTGCTATAGGGCACTTGTGAGCCATCTTGAAGGTTTAAGTCAGTGTTTGATTTCAGTTAGTATGGGCAATTTGGAAGTTATGGGTGGTGTGGTCTAGATGAGTCTAGTTCAATTTGTATGACATTTGTGGAGTCCCTTACCTCATTTCAACCAGCTATCCTCCTTTTTGGCACAAGCTTTGATGCTTGATTTTGAATACATTGTTGCGTGACTGACTCACCCTCTGCTGCAGCGCTTGGCTAGGGACCACAGGTACGCATCGTTGGCTTTGGTTGTTGAATTCATATGCATGCATGGTACTTAATCTTGAATGTTTGTTATGTGTTTATCTATGTTTGGCTGACCTTTTATGCAGCGCTTGGCTAGGGACCACAGGTACGCACCCATTGTTTTGTTTGGTTGAATTCATATGCATGCCAAATACCAATTAGGATTGTGTGATTCATGACATCTATTTAGCCTAGGGTTTCATTTGACCTTTGACCCATATGCTCCCACATACCCAATTCATTAGTAGAGACCGAGTTCCGGGCCTAGAGGGGTGCTACCTTGCATGAGGTACCTTCCCAACGGGTAACCTGATCCCCGGACCCAGAATCTAGTTTTCGTAGACCCTTTTTTTCCATATTGGGGTCATTAGGGGTTTTTGTTCTTACTTAATTTTCCCCATTTTAAAAACAAAAATAAAAAGTAAGTGGCGACTCCAAACAACACCGTTCCTCACCGGGGGCGGGTTTTTCAAAACTGGAAAACACCAACTTTTTCATTTCTTTCTTTTCTTTTAAAAGCGAGTCACGTCGGTCCGGTGGATCGGGTGAGGGTCCACAATACTGCCAAAAGAAATTATTTTCAACAACTTCCTCCTCAAGTTAGAAATGCTTTAAGAAAACAATATGAAAAATATATGCAACAAGTTAGGATCACTATTCCTTTTTTCCTTTGGTTTTTCAAATATAGGAAACCCCTTAAAAGAATTGCAACATTAACTTCAAGAAAAGCAATAGAAAATTCTCCACATAATAAAAAACTGTTAGAAAAACAAAACTCAAATCAAGAAGAGTCAAGTAAAGAATCAAAAGAAGAGTCAAGTGAAACAAAATTTAATCAAATTTTGTTTTCTTCTGTCCCGGGAGAGGTAGAGGAAGCAAAGATAGAAGAAAAAACAATAAAAGAAATTAATGAAATAAAAAAATAGAAAATAAAGAAAAAAAAAACAATAAATGTAATATCTTCAAAAGTAGATAAGCAAATATTTTTTGATGTAGTAGATAAAATTCAAGATGAAGAAACACAAAGAAATTATTTAAAAAATTTGAAAAATTTAATTCTCAATGAAGATTCAAATAAAATTCAAATTAAACCTACACAATATTCAATGGATGAAATTTATAATAGATTCAAAAAGACTCAAAGGCCAATAACTATTAAAGACTTGAAAGAAGAAATAAAAGAAATAAAAATTCAAATAAATCAATTAAAATTAGAAAATGAACAAATAAAAATAGAAAACGAAATAATAAAACAAGAAAATGAGCAAATAAAACAAGAAAATGAACAAATTAGAAATGTAATACAATATAAACAAGATTTTGTTGAAACCTCTGATAATCAAGAACCAGGAATAATTATACCTAATAAACAAACTCCTATAGAATCATTTATAAATACAATAACAGAAATAGAATTTCAAAGATGGTATACAAATATAAAACTCATAGTAAAAGATTTTGAAATGGAAATAGTAGCATTAATAGACTCAGGAGCTGATATGAATTGTATTCAAGAAGGATTAATTCCTGTTAAATATTATGAACAAACCGGACAAGAACTTTTTGCTGCAAATAAAGGAAAATTAGAAATAGAATTTAAACTTCAAAATGTTCATATATGTCAAGATAATTATTGTTTTAGAACTCAATTTATATTAGTACAAAATATGACTGAACCTTTAATCTTAGGAACTCCTTTTATTACATTACTTTACCCTTTTCAAGTAAATGATGAAGGTCTCGAAACTACAATATTAGGAAATACCATATTTTTCCCTTTTATATATCCCTTAACTAAAAAAGAAATACATCAAGTCCAAAGTGATTCAATAAATAAAAGAATAAATTTAATCCAAAGAAAACAAGCTCATATAAATTATCTATCTAAAGAAATTCAATATAAAAAGATAGAAGAACAACTTGTAGAAGAAAAGGTTCAAAAGAGAATAAAAGAGATTCAAGATCTTTTTCAAAAAGAAATTTGTTCTGATCTTCCAAATGCTTTTTGGTCTAGAAAGAAACATGAGATAAGTCTGCCTTACGTTCAAAACTTTGATGAATCTAAAATTCCTACTAAGGCTAGACCTATTCAAATGAATGAAAAACTTTTAGAATATTGTAAACAAGAAATTGATTCATTATTAAAGAAGAAATTAATTAGACCCTCAAAATCTCCTTGGAGTTGTGCCGCTTTTTATGTACAAAATGCTGCTGAGATAGAAAAAGGAGCACCAAGATTAGTCATTAATTATAAACCTTTAAATAAAGTATTACAATGGATAAGATACCCTATTCCTAATAAGCAAGATTTACTCAAAAGATTACATAGTTTTGTAATTTATTCAAAATTTGATATGAAATCTGGATTTTTGCTAGTTCAAATTAAAGAATAAGATAGGTACAAAACTGCTTTTACTGTCCCTTTTGGTCATTATGAATGGAATGTCATGCCTTTTGGTCTCAAAAATGCCCCTTCTGAATTTCAAAATATTATGAATGATATTTTCAATCCTCATTTTCAATTTATAATTGTATACATTGGTGATGTCTTAGTATTTTCTGATTCATTAGAAAAACATTTTGTTCATATAAAAAAGTTTTTCAATGTCATTAAAGCAAATGGAATGGCTTGTTCAGCTCCAAAAATGAAATTATTTCAAACAAGAATTAGATTTTTAGGACATGAAATTTTTCAAGGAAAAACAAAACCGATTCAAAGGTCAATAGAATTTGCTGACAAATTTCCTGATGAAATAAAAGATAAAAAACAATTGTAAAGATTTCTAGAATGTTTAAATTATGTTTCTAATTACTTCAAAGATTTGAGAATCATTTGTGAACCCTTATACAAAAGACTTAGAAAAAAGGCACCTGCATGGACTGAGCATCATACTAGTTTGGTCAAAGAAATTAAACAAAGAGTCAAACGTTTACCATGCATCAGCATCCCTCATCCAAATGCATTGCTCATTGTAGAATCAGATGCATCTAATTTAGGTTATGGAGGCATATTAAAGCAAGAATATAACAATCAAGTGCATATAGTTAGATATCATTCAGGGATCTGGTTGGGCGCTCAAATAAATTATTCAACTGTCAAAAAAGAAGTTTTATCAATAGTTTTATGTATTTCAAATTTTCAAAGTGATTTGATAAATAAAAAATTTCTTTTGAAAATCGATTGCAAAGCTGCAAAAGATATTTTACAAAAAAATGTTAAAAATTTAGTTTCAAAACAAATTTTTGCAAATGATAAATTTATATGCATATGATAAATTTTTTTACTCATTTATACCTTAAAAAATTAAAATTTATTTATTTTTATATTCATTTAAAATAGAATAGTATTAGGAATTATTAATTTGGAGTAGTTATTTTTTATTTTTAATAAAATAAATTAATTATGATTTTATAAGATATTAATGTCCATATTTTTATAATATTTATAAAATCATATAAATAGTATTAAAAATTATTGATTTTGAATTATTATTTATTTTAAACAAGATAAATCAATTAATGTTAATATCTATATTTTTTTATAATATTTATAAAATAATGTAATTTATGATTTTATTATATTACTAATATTTATATTTTATTAAAAAATATTTATTTTTAATTTACTTATAATTTAAAATTGTTTTCATTTTTAATAAAACATTAATTGAATTTATAATTTGTATTTTTTTCCAAAATAAAAAAATTATTTGTAAAAACAACTTATCTAAAAACAGAAGTCTTTAATTTTTTAATTTTTGAAAAATATATTTAAAAATAACTTGTAATAGAGAATCAAAATACCTCTAAATTAGAATAAATTAAAATCTCTATTTTAATTATTGGTTTTTCTCCTAAATTAAAGTTTTCAAATTGTTTTAAAAGGTTATTTAATTTTTGTTCCTCTGATATTACTATATTTCTTTGTTCTAAAAGTTTATCTACTTTTTGGTTAATTTTTTCTAAAGTTTCTTTTAAATTTTGTTGTTCTAATTTTATTTGTTCTATTTCTTTTCTGACAAATTTTTCTTCTCTAGCTAATTGTTCTTTAATATAATCTAGGTTATTTCTTAGCAAATTATGGTTCTTAAAGTCTTCCAGCTTCTTTTCTAATTCCTAAAATCGTGTTTAGTTTTTCTACAGATTTTATTTGTCTTTTCTGGATTTCTTTTAAAATATCTATATTGTTTTGGTTTTCTTTCTGAATTTGTTCTTGTAATACTTCGTTTGTTATTTTTAATTGTGTCTCTACTAAAAATTTTAACTGCTTTACCTCTTGGGTTTGTAGATGAGGGTTCATTATCTCTAATATGTTTTAATTAGATGAGCTAGCATATAAATTATCAATATAATATTTTATAATTTCTCTTCTAATTATGGTTTCTGTAGCAAAAAGTTCATCAAAAGCTTCTTGTATAGCTACTTCGTATTCATTCAAATATTTAAGAGAAGTTAAGTTTTTAATATCTGTGGTTAAATCTTTTACAGTAGTTCTTAAATTATGTAATTTATCACAAGTTTCTCTAAATTCTTTACGTTGAGAATACAACCTATTATTAAGTTCTTTTACACGATCATAATCTATATTATATATACCAGGAGGATAAGGAATAAAAGACATTAATTCCTAATTCATGTTAAGTAAGCAGAGCAAATAAAGATTCAGAATAAATTAAGCAAAATTAATCAGACTTTATATGGGGTAAGGTAAAGTTCGGTACTCTGAAAATCAATTTGAATCTACAGTCTCCTTTCCTAATTAATATACTGCAATACACAGAGAGAAGCTCTGATACCAACTTTTCCCATCACCAGTTTCAACAACAGTTTGTTAGTAAAGTTTCTTTAAATCTCCGTTAGCAATGAGGGTTTGATTAGAGTTTTTTATTGAATTTAAGTGTGAACACATTTATTACTAGTATTAAAATAATATAAAATTTTACAAAGACTTATTATAATAACATAAAATTTTCAAACACCTAATAGAATAATATAAAATTTTACAAAGACTTATTAAAATAACATAAAATTTTCAAACACCTAATAAAATAATATAAAATTTTACAAAGACTTCTTAAAATAACATAAAATTTTTAAACTTATAGTGAAAGTTTTTGAACGTATAAAATTAAGTTTTGAAATCTTTTGAAATCGGATATCTCAAAAATTCAGGTAATAAAATTCAAAAATTTTTAAAACATCACTTCGTGTCAAGGTAATACCCCCCTTCTGACCAGACATAGTCTCCCTAAAACGCCAATTTTCCGGCAAAAACGGGTTTGAGGTCAAGGGTTAAGACTAAAGACTCTAGTTTTAAAACATGATTTTACACCCAAAATTTTCTAAATAAACCGATTTTTTTTTTTTTTTTTTTTTATGTTGATGAGAACGTTATATAAAAAGGATCCATGTATATTACAGATATTAACTAGTAAAGAAAACTTAAAAATAATTCAAATAATTTTCATTTCCCTATTTTACCTTTTTACCCCTTTTTACCCCCTAAGGGTAAGAAAAATACATAATACAGAAATTTAAATGAAGGCAAAAAATTTAACAGAAAATTCTTACTTTCTTATTGATTGCTGATGAATTTACAAGGCTGAAGATGATGGAGCTTCTTTACAGACAACTTTGCACACTATTGCACACACTTTCTCTCGGGCACACTTCTTTCCTTTTACTACCACTAATTTATAGGCAAAGCATTTACAAGGGACAGGTGAGAATACAGGTGAGAATTAATTTCAAGTGGTTGGATGGTAGGAAAAATATTTACGGTGTTCAGAGGTTTGGTATAAAATAAATACAAAGACTTTTGACTTTTGAGACATGTGACTTTTATTCATCCGTTCTTCTCTTCCTTCTTGTCTCTTTCTCTTGTCCTTTTCTTTTCTTTTTATTACATGCATAACACGTGGCTTGTGGATGTCTTTACTGCTTCTGAACTTGTACTGCCATGTTTAATTTTTGTAGTTGAAGACGCATTTACTGCTTCAATGTCGTCATTGCTGACATCATCCTTCCATTGCATTTTGTAGATTATGATAACTTTCATCGTCCAGGTTGTCCCAAAATAATGCGTCATCGCTGAGGTAGGAAGATGGTTCCGGTATATCTACACTGAGTTCGGTTATAAAATCCTGTTCTTCAGAAGTAATAAAAGGGTTTGGAACAATGATGTGTTCTAAAGGTTTTATTCTCCATATAGACATGGTTTTTGTTTCGCCAATGAGATGAAATAATTTATTCCGGGTTGGTCTAAGATCATAGATTTGAAAAGCTCTATAGCGAGTAAAAAATTCTGGAAATTCATCTGAACGGGTCATTTCCCATTCTGGTTCTTGTTGAGGGATGAGTGGTTCTTTATTATGTTTTATATATACATGATGATAGGCTGGTACTACTGATCCATCGGGTTGAAATAACGGTGGAATGGTTTCAAAAGAAATATCTATATATTTTTCGGTTTTAAAAAGATAAGTTAAAATATCTTTCAATTTTTCTGGGAAATTTTCAGGGATTTGAGATATATGGTTCATAAAAACATTTTTTAAAATTCCCTGATCCATAAATTGCGGTACTAAATCAAAATTTTCTTTATTTACAACAGACATATTTACATAAGCTAAATATATAACAAAGAAAAATTCAGGGTCGTGATATGCCATATACCCTGTTTTTATCCCGACATTTTTAGTTCTAAAATGTTTATACAAAAGTTCTTGATTTTTAAACACTTTGTTATATTGGTTTTGTAGAAAAAAGGTTTTGACGAAAGAGTAGTTATCAACTCCAATTATGTTTTTAACAACAAGCCTTTCATATTGTTCAGTCAGAAGAGCTGATTTCTTAATTAAACTAATTACTTCAGGTTGACTGTTTGAACAGCTGGTTTGATTGGTTGACACTGTACTGGTTTTCAAATCTTCTATCAGTTTTTCTTGATTTTCTTGGATTTTGAGGTTTTGGAATTTTTGGGTTTCTAAAGCAATCAGTTGGTTTTGAAGGTTTTGTAAATGTTGGGCTAAAGCTGACACTGTTTTTCCATAAGCGTATTCTAAATTTTGGTTCGGAAAACTTTGTGGTTTTAAAGACCAAAAATTATCTACAATAACCTTATGTTCTTCAAAAAGGTTTTGAGAAAATAAAGAGTTAAACCTTAGGTTTGGATTCAACACTTCGTTTAGACATATGGTTCCATATTGAAAGGTTCTAGCTTTCGTAGGTTTTCTTTGAGCCATGTTCCTGTAATCATGAAATCAATCATTAGTATTATCGACATTATTAATTATTTGTCTACTTAACCAGTCTGCTAATATATTATCTTTTCCTTTAATATGTTCAAATTTAGGTTTGAAACCAATTAAAGAGTTTTGAAACTTTATCCATCTTTTGGTGGACAGTTTTGAAGAATTTTTGTTTTCAAAGAATTTTTTAATATTCTCACAATCGGTTCTTAAAGTAAATTGTTCTTGGTTCAAAAATAATTGAAATTTTTCTAAGACTAATATTATTGCTTCAATTTCTAAGTCTGTAGAGCTAAGGTTCTTTTGATAATCATTAAAAGTTCCTTTTTATTTACAGATAGTGAGATAGAAAATGTAAATGTTATACAAGAAGATATTTTACTAAACATTGAGACAGTAGAAAACCTATACAAAAACTCAGAGTTAGTAAATATAATGTTAGAAGAATTTAGTAATCCAATATTACTAGACGAACAAATGGATCAAGAAAACTTTGCTAATATAATGTGTAACAACTATACAGATGACCAAATAATAGAACAACTCTATAAAACCAATTTAATCAAAAAACTTATGGATATAGAAATGATAAATCAATTTACTATTCAACCAAAAGTAAACGAAAACATAGAAATAATCTCAAACGAATCAATAAATACAATAAATGAAGAAAAAGAAACTGTAAATGTAAAAAGTGAAATAGTAAAATATAATAAGCCGTATAGCAAGCCAAAAGGACCTCAATGGAAAACTAAAACAGAACCTTCTAGTTCTTTGCAACCAATATACGAATATGGAACAATATTGGATATAGATAGTGCACAAGATCTTAGAAAAACCATAGAAAATTGGGAGCAATCTTTAAATTCAGCAGGTGTAGTAGTATCCTTTGAAAATCAACAAGAAATTTATGAATTTTGTAAAAGCACCCTTAGAGGAACTGTACTACAATTTTTTAGAAACATGGAACAAGAAAACAGCAGTTATTTTCAAGAAGTCAGAAATAATTTTAGCATATCTGTATTTATAAATCTAATAAAACTTTATTTTTTAGGAACAACACAAGAAGATGTAAAGGAACCTGCAATATACCTTCATAAGTTAGAACAATTGAAATTATGTAACCTTTCATATATAAGAGAATATGAACAAAAATTTAGGAAATATGCAATCCTTGCTAGAGTAGACAGAACCCCTGAATATTTAAATAAATATATATTAAAAATACAAGGACCCGTAGGACTTAGATTATGGAATGAATTTACAACCTCCGAGTATAAAAACTCTCCTTATATAGGTGCTAGAATAGAATTTGTAAAAAATTGGTTGGAAAGAGAATGTGTAAGCATAGGAGAAAGAAGTCAGATAAAGAAACAAGACATAAATCAACAACTTTGTAGAAAATTACATATAGGAGAAAATCTAGATATAGGATGCAGAGAATATAAGTTTAGAAAACCTAAGAGATATAATAAATTTTTAAGAAGAAAGTCAAGAACCTTTTATAAAAAACGACCATATCAGACAAGGTATAAAAAACCTGGAAAGTTTTGGATAAAAAGAAAAAGAACCTCAGAAAGAAAAAGACAGTGTAAATGTTATTTGTGTGGTCAGGAAGGCCATATAAGACCTGAATGTCCTGAACTTAAAAAACCATTAAATGAACGAAATAGAAAAACCCAAGTAAAAATAAACCTAATAAATGAGTATCAGCTAGATAGTGAAGAAGAAGAACTTATCAGTGAATTAGACTTTGAAAGTGAAAATTCAAGTGTATATAGTGTAGAAGATAGTGAAAATGAAAAAGAAGAAATTTGTATGATTATTGAAAAAGAGGAAAATCAAGCTAAGAAAACCCCTTTAAATTTAGAAAACCTTGTACAACCTTTAGAAAGTAAAATAAAACCTTATAATATATGGAAAGATTTACAAATAATAATCAAAGGAAAATTTTCAAAAGAAGAAGAAGATAGTAGTTCAAAAACTAAGGACACAGAAGAACACACAGAAGAACCAAAAAGTCCTGTAAAAGAACCAAGGAATCCTGAAAAAATAACCTCATAAAACCAAGTTTCAGTCCCCATAGATCCTCAGCCTTTTTAGTTAGGAACCATAATGAAGAAAAACGAGGAAAAGCTAGGATGGTTATTAATTATAAAAGATTGAATGATAATACATATGATGATGCCTATAAAATTCCGAACAAAGATTCTTTGATTAATTCTATTCAAGGATGTAAATATTTTTCTCAGTTAGACTGTAAAAGTGGATTTTGGCAAATCAGATTAGAAGAGGATAGTAAACCATGGACAGCGTTTTCATGTCCTTGTGGATTATATGAATGGAATGTAATGCCATTTGGACTAAAAAATGCTCCTCAGATATTCCAACGAATGATGGATAATATTTTTGGAAAATATTCTTTTGTTCTTGTATATATTCTTAAAGAACACATAAAGCATTTAGAACTGATTTTTGAAAAATTAATTAGTCATGGATTAATAGTAAGTAAAAAGAAATTGAAATTATTTAAGACTCAAATAGAATTTTTAGGATTAGAACTAGAGGATGGACAAATAAAATTACAAGAACATATAGTACAAAAAATAAATAATTTTCCAGACAAACTCGAAGACTTAAAAACCCTTCAAAGTTTTTTAGGATTATTAAACTATGCTAGGCCATATATTAAAAACCTTAGTAGATTAGCTGGACCCCTTTATAGTAAAACAAAAAATACAGGGCAGAGATATTTTAACCAAGAAGATATTAAACTTATACAGAAAATAAAAGAACTTGTGAAACATCTCCCAACCTTACATTTACCCTTAGAAAATGAATATAAAATAGTCCAAACTGATGCTAGTCAAACAGGATGGGGAGGTATACTTTTAGCTGTAACTAATATAGGAGAAGAAAAACTTTGTAGATATTGTAGTGGAACTTTTAATGATTATCAAAAGAACCTTAGCTCTACAGACTTAGAAATTGAAGCAATAATATTAGTCTTAGAAAAATTTCAATTATTTTTGAACCAAGAACAATTTACTTTAAGAACCGATTGTGAGAATATTAAAAAATTCTTTGAAAACAAAAATTCTTCAAAACTGTCCACCAAAAGATGGATAAAGTTTCAAAACTCTTTAATTGGTTTCAAACCTAAATTTGAACATATTAAAGGAAAAGATAATATATTAGCAGACTGGTTAAGTAGACAAATAATTAATAATGTCGATAATACTAATGATTGATTTCATGATTACAGGAACATGGCTCAAAGAAAACCTACGAAAGCTAGAACCTTTCAATATGGAACCATATGTCTAAACGAAGTGTTGAATCCAAACCTAAGGTTTAACTCTTTATTTTCTCAAAACCTTTTTGAAGAACATAAGGTTATTGTAGATAATTTTTGGTCTTTAAAACCACAAAGTTTTCCGAACCAAAATTTAGAATACGCTTATGGAAAAACAGTGTCAACCAATCAAACCAGCTGTTCAAACAGTCAACCTGAAGTAATTAGTTTAATTAAGAAATCAGCTCTTCTGACTGAACAATATGAAAGGCTTGTTGTTAAAAACATAATTGGAGTTGATAACTACTCTTTCGTCAAAACCTTTTTTCTACAAAACCAATATAACAAAGTGTTTAAAAATCAAGAACTTTTGTATAAACATTTTAGAACTAAAAATGTCGGGATAAAAACAGGGTATATGGCATATCACGACCCTGAATTTTTCTTTGTTATATATTTAGCTTATGTAAATATGTCTGTTGTAAATAAAGAAAATTTTGATTTAGTACCGCAATTTATGGATCAGGGAATTTTAAAAAATGTTTTTATGAACCATATATCTCAAATCCCTGAAAATTTCCCAGAAAAATTGAAAGATATTTTAACTTATCTTTTTAAAACCGAAAAATATATAGATATTTCTTTTGAAACCATTCCACCGTTATTTCAACCCGATGGATCAGTAGTACCAGCCTATCATCATGTATATATAAAACATAATAAAGAACCACTCATCCCTCAACAAGAACCAGAATGGGAAATGACCCGTTCAGATGAATTTCCAGAATTTTTTACTCGCTATAGAGCTTTTCAAATCTATGATCTTAGACCAACCCGGAATAAATTATTTCATCTCATTGGCGAAACAAAAACCATGTCTATATGGAGAATAAAACCTTTAGAACACATCATTGTTCCAAACCCTTTTATTACTTCTGAAGAACAGGATTTTATAACCGAACTCAGTGTAGATATACCGGAACCATCTTCCTACCTCAGCGATGACGCATTATTTTGGGACAACCTGGACGATGAAAGTTATCATAATCTACAAAATGCAATGGAAGGATGATGTCAGCAATGACGACATTGAAGCAGTAAATGCGTCTTCAACTACAAAAATTAAACATGGCAGTACAAGTTCAGAAGCAGTAAAGACATCCACAAGCCACGTGTTATGCATGTAATAAAAAGAAAAGAAAAGGACAAGAGAAAGAGACAAGAAGGAAGAGAAGAACGGATGAATAAAAGTCACATGTCTCAAAAGTCAAAAGTCTTTGTATTTATTTTATACCAAACCTCTGAACACCGTAAATATTTTTCCTACCATCCAACCACTTGAAATTAATTCTCACCTGTATTCTCACCTGTCCCTTGTAAATGCTTTGCCTATAAATTAGTGGTAGTAAAAGGAAAGAAGTGTGCCCGAGAGAAAGTGTGTGCAATAGTGTGCAAAGTTGTCTGTAAAGAAGCTCCATCATCTTCAGCCTTGTAAATTCATCAGCAATCAATAAGAAAGTAAGAATTTTCTGTTAAATTTTTTGCCTTCATTTAAATTTCTGTATTATGTATTTTTCTTACCCTTAGGGGGTAAAAAGGGGTAAAAAGGTAAAATAGGGAAATGAAAATTATTTGAATTATTTTTAAGTTTTCTTTACTAGTTAATATCTGTAATATACATGGATCCTTTTTATATAACGTTCTCATCAACATAAAAAAAAAAAAAAAAAAAAAAAAAAAAAAATCGGTTTATTTAGAAAATTTTGGGTGTAAAATCATGTTTTAAAACTAGAGTCTTTAGTCTTAACCCTTGACCTCAAACCCGTTTTTGCCGGAAAATTGGCGTTTTAGGGAGACTATGTCTGGTCAGAAGGGGGGTATTACCTTGACACGAAGTGATGTTTTAAAAATTTTTGAATTTTATTACCTGAATTTTTGAGATATCCGATTTCAAAAGATTTCAAAACTTAATTTTATACGTTCAAAAACTTTCACTATAAGTTTAAAAATTTTATGTTATTTTAAGAAGTCTTTGTAAAATTTTATATTATTTTATTAGGTGTTTGAAAATTTTATGTTATTTTAATAAGTCTTTGTAAAATTTTATATTATTCTATTAGGTGTTTGAAAATTTTATGTTATTATAATAAGTCTTTGTAAAATTTTATATTATTTTAATACTAGTAATAAATGTGTTCACACTTAAATTCAATAAAAAACTCTAATCAAACCCTCATTGCTAACGGAGATTTAAAGAAACTTTACTAACAAACTGTTGTTGAAACTGGTGATGGGAAAAGTTGCTCTCAAAAATTCAGGTAATAAAATTCAAAAATTTTTAAAACATCACTTCGTGTCAAGGTAATACCCCCCTTCTGACCAGACATAGTCTCCCTAAAACGCCAATTTTCCGGCAAAAACGGGTTTGAGGTCAAGGGTTAAGACTAAAGACTCTAGTTTTAAAACATGATTTTACACCCAAAATTTTCTAAATAAACCGATTTTTTTTTTTTTTTTTTTTTATGTTGATGAGAACGTTATATAAAAAGGATCCATGTATATTACAGATATTAACTAGTAAAGAAAACTTAAAAATAATTCAAATAATTTTCATTTCCCTATTTTACCTTTTTACCCCTTTTTACCCCCTAAGGGTAAGAAAAATACATAATACAGAAATTTAAATGAAGGCAAAAAATTTAACAGAAAATTCTTACTTTCTTATTGATTGCTGATGAATTTACAAGGCTGAAGATGATGGAGCTTCTTTACAGACAACTTTGCACACTATTGCACACACTTTCTCTCGGGCACACTTCTTTCCTTTTACTACCACTAATTTATAGGCAAAGCATTTACAAGGGACAGGTGAGAATACAGGTGAGAATTAATTTCAAGTGGTTGGATGGTAGGAAAAATATTTACGGTGTTCAGAGGTTTGGTATAAAATAAATACAAAGACTTTTGACTTTTGAGACATGTGACTTTTATTCATCCGTTCTTCTCTTCCTTCTTGTCTCTTTCTCTTGTCCTTTTCTTTTCTTTTTATTACATGCATAACACGTGGCTTGTGGATGTCTTTACTGCTTCTGAACTTGTACTGCCATGTTTAATTTTTGTAGTTGAAGACGCATTTACTGCTTCAATGTCGTCATTGCTGACATCATCCTTCCATTGCATTTTGTAGATTATGATAACTTTCATCGTCCAGGTTGTCCCAAAATAATGCGTCATCGCTGAGGTAGGAAGATGGTTCCGGTATATCTACACTGAGTTCGGTTATAAAATCCTGTTCTTCAGAAGTAATAAAAGGGTTTGGAACAATGATGTGTTCTAAAGGTTTTATTCTCCATATAGACATGGTTTTTGTTTCGCCAATGAGATGAAATAATTTATTCCGGGTTGGTCTAAGATCATAGATTTGAAAAGCTCTATAGCGAGTAAAAAATTCTGGAAATTCATCTGAACGGGTCATTTCCCATTCTGGTTCTTGTTGAGGGATGAGTGGTTCTTTATTATGTTTTATATATACATGATGATAGGCTGGTACTACTGATCCATCGGGTTGAAATAACGGTGGAATGGTTTCAAAAGAAATATCTATATATTTTTCGGTTTTAAAAAGATAAGTTAAAATATCTTTCAATTTTTCTGGGAAATTTTCAGGGATTTGAGATATATGGTTCATAAAAACATTTTTTAAAATTCCCTGATCCATAAATTGCGGTACTAAATCAAAATTTTCTTTATTTACAACAGACATATTTACATAAGCTAAATATATAACAAAGAAAAATTCAGGGTCGTGATATGCCATATACCCTGTTTTTATCCCGACATTTTTAGTTCTAAAATGTTTATACAAAAGTTCTTGATTTTTAAACACTTTGTTATATTGGTTTTGTAGAAAAAAGGTTTTGACGAAAGAGTAGTTATCAACTCCAATTATGTTTTTAACAACAAGCCTTTCATATTGTTCAGTCAGAAGAGCTGATTTCTTAATTAAACTAATTACTTCAGGTTGACTGTTTGAACAGCTGGTTTGATTGGTTGACACTGTTTTTCCATAAGCGTATTCTAAATTTTGGTTCGGAAAACTTTGTGGTTTTAAAGACCAAAAATTATCTACAATAACCTTATGTTCTTCAAAAAGGTTTTGAGAAAATAAAGAGTTAAACCTTAGGTTTGGATTCAACACTTCGTTTAGACATATGGTTCCATATTGAAAGGTTCTAGCTTTCGTAGGTTTTCTTTGAGCCATGTTCCTGTAATCATGAAATCAATCATTAGTATTATCGACATTATTAATTATTTGTCTACTTAACCAGTCTGCTAATATATTATCTTTTCCTTTAATATGTTCAAATTTAGGTTTGAAACCAATTAAAGAGTTTTGAAACTTTATCCATCTTTTGGTGGACAGTTTTGAAGAATTTTTGTTTTCAAAGAATTTTTTAATATTCTCACAATCGGTTCTTAAAGTAAATTGTTCTTGGTTCAAAAATAATTGAAATTTTTCTAAGACTAATATTATTGCTTCAATTTCTAAGTCTGTAGAGCTAAGGTTCTTTTGATAATCATTAAAAGTTCCACTACAATATCTACAAAGTTTTTCTTCTCCTATATTAGTTACAGCTAAAAGTATACCTCCCCCATCCTGTTTGACTAGCATCAGTTTGGACTATTTTATATTCATTTTCTAAGGGTAAATGTAAGGTTGGGAGATGTTTCACAAGTTCTTTTATTTTCTGTATAAGTTTAATATCTTCTTGGTTAAAATATCTCTGCCCTGTATTTTTTGTTTTACTATAAAGGGGTCCAGCTAATCTACTAAGGTTTTTAATATATGGCCTAGCATAGTTTAATAATCCTAAAAAACTTTGAAGGGTTTTTAAGTCTTCGAGTTTGTCTGGAAAATTATTTATTTTTTGTACTATATGTTCTTGTAATTTTATTTGTCCATCCTCTAGTTCTAATCCTAAAAATTCTATTTGAGTCTTAAATAATTTCAATTTCTTTTTACTTACTATTAATCCATGACTAATTAATTTTTCAAAAATCAGTTCTAAATGCTTTATGTGTTCTTTAAGAATATATACAAGAACAAAAGAATATTTTCCAAAAATATTATCCATCATTCGTTGGAATATCTGAGGAGCATTTTTTAGTCCAAATGGCATTACATTCCATTCATATAATCCACAAGGACATGAAAACGCTGTCCATGGTTTACTATCCTCTTCTAATCTGATTTGCCAAAATCCACTTTTACAGTCTAACTGAGAAAAATATTTACATCCTTGAATAGAATTAATCAAAGAATCTTTGTTCGGAATTTTATAGGCATCATCATATGTATTATCATTCAATCTTTTATAATTAATAACCATCCTAGCTTTTCCTCGTTTTTCTTCATTATGGTTCCTAACTAAAAAGGCTGAGGATCTATGGGGACTGAAACTTGGTTTTATGAGGTTATTTTTTCAGGATTCCTTGGTTCTTTTACAGGACTTTTTGGTTCTTCTGTGTGTTCTTCTGTGTCCTTAGTTTTTGAACTACTATCTTCTTCTTCTTTTGAAAATTTTCCTTTGATTATTATTTGTAAATCTTTCCATATATTATAAGGTTTTATTTTACTTTCTAAAGGTTGTACAAGGTTTTCTAAATTTAAAGGGGTTTTCTTAGCTTGATTTTCCTCTTTTTCAATAATCATACAAATTTCTTCTTTTTCATTTTCACTATCTTCTACACTATATACACTTGAATTTTCACTTTCAAAGTCTAATTCACTGATAAGTTCTTCTTCTTCACTATCTAGCTGATACTCATTTATTAGGTTTATTTTTACTTGGGTTTTTCTATTTCGTTCATTTAATGGTTTTTTAAGTTCAGGACATTCAGGTCTTATATGGCCTTCCTGACCACACAAATAACATTTACACTGTCTTTTTCTTTCTGAGGTTCTTTTTCTTTTTATCCAAAACTTTCCAGGTTTTTTATACCTTGTCTGATATGGTCGTTTTTTATAAAAGGTTCTTGACTTTCTTCTTAAAAATTTATTATATCTCTTAGGTTTTCTAAACTTATATTCTCTGCATCCTATATCTAGATTTTCTCCTATATGTAATTTTCTACAAAGTTGTTGATTTATGTCTTGTTTCTTTATCTGACTTCTTTCTCCTATGCTTACACATTCTCTTTCCAACCAATTTTTTACAAATTCTATTCTAGCACCTATATAAGGAGAGTTTTTATACTCGGAGGTTGTAAATTCATTCCATAATCTAAGTCCTACGGGTCCTTGTATTTTTAATATATATTTATTTAAATATTCAGGGGTTCTGTCTACTCTAGCAAGGATTGCATATTTCCTAAATTTTTGTTCATATTCTCTTATATATGAAAGGTTACATAATTTCAATTGTTCTAACTTATGAAGGTATATTGCAGGTTCCTTTACATCTTCTTGTGTTGTTCCTAAAAAATAAAGTTTTATTAGATTTATAAATACAGATATGCTAAAATTATTTCTGACTTCTTGAAAATAACTGCTGTTTTCTTGTTCCATGTTTCTAAAAAATTGTAGTACAGTTCCTCTAAGGGTGCTTTTACAAAATTCATAAATTTCTTGTTGATTTTCAAAGGATACTACTACACCTGCTGAATTTAAAGATTGCTCCCAATTTTCTATGGTTTTTCTAAGATCTTGTGCACTATCTATATCTAATATTGTTCCATATTCGTATATTGGTTGCAAAGAACTAGAAGGTTCTGTTTTAGTTTTCCATTGAGGTCCTTTTGGCTTGCTATACGGCTTATTATATTTTACTATTTCACTTTTTACATTTACAGTTTCTTTTTCTTCATTTATTGTATTTATTGATTCGTTTGAGATTATTTCTATGTTTTCGTTTACTTTTGGTTGAATAGTAAATTGATTTATCATTTCTATATCCATAAGTTTTTTGATTAAATTGGTTTTATAGAGTTGTTCTATTATTTGGTCATCTGTATAGTTGTTACACATTATATTAGCAAAGTTTTCTTGATCCATTTGTTCGTCTAGTAATATTGGATTACTAAATTCTTCTAACATTATATTTACTAACTCTGAGTTTTTGTATAGGTTTTCTACTGTCTCAATGTTTAGTAAAATATCTTCTTGTATAACATTTACATTTTCTATCTCACTATCTGACTCTACCTCTACATTTACAGTTTTATAATTTCCAAAGGTTATACTTGCACTTCCATCTTGGTTTTCATATAAGCTACTGGATGTTGGATATTTTATTATTGGTTTATTTATTTGAGGTAATTCCCATTCTCGTCCTAGTAAATAGTCTATATTTACAGGTTTTGCTTCTATCATATTTACTGTCTTACTTCCAAAGGTTTTTACTATATCATCGAATTCCATCATACATTTTAAACTTAAAGCATTAGTAGTTTTTCCTATAAATCCTATAGCTATGCTAAGGTTTTTACTTCCTAATTCCATATCATATCCTTTAGTATTTACAGTTATTTTTATTTTTTCTGTGAATTCCTTAAGATCTATACAAAATTGAGGTATACAACCAATAACTGCGTAATTTTGGTTCATATTAACTTCTGCACTAGCTAAAAGAGCTCGTCCTACTGTGTTGTTTCTAGTATCTAAAAGGTTAATATTTATAAGTGCTCCAATTTCTTTACGATGAAGTCCTATTATTCCTATCAAAATTATTCCTAAGTGCATATATTTATCGGTTTTATTTTTTAATAATTTATGTTTTGTTTCTGGAGATACTAAATCTAAATATACAATATTTCCTATTGAACTTATAGTATGTTGGTTTAAAAATCTAGTTATTTTATAATTTTGAACTAATTGTTTTTTGTAAGGTGTTACTTCCTTTACTGCCTTTTTTTAATTTTTCTTCAATAAATTCTTTTACATTATCTCGAGGGTTTATTGCTTCTACTATTTCCATGGTTTTATTGCTAGATTTTTTGGTTCAAAAGGATTTATTTTTCTTTCTATTTTAATTATTGGTTTTTCTCCTAAATTAAAGTTTTCAAATTGTTTTAAAAGGTTATTTAATTTTTGTTCCTCTGATATTACTATATTTCTTTGTTCTAAAAGTTTATCTACTTTTTGGTTAATTTTTTCTAAAGTTTCTTTTAAATTTTGTTGTTCTAATTTTATTTGTTCTATTTCTTTTCTGACAAATTTTTCTTCTCTAGCTAATTGTTCTTTAATATCAAGAAAACTTAAAAATAATTCAAATAATTTTCATTTCCCTATTTTACCTTTTTACCCCTTTTTACCCCCTAAGGGTAAGAAAAATACATAATACAGAAATTTAAATGAAGGCAAAAAATTTAACAGAAAATTCTTACTTTCTTATTGATTGCTGATGAATTTACAAGGCTGAAGATGATGGAGCTTCTTTACAGACAACTTTGCACACTATTGCACACACTTTCTCTCGGGCACACTTCTTTCCTTTTACTACCACTAATTTATAGGCAAAGCATTTACAAGGGACAGGTGAGAATACAGGTGAGAATTAATTTCAAGTGGTTGGATGGTAGGAAAAATATTTACGGTGTTCAGAGGTTTGGTATAAAATAAATACAAAGACTTTTGACTTTTGAGACATGTGACTTTTATTCATCCGTTCTTCTCTTCCTTCTTGTCTCTTTCTCTTGTCCTTTTCTTTTCTTTTTATTACATGCATAACACGTGGCTTGTGGATGTCTTTACTGCTTCTGAACTTGTACTGCCATGTTTAATTTTTGTAGTTGAAGACGCATTTACTGCTTCAATGTCGTCATTGCTGACATCATCCTTCCATTGCATTTTGTAGATTATGATAACTTTCATCGTCCAGGTTGTCCCAAAATAATGCGTCATCGCTGAGGTAGGAAGATGGTTCCGGTATATCTACACTGAGTTCGGTTATAAAATCCTGTTCTTCAGAAGTAATAAAAGGGTTTGGAACAATGATGTGTTCTAAAGGTTTTATTCTCCATATAGACATGGTTTTTGTTTCGCCAATGAGATGAAATAATTTATTCCGGGTTGGTCTAAGATCATAGATTTGAAAAGCTCTATAGCGAGTAAAAAATTCTGGAAATTCATCTGAACGGGTCATTTCCCATTCTGGTTCTTGTTGAGGGATGAGTGGTTCTTTATTATGTTTTATATATACATGATGATAGGCTGGTACTACTGATCCATCGGGTTGAAATAACGGTGGAATGGTTTCAAAAGAAATATCTATATATTTTTCGGTTTTAAAAAGATAAGTTAAAATATCTTTCAATTTTTCTGGGAAATTTTCAGGGATTTGAGATATATGGTTCATAAAAACATTTTTTAAAATTCCCTGATCCATAAATTGCGGTACTAAATCAAAATTTTCTTTATTTACAACAGACATATTTACATAAGCTAAATATATAACAAAGAAAAATTCAGGGTCGTGATATGCCATATACCCTGTTTTTATCCCGACATTTTTAGTTCTAAAATGTTTATACAAAAGTTCTTGATTTTTAAACACTTTGTTATATTGGTTTTGTAGAAAAAAGGTTTTGACGAAAGAGTAGTTATCAACTCCAATTATGTTTTTAACAACAAGCCTTTCATATTGTTCAGTCAGAAGAGCTGATTTCTTAATTAAACTAATTACTTCAGGTTGACTGTTTGAACAGCTGGTTTGATTGGTTGACACTGTTTTTCCATAAGCGTATTCTAAATTTTGGTTCGGAAAACTTTGTGGTTTTAAAGACCAAAAATTATCTACAATAACCTTATGTTCTTCAAAAAGGTTTTGAGAAAATAAAGAGTTAAACCTTAGGTTTGGATTCAACACTTCGTTTAGACATATGGTTCCATATTGAAAGGTTCTAGCTTTCGTAGGTTTTCTTTGAGCCATGTTCCTGTAATCATGAAATCAATCATTAGTATTATCGACATTATTAATTATTTGTCTACTTAACCAGTCTGCTAATATATTATCTTTTCCTTTAATATGTTCAAATTTAGGTTTGAAACCAATTAAAGAGTTTTGAAACTTTATCCATCTTTTGGTGGACAGTTTTGAAGAATTTTTGTTTTCAAAGAATTTTTTAATATTCTCACAATCGGTTCTTAAAGTAAATTGTTCTTGGTTCAAAAATAATTGAAATTTTTCTAAGACTAATATTATTGCTTCAATTTCTAAGTCTGTAGAGCTAAGGTTCTTTTGATAATCATTAAAAGTTCCACTACAATATCTACAAAGTTTTTCTTCTCCTATATTAGTTACAGCTAAAAGTATACCTCCCCCATCCTGTTTGACTAGCATCAGTTTGGACTATTTTATATTCATTTTCTAAGGGTAAATGTAAGGTTGGGAGATGTTTCACAAGTTCTTTTATTTTCTGTATAAGTTTAATATCTTCTTGGTTAAAATATCTCTGCCCTGTATTTTTTGTTTTACTATAAAGGGGTCCAGCTAATCTACTAAGGTTTTTAATATATGGCCTAGCATAGTTTAATAATCCTAAAAAACTTTGAAGGGTTTTTAAGTCTTCGAGTTTGTCTGGAAAATTATTTATTTTTTGTACTATATGTTCTTGTAATTTTATTTGTCCATCCTCTAGTTCTAATCCTAAAAATTCTATTTGAGTCTTAAATAATTTCAATTTCTTTTTACTTACTATTAATCCATGACTAATTAATTTTTCAAAAATCAGTTCTAAATGCTTTATGTGTTCTTTAAGAGTATATGAAAAGACAAGAATATCATCAATATATACAAGAACAAAAGAATATTTTCCAAAAATATTATCCATCATTCGTTGGAATATCTGAGGAGCATTTTTTAGTCCAAATGGCATTACATTCCATTCATATAATCCACAAGGACATGAAAACGCTGTCCATGGTTTACTATCCTCTTCTAATCTGATTTGCCAAAATCCACTTTTACAGTCTAACTGAGAAAAATATTTACATCCTTGAATAGAATTGATCAAAGAATCTTTGTTCGGAATTTTATAGGCATCATCATATGTATTATCATTCAATCTTTTATAATTAATAACCATCCTAGCTTTTCCTCGTTTTTCTTCATTATGGTTCCTAACTAAAAAGGCTGAGGATCTATGGGGACTGAAACTTGGTTTTATGACTTTAATGATGTTTTATCTTTATTTTTTAATATTAAAAAATATTTTGATAGGAATAAAACATAAGTTTGTTAATATTTTAAATTTTATTAGACAATAGGGTATAATATTTTTGTTATCTATTTTTATTTTTTGTAGGTAATTTTCATTTCTTATTTTTCTTGAAAATGTATATAAATATATGATATTATAATATATATATATATATATATATTACCATATTCTTATTTTAAAATGTTATAATAGAATATATTCATTTATAATAATTCATAATCTAATAGGTAAACAAAATATTTATAACATATATAATATTTGATTTCAAATACATAAAAGATAATTTTTTATTTATAGTAATATTTATTTTATATCTATAATATTTATATTCCTTTTTTATATTATGGGGTGGTTCTTATAATTTTCTTATTTTTGGAGCTATATTTTTTTAAAAAAATTAAAAACAAGTCAAAAACCAAGAAAGCCTAAACAACTTCTTTTACCCTTTAAATATATAAGTTGAGTTTAAAATTTAAATGGCCATTTTTTTTATTCTATTATTTTCTGTTTTAAGTTGATATCAAAAGGGTAATTTTGGTATAATAAAATTTTCATGCAATCTGAGTCAACTGTTTATACAAAAGTTTAAAAAAGGATTTTCTCAAGTAGCTCCATGCTCAACTTTGTTAGGTGTTCTCTTTCTAAAGTCAAAAACCTTTTAATAAATGAATTAAAAGTAATAATAATAAAATAAAAGGCTGACTTTAAAAGTCACTAGAAAACAAGATGTTTTATGAAAAGAGGGACTTTTATGGGAATATTAAATTTATGAGGAATGCATTAGTGTAGACCTTTTTTAAGAAAAAAAAAATTCTTAGAATTTTCTCTCTAATATTTTTAAATTTTTAATTTTTTATATTACTAAAATGGAAAAATGATAAAAGGATAAAGATATACCATTAAGCATATGGAGAATGTCATAAAGTGTTAAAAAAAAAAAAAGGAAAAACAAAGGAAGAAAGGAGGTAGGAAAAGGGTATATGGTAGCTTGGTGTCCCCCTTGAAGAAAATTCAAAGTGTGACAACTATTAAGAGCAAAAGCAATAACTCTTCATTTTTCATATGTATTGGTGATTTGTTTATTTTAAAGAATGGTTAGGGAGAAATGGATTGGTTCTTAGGAAAGATGATAATGGCATGTAGCCCAAAAAAACCAATGGAGCATTGAGGGAAATTAAAGGAAGTGGATGGCAGTGATAAGAAAGAATATAGAGCTTTCTTTGTGGCATGTATTGATTCCTTGCATGCATCACCATTGCTTGCAAAGGCAGCTTCAATGGCTTTTAATGGCTTCTCAATGTAGGGTTTTTGGTATGGGGATATGATACTATTCCTTGTTCTCTTGTCATAAAATCGCAAGCTAATATTTTCTTAGTAACCACTCCATAGAGATACTAATGTTTTTTTTCCTTGTTGAAAAAATTATGGTCCAAAATGCTCCTTCTTAAGAGGCTATAGATCGGGATGGTAGTTATTAGGAACTCCAAGGTTGGCACTAATGGCTTCAAAGCAATCCTAAAAGCACGTATAGGGCACAAAAGATGTTAATTAGAGCTTGATTTGCCTAGCAAAAGGTTGAAATAGGTTGATTGTGATGACTTGTTCTCCCATAAGTGTTTATATATAGAGAGAGAGTTTAAAAAATATAACTCATGGTCAAATGGGTTAATCTACCTAATCTTGTCACCAATTATTTATTTATTTAAAAAAAACTACAATTTCTTTAATACATGGTTTTAAAAATAATAATTTTATTTTAAGATACTCATTTTATAATTAAGATATTAATTATTAAACATAAATGTAAAAAAAATAAAATGGGAGGTCAAGGATGGGATCAGGTAGGCATTATTTTTGGAAGTGGTTGGGGTCAATTTAGTGGTTGTCACAATATTAAAAACGTGCAGAAGGGCTTATCTCAATGGATTCATATACATCTCTACTAGTTTTATTGTCACTGTCGGTGGGCATTTTATAAAGCCATTAATTTATTGTGGGTGTGCTTCTACTCTCCATGCAGGGCCCATGGAAATGGTTGTGGTCTCTAGGGTTTTACACTTTTGGCATCCCTTTCTCTAAATGCATGAACCCAATATAGCCGCTTCTTTTTCATTTTTCATGGCTGGCATGTGCAACATATGTGACATTGCAATGAATTTGGGTCTATGTCAATTTTAAGTAGTCATCAATCATATAGTTAATAGGTTTTTTAAGGCTTTATGACTTTGGATTTTCATATCATTTTTTAATACTTTAATTGCATATGTTTATGCAATGATTCAAATTTTACTACATATTTATTAGAATGATTCTTGAGAGTCTCTTGTTATTACATAAGCTAGTGTGGCCAAGGTTGTTATTAATTAAAAATAAAATATTTATCTTACAAAATTTTAATTCTATGAATAAATTTTTTAGTAGATATATTTAAGATGGAAAAGGATAAAGATGATAAGGAAAAACAATCTCCTTTTTTTTTTTTTTCTTTTTTTTTATCCTCCTGAATCAGAGCTTGGTTAAATTGGATGGCTGGTAATAGAACCCAACCGGCACGGTACTGTAGCCATTTTCCATGATGAACATATCATCCTTCCTTCCCTAAATTCCAACGGTCAACCATATCAATTTCAACAACTGCGGATGCAGGTACCTATCGTTTCATGTAATGTGAAATGAATATGATCACTTGGAAATAGAAGACCTCGGACCAATCATTTCCTCTTTCCAATCACGACCGACTGAAAGAAGGTGACAAAGCGATGCGAAGATAAACACAAACAGAACGAGGACAGACGTCTGCCGCCAAGCCAAGCTGTCTTCTCTATTTTCCTATTTGGGACCTTTATAAAGGCTCACAGCTAACCCTTTTGCACTTTTTGAACTTTGGTTGAATGGAGATACAAGAAAACCAGAGAATATGATGCGTAAGCCCTCTATTTTTTTCTATTTTCCTCCATCTCTTTCTGGGTTTTATCATTTATGTACAACTGAAAATACCGAACAAGGGTCTTTCGTGCTCTGTCCTGGTTTCAATTCCTGAAAATTCTGGCTTAATTCTCCGAACCCCATGTTCAGAACTGAATTAAGGTTTTGGAAAGAGTCTGGGGCTATAAGCCCCAGAAAAATGATTGGGTTTTTGGTGATTTCTATTGGGATTTAGTGTTTGTGGTTTCAGCTGCGACGATGAGGAGATATGCATCCAAAACTTCCGGGTGGCGTCTGGGCTTAAAAAAGCTTAATTTTTTCTCGGTATGACTGTGGGTTCTGTTTTTCTCTTTATGAATTTACTTGATGAAATAGTTTGTTCTGTAAATTTTGTAAATTTGTTTCATGGTCCCATATGGTTTGATCAGCCAAGAAATGAGTTTTTGTCCGATGGTTATGGGAAACCACTATTGGTAGCTATAATCTTTTTGATATATCGATCATCATTTTTAATTTACGTGCCAATTTCTGATACCCATAATATAGTTAATCCTTTTGTTATGCTCTGTGTGGGAGTTTGCTATTTGGGTTACGTTGAAATTCCCTTTTTCTTTGGTTTATCTACATTTCGTGCTCCCTATGGCACCCAGTATAATTATATATTCTGATTTTGATTATACTTATCTGGACTAAGCCTTAGACAAACCATTTGGCAGCTACATGGATCTTGCCTTGTGTTGCACCCATCCTTGTTGGTATTATATTTTGAATGCAATCCACAAGCTATCGATCCCAACTATTCAATTGTTATGTATGTTAAAACATCCGTGAATGGTATAGGAAAAACAAAAGTTTTTGCTCGAATCCTTCATCAAAGAGAGACAAACAAATGCCCACAGATTGTATCATTTTTTTTGTCCTTTGACTTGTCGTAAGAGTGCTTTACCAATCTGTCACTGATTTTATTAGATAGTCATTTTTTTTTTCCCAAGTATAAGGCCTATCAAGTTTGCACTGTTGAGTTAAGTAGCTTTGCTAGTCTATTGGGCATGGATGTTTTACCTTGGTTATGAATTTTATTAGTATGCTTTCTAACAAGTGCTGTTCCACCCTTAGAACTATAACAATGTTCATATTTTATTTCCAGGTCAATTGTGAAAGTGAGTCCTATTTCTGTCAAGGAAGTGGCAATTGTCAAGGTCTAACAAGCAGTTTTATTGATGGAACCATGTCACAAGCATATGCAACTTCTTGTGAAAGGTTATCTAAATCTCTGATAAAAGATAATCCTACTTCTGATAAGTTATCATATGCAACTTCTTGTGCTCAGTTGTCTGAAGCTCCAGCAAGAGATAATCCAGTGTCTGATATGTTAGTTGATTCATTTGGAAGGCGACACACTTACTTGAGGATCTCCTTGACAGAACGTTGTAATCTGCGGTGTATGTACTGTATGCCAGCTGAGGGTGTGGAGCTTACTCCTAACCCTCAACTTCTGTCCCAGAATGAGATTGTTCGTTTGGCAAATCTTTTTGTCAGCTCTGGAGTGGATAAAATTCGTTTGACTGGTGGGGAGCCAACCATTAGGAAAGATATTGAAGAAATATGCTCACAATTGTCCAGCCTGAAAGGACTAAAGACACTGGCCATAACCACCAATGGTATTACTCTTGCCAGAAAGCTTCCAAAGCTGAAAGAATGTGGACTGAGTTCGGTGAATATTAGTTTAGATACTTTGGTTCCAGCAAAATTTGAATTCATGACCAGGCGTAAAGGGCATGAAAGGGTTATGGAATCAATTCACACAGCTATAGACCTTGGGTATAATCCTGTTAAGGTATGTTTTGTCTTTTCAATTTATGATTGCATGCCTTTCCTTGCTAAAATCTGTTCTTTTAGATAGTTTCTCTTTCTGCCAAAGTAATATTAGGTCTTATTCATTAGGTCTTATTCATTGTCTTTTATAATGCAAGATTAAAACATATTTTCCTTCCATTCATTCTGTACGCTGTCTCAGGTGAACTGTGTTGTAATGCGTGGGTTCAATGATGATGAGATCTGTGATTTCGTAGAGATGACTCGTGATAAACCAATTAATATTCGGTTTATTGAGTTCATGCCTTTTGATGGAAATGTTTGGAATGTCAAGAAACTTGTACCTTATGCAGAAATGTTGGATAGAGTGGTAAGGTAGAACTCTGACAGGTGATCCCATGTATAGATTTTGAATAACCCTTTGTACATTTTCATAATCAGTCATTATTACTGGACAGGTGAAACAGTTTACAAGCCTAAAGAGACTTCAAGATCATCCTACAGAGACTGCCAAGAATTTTACGATTGATGGGCATTGTGGTACTGTTTCTTTTATTACATCAATGACTAAGAATTTTTGTGCTGGTTGCAATAGATTGCGACTTTTAGCTGATGGGAACTTCAAAGTATGCCTGTTTGGTCCGTCAGAGGTGAATTATCTTCTTCACTATTGTACTTCAATTCATGCTAGAACTTGAATATGCAATTTATTTTGACTTGATTTTTTGTTGTTTCCAATTGGGTGAAACCCTGCAGTCGTAGATATGAAAGTCATTGCTTCATGTTTTGATGTCATATGCTTTTATCATATTTGCTAAATCTAATTAGTTTTTGGGTTTATGGATTCTAATTTGCCATTTTTAAATGCTATATTTAGCATGGAACAGTTGTATTGTGCTTATGTAAATTTGGCATGCAGAGCAGGGCAGTAACAAATTTTCTGGTATGCTAATAAAAGATGTTAACTTTCAATTGTTTTTAAGGCTGTGAATTTCTTCCCTATGGATATGTTATAAGCTCCAAACTCCTAGAAGACACTTTCAAGCAAAGTATGTGATATTATAAAACTTAAGTCGACTTCAGCAAACCTTATCCCAGCTACAGGGTTGTGGATATATAAATCAGTTTTTACCTTTTTGCTCGACTTAGGGCTGCAATGTTTTTTCCTTCAAATTTTTCATGTCTTTTGTTAAACCATTGGCCTTCCATAATTTTTCTCAACCTTGATCTATGTTCTTTTTCCCCTTCCCATTGTCATGCCTGACCACATCACATCCCATCTGCCGTAGTCATTGTCCTTGCTGATAAAAAACCAAACCATCTCTACTGAATTGTTCTTTTTGTATTCAGTTGGGTTACGTGTAATTTCTCATACATGATTCATTTTTCAGTTTGATTCTTTGTCTTGCTCTCAATTATCTCACCATCATCTCTCTAGCAATGCTTAGTTTATGGTAAATTGTTTTTCGATTGCCTGCTATTCTTATAATGAATTATGGAAGACCCTTCAACTATTTTAAACTCTTTAATTTGATATTCTTGTTCACACAACACCATATCATATCCACTCAATCCATCCCATTCAAAGTACGGTTGATCTTGCACAACTTCTCATGCTCATGCCACTTGTCCTAAGACCTTTGTATTTTTAAGCATTTGTTTGGAGCTTTAAGCATCCACAGATAATTTGCATCGTTGAGTAAAATATATGGCTTTGTATTTGAAAAATATCATGTCTAATTTTGTCTGTGTGTATGTGTGAGTGCCTGTGTTTGAATTTGGAATTCTTATTATTAGAAGTAGGTTTAAGACTCAAAAGCAGTTAGTCTTAAAGAAGAGTTTGACGGCTTATCAAATGGTATTGCTGCTCATTTATTTTAATCAACATCTATGTTGAGTTGCAAATCCAAAGCAAATTAGAGGATTAATGCCTTGAAGAATTCTCTCTTCTGAACAACTAGGGAATTTGTTTGGCCTGTTTAACTGGTGAGGGCCTTGAAATAGTTCCTAGTAACTGCAGCATTTTCTAAAGCAATAAAATGTGATAAAGCTGCATTACTAAATGCGTTTAGTCTTCTCATGTAGAGCAATAAGATGAGATAAAGTTATATGGGTTTCTGTGGAGCAGTTTAATCTTTTTCCTTTACAATTTAATGTTCAATTAAAATGCTTTCCTTGCTGGTTTTGATTGTGTTTATCCTTTGCAGGTTAGCTTAAGAGATCCCCTTCGTTCTGGTGTTGATGATCATGAACTTGGTGAAATAATTGGGGCAGCGGTATCCATCTTACTGTCTTCTCATGATGCTATTAGTTGCAGACATTTAACCATTGAGTGTCAAAAATTTTAAAGGCTATGTTTGGTTCCCATAAAATTTGAAGGAAAATGTGAAGGAGAGTAAATAGAGAGGAAAGGTAAAAGGAAAATAAAAAATAAATTTAAAGTCAATAAATTATTCTTGTGTGATACTTCAAACTTATTTAAATTATTTTAATTCTTTTATATAAAGATTAAATAATTTAAAAATGCATAAGTTTCTAGCTAATTTTAATTATATTTGACTTTGTTTTGTATTTTTTTATAGTAAAACTAACATAGGAAAATTAATTTTTTTTTTTCTTTTGTTAGTACTTTCCTGCAACCAAACATAGCATAAAGCTTCTTTTCCCATCCATGTTTTTATATCATCCCTGTACTCTTATAGGTTATGGTTTGTTTTATTGGAGGCTCTGTTGGTGCTCCTGATAGATTGGCTCCTCTGACCAAATTATGTACCACATTGCATGGCTAGGTGGCCAAGATCATTGCCCTGAAATTCACTTCAGCTTTCAAGTGTCCTTGTCTGGTCTTTGCCTAATACGTTTTTCATATTTCTTGTTCTTGTTGGCTGCAGGTCAAGAGGAAGAAAGCTTCTCATGCTGGAATGTTTGACATTGCAAAGACCGCAAATAGGCCCATGATACATATTGGTGGCTAAGGTTTGGTTCTCTCCTCCAACTAGAAACTTGTCCTGCATCCATTAAATGAGATATGTAAAACTACATTCTTAAAGGGCTGCCTTGTTCTTTTCCCCTTTAACAAAGTCCATTTCTTACTTAACATTTTAAAACCATAAATATTTGTATTTACATTTCAGATGACTCCAGATTTGATGAATGCATGTTTAAGTGAATTCCGTTATACAAGGTTTTGCAAGAACCCTGTAAATTATGGTGCATTTCTAACTTCTGAGGTCTACAACAACTTCCATCACAATCAAATTTTGGCGGGGAACTTACTTTGATGATTAACTCTCATTAGTCTTCGTTTCAGATTATATGGAGGAAGTTTTACTTGCTTGGGGCATAGAGGAAGTGCAGCCGTTTCTCTCTCTCATTCAGTTTAAATCTGCCACACAAAGGATGAAAGATACTTTTGCACTTTATCCATGTTTTATTTGTAACCATTTACAGATGGAAAGTGATGTGCATGCAGAGGTGTTAACCCATTAAGTTCATTTATACGGGAACTCTTGTTTATGTTGTATCCTCAATAAGGTTATCATCAATTTCTTTGCTAATACAGTGAAGGACTGTTGCACAACTGATTCGTTTCTCTGAGGTTCTGTATGGATCAATCTATTCTTTGTATGGAAAAAAACAATCTGGATTGAAAATTGGTGGTTTATTTTCTATTGCATTGATTGCTATCAAAAATATGGTGCACTGTTATCCATATTAATTCTCAAAATTGAACAGCAAATGCCTTTGCTTGAAATCCTTTCATTGAATCATCATGAGATTTTCAATAATAGGATGGTTAAGATGTTGGAATGCTGTAAAATTCTGTGGAGTTTGAAGGGTCAAAATTCTGTACTGAAGTCTAGTACTTAAGAGTTAAGACAGCATGATCACCTACAAGATTTTTAAGGTTTGATGGCCTTATTCCTTTTCAGGCTCCTCTGCAATTCATGAGATTTCTATAACAAACTATAGTCACTTCAACAATATGGGTCAGCCTAAGTTCTCATGAACAGTACCCTTTCAGGGAGAACATTAAAGGGCCATTTTTCAATTCAAAGAGAGTCTTGTTAGATTTCTATGTCTACAGTTCCTTTGGATGCAGCTCATGAGACCATCATTTGCTAGGCCATTTCTCTCATACGTGTGTGTGCGCGCGTGGGTATGTGGTTTTTTTTTTTTTTTTTTAAATTATGTATTTTACTTTTGCTGCTGATAGAGAATGATCACCCTTGTACATCAGCAGAGATACTTCTTCATTTTTAATGTGGAAGATAAAGATTCAAGCCAATGGAAGAGGAGACGGTGGCTAATCTTAGAATACTTGGAGGTAGTTTCTGGATCATTAAAACCTCAGCTATTTCAAAGGTTGGTGTTATGTTGACACTTTTCTCACTATACCTTTAAATAACACAAATGAAAGTCATCAAGCTTTAAAGTGTAGACTGATTTATTAATGAAGGGAAGGTGAGTGTGAACCTGCTTCACTAACACATGCAGAGCCAAATTTCAACAGAATGGTGCTCTGCTCACATAGAGAGGTCAGCTTTCCCATCTTCTTCCCTTCTCAGCTATACTGTTTGTTCAGGGAGCTTCTATTTCTCTTCCAAAATCCCTCTTGTTGGCCTTCTTTCAACAGGAAATCTGAGTCAATTTATGCTTAACTTTTCTTAGAAAGTGTTCTCTCTTTGTAATCTTTCCTTTCCACACTATTTTTCTTTAGTCATTACTATAAAAAATAGAACTTTAGTTAGAAAACTTGAATGGACCCCTACAATATGATAATATGTGACACTGGACTGGAAGGGCTAAAGATGAAGAGGAAGAAAACTGAACAGAACTTGATTTTGATTCGGGGTTAATGGTTTTCGTCTAAGTAATACTAATACAGTAATTTGAGCAAATTGGACAAGTTACCAAAAAGGGTTGAATTCCAGGTAACCAGAGACATTGAACCTACAGCTAATTAAAAACCAACTGATGGGCAAAAATGACAAATTTAATTAGTTTTCAATTGGGTTGTTTTGTGGGGAATGATGCAGATTGATTATCATTATTTTAATTATGAAAACAGAAGATATTTTTCTATAATTAGCAACTGTTTTGCCAGATCTCAATGAAATTTTCAATTTGCAGGGGGGTAGGTTGGAGGGTCCGGTCACTTTAGTGGACATTTTTGTTTTCATGGTGAATTTGGTGGAGATTTTGAACTTGCAATTTGAGAATAAAAATTGACTTTGGTGCCGTCTTCAAGCGGTTAAAAAGTCATTGTTCATACTTAGCCCCCCCTAAACTTGGATTTTCTTCTCTATAATATGGAAACTGTGTGAGAGAAGTGTCTTAAACTTGATTTGAGCCCTAATTAATCTGAAACATGGTTAACACTCTCATTAGGATATGAAACCAAGATATTTTTCAGTAAACTCCAAACCTAATGTCTTCTTGTGAGAGAGTCAAGGGCAGGACAGAAACATCTGCCTCATTTATCACATTTTTGGAAAAAGAAGAAAAAAACAAGCCATGACTGTTGATGACAGAATAGGTTGGGCAATCATATAGTTTAAGACCACCAATATTAATGGGAAGAAATTGAAATTGCAAACTGATAATGGGCATGTGCAGCTTAGTATTCATTTGATAAGCTCAGAATATAAAGATCTCTTATTTTAACACCATTACCCTAGAGACTCAATTTAATTGTCAATCTGTCTGCCATGATTACCAGTAAACAAGGTAGAAGACCTTTCATCTCTGTCTTGCTTGCGAGTTACTGTTGGATTGGACTTTTAACATCTCATATGAAAACTAAATGGTATTGGTGTCCAGCAAGGGTAGGCTAAACCTTTTTTGACATTTGACATTACCATCATTTGGATGATCCATCCCGGGGCTTAAACCTAGCATTATTGCAGCACAGCAGTTAATAGTGTAGTTTGCTTTCACCATTCAGATATTTTGAGGAAGTGAAAATGCAAACAGCATGAATCCTCCAATCTTTGCAGAGAGTTTGGGGTATAAGGCTCTAAATACCATCACATACATTGGATCTGGGTGGAGTATTTGAGTCCTTGAATCATTATCTGCCCTTGTATGTGAGTGAGACAGAGAACTCCTTATGGAATACAAAAATTACAATCAAATTGGAAGCAGAAATGAATATAGTCATACTAAAGCAGCAATATGCAGAAGCATTAATCCTATGAAAATTCAATAGCTCAGTGCAGGGAAGAAAGAAATTTACTGTAACTATGACAATAGTTTCCATTCCTTTACATCAAAGAAGGTAGAAAACATCATAAAAAAGGAGCAAGAGAAATCCAATCCTTTATTGATATTATCATCCCAATCTACAGCTAAGCAAGTGGCATCTCCTGGAACACATCCATCCTAGAGGATTCAAAAGGAAGTAGGGGAAATTGACTTAACTCTTGCATGAAACCATCCAAATCAGCAAACCCACCAAAGAACCCATTTGAATTCTCATCTCTCCACATCTTTTCTTGCTCCTGCTTAACTCTCTCCCCATTTTTCAAACATGGAAACTCCTCAGGCAATTCCATGGTCTTGCTCGATTCATGGTGGATCAATGTCTTCAGTACGTCTTTGCTTCTCATGCTTCTTTTCTTCTTACGGCCTCTAAAATTTGCTGCAGGTTTTCCAGTGAGCCTCTGTACAAGGTCGCGAAAATTTGCAGCATCTGTCTGTATGATTTCTGGTGCAAATACGTGAATTATGCGAATCTTTGGCTTGAATTTTGATATTTCATGTGAATCTTTGTTCATGGCTAGACTACATGGAGATGGGCCTGAGATAGGAGGACAAGAGCGTGCCTTCATCTCCTCTTCCGATCCACTCTGAGAAAGAGAAAGTAGTTGGCTTTATCTGTGGAAGATAGAAAAAGGTCTGCGCTTAAATAGAAGATCAGAAAGGTCATAAATGATCAGCTGGTTGATGGGAAGACAACATTGCAAATTTGAATATAAAAAACAAACTGTGCCTTTTGGAGGCCAGAGTAGCATACATTGGAGTACTGATCCTAGTCTGCCAAAAGTCAATGAAGGAATAGAACTTCAATGGGCAAGAGGGGGAGATCATCCTCTCCAAGTTAAATATATTGACCTATATGCTCTCTCTCATAGACTTTGGTTACATATTGCTGCGTGATATAATGACCAAAACTTGCATATAATATGATCATTAATTATATTACTATTATGCATACATAGATGGAATAAGTAAATGTTATGGTAAGGATAATCCAATGTTCATCATCTTAATTACCAGCAACTTGGAAGTTGACCACTATTCTCCATTTTTTTAGGTTCGAAGTCAGCTGCTTAATCCATTCCTCTCTCCCTATTTAAGAGAAGTCAAACTATCAATATTCCCAACTTGCCGGCAAGGCTGGCTTAGTTTGCGGTAATATGACTCTAGGTAAGGGCAAGGGGTGATTGCTATGATCATATGTCTGGTTGGACATACATACATCCACATGAATCCTTATCTTGGTCAGCTTGATGAAAGGAGTAGGAAGGAAAGAGCCATATACCATCTCAGCAAGAAGTCCACAAAAAAATATCAACTGCAGACAAGTTGCTAAGGACTCAGAAGATTCTGGCTGGGTAGTTGAGAATGGAAGGTCTGGATTTGAATTTCGATGTATATTTTCAAATTCTCTAGTGAATATGTAGAAATTCTTGAATTGCAAGCACAAAGTGGAGGTTCTTTTCTTTATTATCATAATAGAATTGATCCAAAACCATCGGAAAGGGAGAAGGCCAGTACTAATCACCAACCATTGTGGCTGGTTCCAAGTAACAGAATAGACAACAGTTCTAGATCAATTATGAACCCTCCATATTAGACCTGTTACAGTATCTTGGAAGCTCATTTGCTTGCATATCCGCCTGGTTATCGGTTGATTTTAAAGTTAACAAGTTGACTATGATGGTGTTTGTTTTTTTACTTAATTCTAAATAGAACATTAATGCTTAATAGTGTTAAATATTAGATTGTTTGTTTTTGTAGTATTTTATTTCTATTAAATATTAAAAAATATAAAAAATCAATATGTTATTTTTTCTATTTAGAAAAAGCTACATATTTTGGCTTTTTCTATTTAGTAAAAAGTTTATAATAAGTCATGAAAAAGTAGAAAAACAAACAACCTAAATTCTAAAGCTAAATTGTTTTCAGCAAAAAGTTAAAAAAACAAATACCACCTGTATCTCTTGTTGAACCACTTTTTTATTGCACACCCACATAAACAATAATTGAGGATAAGATGATAAATAAAAAATTAAATCAATCTGTGGAAGCCATTTCTGGATTCAAAACTTTATTCAACCACTGTTTGTGGTACGGACAGGTAGCTTTATATTAATACTAATGGAAATGTGAAATTCTTAATTAGAAGTCTTGATTCACATTAAGTAATGCCTGATTGCTTTAGCCTAACCACTGATGCTGACATGCTTTTGTAATATCAATAAACCAGTTGACGAAAATAATTGCCAAGAGGAAAACTCTAGTCATTGTATCAGATTGTTGAGTTGTAACACCGGCTTGTTGACCTTAATTTATTACAAGAACTAAGGCTTCTAATACGACTTTCGGGCAATATCTCAAGTCAATGACAGGAAAAATATCAGTAACTAGTTTCAGATTTGAAATTCTACAGAAAAAATACTAGGGTTATTTTAATATTGTTCAATATTGAAGGGTACTAAGGTAATCTAGGTTTGGAGGAAACTTCTTTGTAATCTTGTGGGCAATAGAATCTGTTCTAATAGTGATTGAAATGTCAAAAGTTAGTAGAAATGATCATAATTAGAAGCTTAATTAAGGCTGTTAGGAATATATTCTTGGTGGATGGTGTAATATATTAAGCATGTTTCTAGTGAAGTGGGGGATAAGAAATTGTTCAGGTCATTCTAAAGACCAATTTTGCTATAAATTAATCTGTTTGAATTCTAGATTGTTTACACAACTGGTTAATCATCTCTAAAGATTGGTTTTTAATGGTTTTCACATGGATTTTGAGGAATAAACTCCTGCAGAGCCGGTATAAGTCACTCTCATCAAGGCCATTTGCCCACTATTCCTTTGCCTAGTATGAGTTGTTTCTAGCTTCCTACAAACCATTAGTAGTATGGACAAATCCTCGTGATGTCGGAATAATCTTCCTTAATTTAGTTCATTGCTAAGAATGAAATTTGTACAGCCTATGATAGTATCAATTTCTGGGCAAGCCCCAAAAGTAGTCACAAATTGCTGTTGCAAACTTGCAAGATAAGTACTAATTAGTGATTCAGCAGTGGAAGTCACAAAGGTGCAGGTTTAATTGGAAGTTCCATTTCAAGATATAAACGCCTAAGCAATTAATGCCAAAAATAGTATTATTTGAAGTGAAATTAAAGGATACTCTGTCTTTTTATTGTCGAGTATAGTGAAAACTTGGCCTTCATTCACATGAGATTTTACATGTTTCCTCCACAGTTACATTCTTCTTCTAAATGGACTAGTTCTAGGTTTGTAGTTCAATTTTTTTCGGTTTTAGCTATGGCTACTGCCTCTTTTTTCCTTGTTGTAAGCTGCTTCTCATCAAGCATCTTCATTCCTCCATCCACAGCTCACAATGACATTAACAGCACTACAAGTGATGGTTTTGTCGTCGATCTGATCCACCATGACTCACCTTCTTCCCCTTTCTATGACCACAACATGACTAGCACTGATCGCTCCATATGGGCAGCTGACCGCTCTATTGCTCGCCTCAATTACCTGCTCTCAGTCACCTCATCCTCATCCTCGCTAGGTGATATCTCATCCAAATTAGTTCCTGAGTACTATGAATACATAATGATGTACTATCTGGGTGTCCCCTCTACTCTAGTATATGGCATTGCAGATACTGGAAGTGAACTCATATGGCTCCAATGCCTTCCATGCACACATTGTTACAACCAAACACCGCCTATTTTTGACCCAGCTGAGTCTTACACTTATGAAACAGTATCAAGTGATTCCCCAATTTGCAATGCTGTCAGGAGAATTTCCTGCAGGGAAGGTGACAAAAGTTGTTGCTATCAGCACACCTATGGTGATGGCACAACAACAAAAGGAACTCTCTCAACTGATGTATTTGCTTTTGAAGACCCCACAAGAACTATCGTTGAGGTTGGCTACTTGACCTTCGGCTGTTCCCATGACACCAAGGCGCGCCTTAAGGGGCACCAAGCTGGTGTCGTAGGCCTTAACCGGCATCCCAATTCGCTAGTCTCACAGCTGAAAGTTAAAAAGTTCTCATACTGCATGGTGATACCTGATGATCATGGATCAGGAAGTCGAATGTACTTTGGATCAAGGGCAGTCATTCTTGGTGGAAAAACTCCATTGCTGAAGGGGGACTACAGCCACTACTTTGTCACTCTCAAGGGCATCAGTGTTGGTGAAGAAAAGGTACCCCTCCCAGAGGGGATATTCAATATAAACTCAACTGGGACAGGAGGATTTATAATTGATTCTGGCACAACATACACAGTATTAAGGTCTGAAGCATACAATTCTTTAGTCAATACATTGAGCAATGCCATACATTTACCTTGGAGGAAATACAGGAGATTTGGAATATGCTTTGAGGGGAGATCTGATGAATTGGCCTCAGCAGGGCCAGATATAACTTTCCATTTTTATGGTGCAGACTTCATACTGACCAAGCGGACCACATATGTGGAAGTGGAGAAGGGGCTATGGTGCCTGGCCATGCTTTCGTCTAATAGCACTCGGAAACTCTCTATACTTGGAAATATTCAGCAGCAGAACTATCATGTTGGATATGACCTTGAAGCTCAGGTGGTTTCTTTTGCTCCAGTGGATTGTGCCACTTTCTAGTATAAACTTCTTTTGTATAAGCTCAAAAATAGTAGTCATGGCAAGTGAATGAGTAATAAGAAATTATATATTTTAAGGGTATGAATGTACATAGTGACTAAACCAAATCTTTCTGTGATTTCTACACTCTTGGAATGCTGGCTATTAACTGGCTCATATGGTATAAGAATAATTAAATACACCGTTGTTCCTGAAGAAAGGATACACACATCACATTTTTTGTCTCAGTTGATCATGGCTGCTGCCTCTTTCTTCCTCAGATCTGTGATCTTTCTCACATCAATATCTTCATTCCTCCAACCACACCCCATCATGACAATATTAGTACTATTAGCGATGGTTTTGTTGTACGTCTGATCCACCGAGACTCTGCTTTATCCCCCTTTTATGACCCCAATTTGAGCGTCAGCGATCGTGCCATACTGGCAGCTAATCGCTCCATTGCCCGTCCCAATTACCTCAACTCACTCACCTCCCAATCATTGGTTGAAGATTTATCCTCAAAATTGATTCCTGAGGAATTCACCTATGTAATGATGTACAACGTGGGAACCCCGCCTAGTCTGGTATATGCCATTGCTGACATATGCAGGAAGTGGCACAGTGTTTCAACCAAACACCACCTGTTTTCGACCCCTCCAAATCTTCCACCTACAGCACAGTACCATGGGATGCTCCAACCTGTTACCAGGCCGGGGGATATGCCTGCCATATTGATGAAGAAGATTGTTGCTATAGGATATCATATGGTAGTGGCAGTACATCAACTGAAGGAACAATTTCAATTGATGCATTTGCCTTTGAAGACAATAGGCAGAATATGGTTGATGTTTGTCACTTGGTGTTTGGCTGCTCAGATTATACAACTGGGACTTTTAAAGGCTATGAAGTTGGCATTGTAGGCCTTAACCAGGATTCACTCTCTTTAGTCTCATAGTTGAAAATAAAGAAGTTCGCCTACTGCATGGTTATACGTGATGACCGAAGATCAGGAAGCAGAATGTATTTTGGATCGCTCTCAGTGCTCATGGGTGGGCTAACCCCATTTCTGCAAGGAGTGAAGCTCTATTATGTCACTCATCTGGGGATCAGTGTTGGAGAAGAAAAGGTCCCCTTATGGGATATTCAATTGGACCTCAGAGGGGGGAGGATTTGTAGTTGATTCTGGCTCATCATTGACGATATTAAGGTCTGAAGCATTCGATCTTTTAGTCAATACGTTGAGCAGTGTGATACGTCTACCAGGAAAACAATGTAACTCTAGACACTTCAGGGTATTAAGGGCTCTATTTTCACCCTGGAAACCCGAAATCTTTTTGTAAAAATTTAATAACAGATGACTTTTTAAATTTGATTTAATATTTTTCTTTAATTCTACACTTCCTGAAATTGATTTTAGACATATAAAATATTAAAAAATATGTTTTTTTGAGGGAGATATGATTTTTCAAATTCGTACCTACGGCACGTGATGGATTCTGAATATCTGATTAACTGAAGTGTTTTAAAAATATTTTTGAGTACTATCTAACTTGGATTCATTTTTTATGTGATACAAACACTTTGAAAAATGTGTGTGATTTTTTGTATGATTTTATGTGATCTCTTATTATTTTTTTAAAAATTCGTTTATGCATGTCATTATTTTTTTTTACATAATCTAGACTTTGTAGAACTTTTGGATGTCTTTGCTGCAATTTGTCATTTGAATGAGTGCGGTTTTTGATATGTTGTTCTAAAAGTGTAAGTGTTGTTTCCTGAAATTTTTCGTAATTAAATTCCACTCCAAGACATTTTTTTTAGAAATTATTTTGTGATGCTCCCTTTTCTAATTGCATGCTGATGATCTTGTACTTTACTTGAAATTATTGTTATTTTTTTGAGTCATTTGACTTAACTTGACTCAATTTTGACTTTGGTACTGCATATTAGACATAATGAAGATGTTATGTAATTTATACTTGTCCTAACCACCCTAACATTTTCGGAGGAATCTTATCAATTATGCATATTATCTAGGTACACTCTCTATCACCTACTTTTTGGAATTTTATGAACATGCATGTTGTTGTGAGTCATATCTATATCTATGTTTGATGTAATCCTTTGGTGCTTAGATGTATGTTCAATTTGTTCTAATTAAATACATGTCATGCATGTGCTATATTTCTGTGCTAATTTTAATGTCTTATGATAGCGCTTAAGAGGCAGTCTAGATACACATCCAAACCCTCCTTTGCGATTGTGATTTGATTTCTTTTTTGGCATACTAGTTCTAAAATCACCTTAGCCTATTTAGGTACCTTCAATTAATTGATTAATTGTCACTTTTCCCTCAACTTAGTCAATAAAGACTTTTTTAGGGCTTAGAGGGGTGTTACCTCTTAGATGTACCTTTCCAATAGGTAACCTGATCCCCGAACTAAGACTCGGGTTTTTCAAGACTTACTTTTCCAAAACTATGAAATCACTTCTTTAAGATTTTCTTTTTTGTTTTATTTTCCCTTTTAAAATAAAATAAAATAAGTAGCGACTCCAATTTTTTTAAAACTAATGTTTTACTAATAAAAATGAGTCTTGTCATTGAATGGGGACGCACATAAAAAATATAGGTCTACACTATATGGGTCCACATTATATCTTTCCCACAAGATATGACAACAACACACAAAGGCACACGTGAGACTTATAGGGCACCAACCCCAACTTATTTTATTAGATAACTGAATAAGCATACAAGATTTGGGCCACACTCCCACAATAATCTCAATGAGATTAAGTTTCCCTCACATCTCCCTCTCTAGATCTCACTCCTTGTCAAGGAGGCTCGGTCCTCCTTTTATAGAGTGGTCACCAGCCACTCCTTATCAGACTAGGAGTACACATCCTAGTTCTACTAGGACTCTTACTAATAGGTTTTGGTACACCCACTCCTACTAGGACTTAGAGTCCTAGTCCCACTGACTACAATTACAATAGACATCAAGACTCCTTCTCGTGCTTAGCTTGCAATCCCACTTTGAGTCCAACTCTTCATGTTGTTGTGGCATGCATCTATATATGTGGTTGGTGTGCATGTCATGCTTTCTTTTGGCCTAAATGTTCAGATTGCATCCATGTCAAGGCAACATGCTGCTGCATCCGCGACATTGCTCCTTTGTGTATTGCATTGTGCCCATGGCTCACCAAGTCATCTCCTTCCGCAAGGCATTGCTCCCTTGTGTCACCTTGTTATTGTCATGTCACTCATGAGACCAAGGTGCCGCCCCATGAAGCCTTAGTGTTTCTTCATGAAGCCTTAGTGCTGCATGGTTCGTGTATGTCAAGGGGCTAATACTAGTCCTCTTATATGGATTTGACCTTCCTAAGGATGTTTCCACAGAAGAGGCGAGAGGTTTTATCCTTTGATAGGAAAAGTGACCAATAAAAACGAATCACGATGAGTATATAATGGTGGTTTGCGTATAAAGAATTTTTTAGAGACATTACATTTGGTAGTGTCGGTGGATCAATTGAGAGAATAGCACCTAGCGATGGAGGAGTGGATGGCCCTAATGGCAAGACAGTGGAAAGAGCAGTAAGATGAGCATTGCAAGCAAATAGAGGCCTTCATCTCCGCTACTGAAGCTTTGCAATGGGGAAATCGGATACTCAATGTTGTTGTAGTAGCTCGGAACCCTCAATACACATTGATTCTAAGTTAATCGGTAGATTATAGCCTCCTCTCCAACTGGCCACACCTACTGATGAACCGGTGTTGGTGCCACACCCAATCCCCACCCTGAAAAAGAGGAACTCAACATGGTTCCTTCGCTCGCAAGAAAAAAAAAAAAACTAGTTCACATTCTAGCAATGGCCAGGTTGAGGACAGCTTGATGTGGACTGTCATGTGAGTCTTATGGTATATCCCTTTTCGTCTCACAAATCGACCAATATGGACCCAGAACACAACCTTTTGGAATCTTGAACAACACGACGACCATGTCGTTCATGCACAACATCCTAAGGTAAGAGGCACCACAACATTTCTTAATGCTCAAATTCAAACATGTATAATGGAATATTTGGAGATCCCTTCAATCACTTGATGCTCTTTCGCCAAGTAATGACTCTTAAAAGCAAAAATGATCCTTTATTATGTAAAGTGTTTCTGTCAAGTTTGTAGGGGCCTTTTCTCTTGGTTCCCCGACTATCGATTAACTGGATCAATTCATTTCGTGGGTTATCTGAAATCTTTGCCAACCAGTATTTGTGTTCATGAGACGGAAGCAAGCCGTTGCTCGTTTATTTCATGTGAAAATGGAGCGATGAGAGTTTATCCATAGTTTCATGAAAAGATTTGAGGGAGCAATATTTTAACTGGATAGGGTCAGCATGGACACGGTTATGCAGGCCATCTTTCCAAATACTCCATTTTCCCATTCCATATCTCTAAATCCTCTCGGGTTTATAGACGAACTGTTCCAAAGGGCTAACAAATACTCAATGTTGGAAGATGACCTTCGTGTTGCAACAAAGCAAGGTGGCCTTAACCTAGGATGAAGGTCATCGCCACACAAGGGACTCTACCAATCGATGGAGGGACAAAACTTTTTCTCAACAGAACCAGTGAAGACGAACAAACTATGAATGAGGATTCGACCGAGGACGCCCTTATACTGCCCTTACCATGTCTTATTCTCGCCTCCTTCCAGTGATCGAGGGAATGGAAGGATTCACCTAGTCATAATCTATGAGAAGGGACTCAAATAATGCGATCTATTGATCATGCTTTTGTAACTATCATACCATGTCTTATTCTCGTCTCCTTCCGGTGATCGAGGGAATGGAAGGATTCACCTAGTCATAATCTATGAGAAGGGACTCAAATAATGCGATCTATTGATCATGCTCTTGTAACTATCATACCATGTCTTATTCTCGCCTCCTTCCCGTGATCGAGGGAATGGAAGGATTCACCTAGTCATAATCTATGAGGAGGGACTCAAATAATGCGATTGGTTGATCATGCTTTTGCAACTATAATCAAGACAATGACCATTCCATGGATGATTGTCAAAACTTCAAAAACACCTAGTTGAAAGCATGGTGCAAGCTAAGAAGTTGAGGTTCTATGTAAAGGAGTGTAAGTCGTATCAAGAGGAATAGACTACATTAGACATTGTCATTGTCGTACTAGAAACTCGTCTAGTAATCAATGTGATCAATGTCAAAGGTTCGGAAATATCATACACACACCAACCGAAGAACTTAACCCTATGATTAACCCGTGGCCTTTCTCTTTATGGGGAATATATATAGTCGGACCTCTACCAACCACACCCTCTCAAAAGAAATTCCTTCTTGTTGCCACCGACTATTTCACTAATCGAGTAGAAGGATAGCGATCTCATCAAGTTTGTGTGGAAAAGCATATTATGCCGATTTAGTATTCCTCATGCTATTTTATCTGATAATGAGCCTCAATTTGACAGTGCAAAGTTCAAACAGTTCTGCTCAAAATATGGTGTACGCAACTCATTCTCTTCTCCCTGTTTTCCCAATGGCCAAGCAGAAGCAGACCAGGCAGACTACATATGTGGAAGGGAAAAAGGGGCTATGGTGCCTGGCCATGCTTTCGTCTAATAGCCTTTGGAAAGTCTCTATACTTGGAAATATTCAGCAGCAGAACTATTATGTTGGATATGACCTTGAAGCTCAGGTGGTTTCTTTTTCTCCAGTGGATTGTGCCAATTTCTAGTATAGACTTCGAGCCTTTTCTTGAGAAGCATTGAATCTAAGATTAGTAATCAGAATAATCAGTTCACCAAAACATAAAAAATAGTAGTCATGGCAAGTGAATGAGTAATGAGAAAGTATATATTTCAAGGGTGTGAATGTACATAGTGACTAAACTCAATCTTTCTGTGATTTTTACCCTCCTGGAATGCTGGCTATTAACTGGTACATATAGTCCCAGTATGATCAAATACACCCTTGTTCCCATAGAAAGGATGCGCCCAGACATCACATTATTTGTCTCAGTTGATCATGGGTGCTGCCTCTTTCTTCCTCAGAGCTGTAATCTTTCTAATATCAAGTATCCTCATTCCTCCAACCACACCCCATCACGACAATATTAGTACTATTAGTGACGGTTTTGTGGTACATCTGATCCACCGTGACTCTCCTTCATCCCCCTTTTATGACCCCAATTTGAGCACCAGTGATCGGGCCATTCTGGCAGCTAACCGCTCCATAGCCCGTCTCAGGTACCTCAACTCACATACGTCCCAATCCTTGGTTGAAGATTTGTCCCCAAAATTGATTCCTGAGGGATTCAGCTATATAATGATGTACAATGTGGGAAGCCCCCCTCATCTAATATATGCCGTTCCTGACACAGGAAGTGGACTCATATGGCATCAGTGCCTTCCATGCAGAAAGTGTTTCGAACAAACGTCACCTATTTTCGACCCCTCCAAATCTTCCACCTACAACACAGTACCGTCTGATTCTCCAGCCTGTGAGGAGACCTGGGCATTTCCCTGCGGTAGTGATGAAAAAGATTGTTGCTATATGATAGAATATGGTGATGGTGGTACTTCAACTGGAGGAACTCTTTCAAGTGATGCATTTGCCTTTGAAGACTCTAACCAGAATAAGGTTGATGTTGGCCACTTGGTGTTTGGCTGCTCCGATTATACAATTGGGACTTTTAAAGGCTACGAAGCTGGTGTTGTAGGCCTTAACCGGGATCCACACTCTTTAGTCTCACAGTTGAAAATAAAGAAGTTCTCCTACTGCATGGTGATACGTGATGATCAAGGATCGGGAAGCAGAATGTATTTCGGATCGCTCTCAGTGCTCATGGGTGGACAAACTCCATTTCTACAAGGAGAGCATATCTATTACTATGTCACTCTTCTGGGAATCAGTGTTGGAGACGAAAAGGCCCCCTTCCCAGATGGGATATTTGATATGACCTCAGAGGGAGGAGGATTTATAGTTGATTCTGGCTCAGAATTCACGGTATTAAGGTCTGAAGCATTCAATCTTTTAGTCTATATGTTGAGCAAAGTAATACGTTTACCAGGAAAACAATATAACTCTGGACGCTACAGGATGTGCTTCGAGGGGAGTTTTGATGAACTGGATGCTGCAGGACCCGACATAACTTTCCATTTTGATGGTGCAGATGTCATGCTAACAAAGCAGACTACATACATAGAAGCACAAGAGGGGCTATGGTGCCTTGCAATGCTACCTTCTGAAGGGCTTGAAGAGATGTCCCTGCTTGGAAGCTTTCAGCAAATGAACTATTATGTTGGATATGACCTTGATGCTGGGTTCATTTCTTTTGCTCCTGTGGACTGTGCCGCCTCCTAATGGAAAACTATATTTGTATCAAGTGTTAACCTTAGGATTAGGCACATTATTGCATTGCATTAATAGCTTTAATAAACTCGATTGACGTGTTTCTGGAGTCTGGACCATTAGGTGCAGAAAATGCTGTGAATATGAAATCTATACCACAATAGCAATGAGGTTACTTGTAGATGTAGACCAGAAAATCATGAGGGGACCCCGTAAGGGCTCCATTGTGGTTAGAATATAGATTGAGGGTCACTTGTTAGCTGCAAAAAGTTGGTGTAAGGGAGATGAAGATGCATAAGTACGAAACCAATCATTCATGCTTGCTGTTTCAAGTAATGTTAGGTGTGGCCCTCATCTAGATATCAATAAAAACAAGCAGTGGCATCCATGATTTGGAAGAGGTTTCATCTCATATGAGGACTGTTAAGAAAACAGCTCCAGTGACCAAGCACCAAATCACAGTACATGGGTTCCACAAGATTGTGAATGTTTACCATTACAAAGCACAAGGGAATACAGAGGCTGGATATGGGTGGTTTCCCCAAAACATCAAAAGGATCATTGAAATTCAACTACCTTAAAGCATACAACTAGTCTTAATAAGTAAAATTTTCAAAACTATAATATGGTATTTAGATTGACTACCAAATTTACAAAACAAAAGAATAACTTAAATTCAGATAAATATCAAATTCAAGTCACGTCTAAAATCTATCACAAGAAGCCAAGCCATCAGCAATCTTCTGCTCTGCTACAAATCCATGCATGGAAGTCTCTTAAGATGTGGGAGTCTGAGGGTCAGTTGCTGAATTTTGTGGGGGAAGCAACTGAGGGCCCTTTGGAGAAGGAGAAGGAGAGAGTTCGCCTCCAGGGGGTAGGTCAGCAAGACAAGCAAGAACTCGACGAATACTGACAGACCGGGCTGGTTTGAACCTGTGAGATCTCTTCGGGTTCTTGGAGAAGATGTTGGAAGACTTGGAAAGGATCAGATAAACCAAAGCTTGGACAAGAACAAACATGCCCACCTTCAACACCATGTCTGCTAAGCTGCTCTCAAAGGCCATGGCTGAAGATTAGCTAGACTAATTGATTTTGTAAGGCTGATTGGATCGGAGAGAAGTGAATGAAAATTGTTCCATGCAAAGTCTCTTATATAAAAGGGGAAGCCGACCTCTCTGACTTTTCAGCTCATCCAACTTAGATCCACATGGATAACAAAATATTCAAATGAATGGTGTCATGTGTGGTGCAGGGCAAAATAAAAGTAAAACCAAAGGTGCTCTAGGTGGAAGCAGAGAAGTTTCTCACTTTCCCTCATTGAGGGCCTCAAGTCTGGTCATTGTCTGACTTGTGGGTCTTCTTGGAAGTTGATTGAGGAAGCTTCATTCAAGGGGAGTTTGATCAGAATGTTGAAGATGTGGCAAACAGTGAAAAAAAAAAAAGAGAAGGGTTTGGCAGAGCTTGTTTCCAAGTGTGTGGGTGTGACTGCATGTTGGATTTTTGCTTGTACAACACGAGTGGCAGCCTGGGTGTCCGTGTCACAGTCCAGATCCAACAGATAGAGTCCGTGCCGTGTTGCTTCCGTGGATATAAATATTGGAATCCATCATCCATATCGCTTTGCTTTTGTCCACCGCCCACATGATGTAAAATGAAAATGAAATATATATTAAATAAAAAATAAAAAAAATAAAAAAACCAAAAGAAACGTGTCTTGACTCTTGACTACTACAATAGCATATGCTTAATATAAGCATAGAACCATCTAGTGGGCTAATTGACAAGCAGCCTGAGGACAAAGGAAGCACACCCACAGTGGGCAATGTATTCCTTATCTTTAAGTAAGAATTATCTCAAATTTTATATACAATTTTATAACCCAAAATCGAAAATCCCTTTAAAGAATTTTCAGTATCCAATCATCTGCCAAAGAATTGGGTCTAATGAGAAAATCATGGTCTTGCTCGAATGCACCCACCGGGTTAGAATGATGGGATAAATGTTGGTAAGATGGAGCTGGACCCTTACAAACGTGTGAAAGATGCTCATCTAGATGAAGTGAAGGACACAACAAGACTTTGAATATTTTCCCACAATGATGATAATTGGCAGTTTGATGGCCTTGCAGTGGCTGCAGTCTGGCAATTAAAATGCAATAGAGAAAAAAAGGGGGGGAAAAAAAGCAGCTTGACCTTGGAAATTTATTAACCAAAAACATGATAGAAACTAGTTCACAAGAGCATCATTACAAAGCAAAGAGTTCCTTCCCCATTGCTGCAGAAAACAACAGAGAGAGAATACAGATCACACATAACATTGGGTTATTAGACCGCCTTCCTCTGTAGATTTACACTTCATTAGACGAGGTATGGTGATAAAATACCCCTCAGATTCCATGTAACAGTCAGCTATACATTACCTGCAAACAGATGAAAAGGGAGAAGTTAAACCCACCTGGTAAGGGATCTAGATTAGTATGTTGAAAAAAAAAAACTTTAATTGAACTGATAAGAACAACAGATGCTCCATTTCTAAGGATTAACAGACGACACAATTTTGCAGTTGAGCACCTTTATCATTCAGATGGATTCAAAGGAACTCACAAAGCAGTCTGTTGGGGAAGAGTCTCCCCAAGGCTCTTTCACCTGTGGTGCGGTGTTAATAGTCTTGAGAAGCATTCAGATTCAAGATGGGAGGTCACTGAATGCTGTCGTATGAGTCATGCATCATCACACTACAATCCTTTTTTATCTTTATAGTGTGTATATGAGATGAAGGCTGGATTATATAAATCTATCATCCCTAGGACTAATGACACCTACAGAAATCACAAAAAGAATTGCAACTCCAACTTTTTGAAACTTAATCTTCCTCTTAGAGAAATGTTCAACATTGTTGTAAAATTGCCAAACATATTTGAGTCTCAGCTGAAATCAAGTTCAAAGAAAGAAGCAGACACCTAATCATCAGCCGACCAACTCAATTGAAGTCCCCAATTTGTAGGTGAATAAAGGAAAACCGCCTCAACAATGTTTTCCTTAAAACATGCACCCATCATTTTTGTCCATCTTTATGAGATTTCCCAGTTAAATTCATCTAGATTTCAATTTCTTCAATGTAAATTCCATTCATAGGGCCCATAAGTAATTACATGTGGCCTATCTTCTTTTGCAAGCCCATGATTACCATGACTGCTCCTTGCAGCTTATACAGTCAACCCCTTCAATACCAAACATAATAAAAGAAGATGGCCAAAAGATTAGAAGTCCAGACCTCATGGATCTTCCTCCACTATAAGCTTACCCATTCATGTGATGTCTCTTATTGCTTCCTTCACCTTGCCATCCATAAGAAATTACAATGTGCTTTACCTAACCTTGCAAGTTCTACTTATTAACAATCATGTTGAACTAAGACACCAGGAATAAAAGCTTAAAACTTCTTACCTGCCCACAGTGATCTTCACCCTTTCAAGGCTATGTTTGGTTTCTGGAAAGTTTGCGGGAAAATGCAAAGGAAAGAAAATAGAGAACAAAAGTAGAAGGAAAAAAAAAGTAAAAGAAAATAAAAAATAGATTTAAAATCAATAAATTATTTTTATATTCTACTTCACACTCATTTCATTTATTTAATTCTTCTATATAAAGATTAAATAATTTAAAAATATATAAGTTGCTTACTAATTTTAATTATATTTAACTTTCTTTTGTACTTTTCATAGTAAAACCAAACATAAGAAAATCATTTTCCTTAACATTTTTTTTCTTTCCTTACCACTTTCTGAGAACCAAACATAGTCTTAAACTTGCTCAAAACTTCTTATTCTACCCACACTAATCTTCACCCATTCAAGCAAGCGACATTTAAACTTGTCCCCTTCACCATCCATGAGAAGTTCCTGAGCACATAATCTAACTTTATATCCACAAACTTTGGATAGACTATGAGAATAAAAAGTTAATTTGAACTTAACAAGGTAATCTTTCCTTTCCTTTTCCTTTTTCCATTTTTGGATAAGAAACAAGAAGAGGATAAATAGAAAGGAGGTAATCACATAGAAGGATGAGAAGTCTTTAAGGCAAAATGAGGTGCAAGAAGAAAGATAATGGGAGAAAAGAAAAAGAAGTAAAGAACAATGCCTCAATCTAGTAACATAAGATGGATAAGCTCAATGGGGGAGAAAGCACCCATTAAACTCCTTAAAAGAGGAGTTGTCTGCTCTATTGGCCAGCATATCAGCATCTTTTTTAGCCAACCTAGCTTAACTAGTTAGGTTTGATGATTCTAAGCTTTAACTTCCTCTAAAAAAAGAATACTATTTAAACCTGCACCATTCCAAACAATTGAACTTCTAAAAGAAGAACCATCCTGGGAAACAACAAATTTGACAGAGTATACAGATCCTCCAGTGGCACAAGCTCTTCCCATCAAGGCTGGGTTGCAAGAAGTCCATTTTGGGCTAGCAGGGTCTAATGTCTAATATCATTACTCCACGAGTTTGGTTTACTTGGTTTAAGCTCTAAGGAATGAGTCGTCAATCCCAATTCCAACTGGAATCGATGTGGGAATGCAACTGAAACCCAGTTGGTGTAAGGCCTCTACTGCAGCCAAATTCTACCTTCCTCTTGTTTGCAGTTAGGTCTCCAGATAAACAAAACTTCTAGGCCCCAGAAAACTACTTCAAAGCAAAACATCATGGACCAATCACTCTAACATTATGGATAACATGGACAGTGAACCAGTACTAGCAATAGCACCCAGAAACCCATTACAGAGAGGTGCATCCCACAATTTGCACTACTCTCCATCTGAAGAACTAGAGAATAGGATCAAACTCTGATATGGTGCTCATCCAGGTGACATACATCAGTTCAATTGGAATTTCAATATAGTTAAATAGATCAATTGCATAAATGAGAAATTGGAGTATGGGAGAGGGTGAAAGCAGTTAAAACACACCTCAAGATGAAGCCGAAACAGAACCCGATACCCTAACTTCAGGCATCATAGCATCAGCATCCTCATTCGCCACAGCACCGGCCCCAAAATCTGCATCACCACCACCGCCGCCACCGCCGCCAACCAAAACCTGACGAGGCCAGCTGGAAACAGTCTCCACACTGTTATCAGGCCCTAGACTTTCACCCTGTGCCTGCGCCTGCCCCTCCGCAGACAAGGCCGGAAAGACCAGCCTATTCCTCCGGGCAATGTGCCTCAAAGTACTCCCCAGCCCAAACAGCTCATGGTCCTCCATCAAATCCCCAAAGGTCATCGTGACGGTCGCCCCCGCATCCCCCGAATCCTCACCCTCATCCGTGGGGAGCCGAAACCGACACAGCGGACACGAATTCTGCTGCGAGAGCCAGGGGAGAATACAATCAGAATGGTAGATATGGTTGCAGGGAAGCCGCTTGGCTTCAACGTCGACGACGAACTGATCCTTGCAGACGGCACAGAACAAAATGGGATCGAGTTGGAGGAAGGAGGGAGTGATTTTGAAGGTAGGGAGGGCTTCGAGGGAAGCCCTGGAGGCGGCGACGGAATTGGGATTGAGGTAGCGAGGAGGGGGGAGGTCGCTGCTGTCATTTCCGTCGTTGTTGGTGTCGGAGGGATGGGTGAGGTGGTGAATGAGGCGGTGGAGGTAGGGGCTGTCGAGGAGGAAGTTTTCGGAATGGAAGGAGAAGTTGGGGGCGGTGGGGTTGGGGTTGGGGTTGGGGTTGGGGGAGTCCATTTCTTCGAGGAAGTCGCTGTGGCAGTGGGGACAGAGGAGGGTGGGGGAGGAGGAGGAGGACGGGGAGAGGGTGACGCTCATGTCGCACTCGTGGCACCAGTAGGTGCGGCGGTCAATGGCGGTGGCGGCGGTGGGAGTGGTGGGGGTGGTGGCGGCGGTGGCCGACATGACGTCACCTGAGACAGAGGGTGGTTTGGGGGTGAGAGGAAGAGAGAGAAAGAAGGAAAACCAAAAATGTTGTTTGGATCCAGAAGGCTCAAGGGTTGAGAGTTGTTTTTGGTGACGGGGGTTGGATTAGTTTGAATGAGACGGTGGGTAGTCCAGACTCCAAACAGACTTGACGGTGACACTATTTTTATTATTATTAAAAGTAATATATCAAATACAATATCAGCTGTTGTCTTCTTTCAACCGTCGCTTTGGCCGAGTGGTTAAGGCGTGTGCCTGCTAAGTACATGGGGTTTCCCCGCGAGAGTTCGAATCTCTCAGGCGACGCATCCTTTTTCCTCTTTAAATTTTATGCGTCTTTTTGGATCATAAATCCATACACATCAACTCGTAGCCGTATACAAGTGGGTGAATCCGTCCACTCATCATGACTTGACAATCTTCTTAGATGTATTTAATCGAATTAATATTTTTAATTAAATAAACTTTTTAGTTAACGAGTCTTTTGATTAAAGATATTCTACTAAAACCCAAACTAATTGTCATCCAACATGTGACAATTTTCTTAAATAATAAAAATGACTTTTCAAAAGACAAGAAATATTTTCTTGGTAGTATACTATGTTACTTAAAGATAAATAAAGTTTTAAACCGCTCCATAAATTAATAAACTATCTTTATATTACCTTATTGTAGTAATGTTATTTCTTTTTATTTCCAAGCAACATAAATTTCACTAACAAAATGATGAATATTAATTACAAAGATAAAGAAGTAAGAAAACCATCATCGAAAAATAGGAATTACAGTAATATCATAACCAAATCTTCATCATGCTTTCAGCTAATTAATAACATCAACATCATCCATTTATATTTAGTTAAGAAACGTAAATTTCACTAATAAAATGATCAAAATTAATTTAAATGATAAAAGTGATGGGAGAGCCATCACTCAACGGGAAATTAAAGTGATATTAGAGTCAAAATCTCCACCACATTTCAAATCAAGCAAATAAATTGATATTCTTTATAAAGCAACTATTCATGAAGTCGATGATAATAAGGCCCCTTATAGGTCAAACTTTTAGTATCATCAACCTGTCTTTTAAATGAGCTACTAAGAAGAGTGGTTTTTTTTTTTTTTTTAATTTTATTTATCACTAGACATATTAACTTTTAAGGCTAAAACCCAAGTTGAACTTATGATTTTAAAAGCACAATTTTGTTACAAAATTTTCATTAAATATAAATTAACTACTAAAATAACTATCATTATTTTTATTTTCATAAGAAATATGTCCATTATTCAAACGTGGTTTTTTTTTAGATAAATTGAGCTAAATTTTTTTATTTAAATGCTAGATGTGGACTTGGACCGAGTTGGGCTCGTCTATGGGCCTTCCAAATATTAGGGCCGGAATGTTTGCGTTAAGGCCCAAATCAAAAGCAAGGTTAGGGTTTGTGGCTCTCCCATATAAACCCTTCTATTCCTCAGGTCCCTTTCACCATCCAACAGCAGTTCGCAAGGTTAAGGTCTGATCTCGCCTTCTTTGGAGTTGAGTTTTTATGGGTTCTCTGTTAAATCTCTTTAATTTTCATGGGTTGTCTGGGATAATCAAAATTGTTGATGAGGAGGCAGCGATGACGAGAATCGTATACCATCAAACTATGAAAGCTTGGAAGCTTGTTGATGCTATCTAGAATCATTACTCTCTGAGCCTTTTCTTACTTTGAAATTATTGTTTTGGATGATTTTATTTCATCTGTGATATTGCTTTTGGTAGTGCATGGCAACAAATTAGAGTCTCTGATACGCTTTCCCAATAGCGTATTCAGCGCTGTACGTTGCCTACAGTGACAACGGGGCGGAGATTCTGGCATTTGCCTCTTTGTTTTCGCTGGGTTTATGCATTCAGATGTTCCGACATTGTTTCTGTGTGATCTTGTTACAGCTTGATTTCCCTTTGCTTTTTGCAGCTGCCAAAGCTCCCATTCTCATCATCAATTTGGGTGGATTATCATGATTTACCCTATCCAAATTCATGCTGGGAACAGGGCAATGATGGTGGTGATCCCATGGGTCATCCCAATTTTGTTTGCTTCAATAATGATGTATACTGTGAATCATTCAAATCTAGATTTCCTCTACTTTGATATGTAGAATGGGGCTTTCATCATTGTTCTGATCTTATTAATCATCTCTTCAAAAGATGATAAAGTGAATAGTAACATTCAATTCTTTCTTCTTAAAAAACAATGGCTTTTACTCTAACCAATGTGATAAGTGGTGATTGATGGTAGAAACTGAGTTAAGAAATAAAATGCATGCTTTTTTACCTACTAAACAACTTGTCACGACATCAAGTGGTAGAAGTGGTTCTGCAAATAGCATATCCTTGTTTGGAACTCACCTTAGGGGTGATTTTTGAGGAGTTTGATGTGGCCTACCATCTTAATTTTAGCTCTAAATGTATTAGTTCGAATTTTAGTCATTTAAATTTGTGCTTCACTTGATAAAGTTGTGACTTGCATTTATAAATGTCTTGTTCCGTTTGGAGTTGGAAATTTTGGTGTTAGATTAGAACTTTTCCTATTTTTAGTTTTGGTGGTTGTGGTTTTGAACGCAGTTTCTCATTGTCATGGCATAAAGGATGTGATTACAACCAGGAACTGATGGTTGACACAAGTATGTTGCATTTATTCAAAAAATGTTTTGTACATTTGTGATGCAATGATGTTGGTCCTAATGAAATTAGTGGGATTCATGATGCTTATTGGAATAAATGTTGGTCGTAAGTAAAGTTAGTGAGATTAACGACATTTAACAGCATGATGACTCCTTTTCATTGAGTAAAAGCCAGCATAATTTGATACATATCATTGAGTCTAAAACATTTAAGGTGATACTTTTAAGTGTGTGTTGGTACAAGGCTGCACAGCATGATTGGGCATATGCCTTGATTAATTTGTTTGATTGCATAAATGAAAGAGTGCTGTGTTTTTCTTGTAATATGCTGAGAATACTTAATGGGTTTAAGGGTACAGTACTCCTCAGGGTGCTTGGAAATATGAAAGGTTTCTGAGAACATCCCATTTTGCATTGTAAGCCAAAAATGCTGAGCTAATTTATCGATGTAAAATATTAGTTCAGCTCATGTATATGCTACGCTAAGCTAATCTCTATTAATCTTTGGTCCCATTAGCCTCTTTGTTTTTTTCTTGGAATTATGTTTATTAAATGGAGTGTCTTGTTTTTTATATGCTTTGTTTGATGGAGAACTGCAAGTGTTGTTGTCACTTCCTTTCAAACATGTTAATGAAATTGATTTTGCTCAAGTTATATCTGCATTGATAGTTGGAGGTCTTAACAATAGTTACCATTATAATTACTTACCTGGCCTTTTGTCATCATTGTGTGTGATAAGCTTGTATATTGTTATCATTCTAGGTTGTTTAGAAAAGAACCAGAGAATTATTAAGTTTGCATTACGAGGGTTAAGAACCTTTTGTACTTGGTTTTGTGGTTAGCACTATGATCATTATTCGCTAATGGGTTATATCACCAAGTTGCGATGGTATTCTTGTATATAATGATCAACAGTATTGAACTCCTACCTTTTTTGGAGGGCGCATTATGTAATACACATGGGATTCACATGGCGGGTAACGCACATTGGTTGGGGTGAAGGAGCTTGAAGCGGTGAAGAGAGTTTTGGGCCAAAACAGCCCTCCCATGTAAACAAAAATCCGAAGGGGCTACCTCATTTTAATTTTTTTTTGTTCATTTAGGTTGAAGTGTAGTATTATTTTTTAACTTACTTTTGGACTGAATCCGCATTTGCGAAATGTGACGTTTCATTTTTTATTTCTGTGCATTGAATCCACATTGGGTGGTCTCATTTTCCCTCTTTTGGACACAGTGAAAGGTTTAACTCATTTGGAGTTGTTGATATGCATTTATGCTCGTTGGCAAAATGCTTGGAGTCTTCAGAACTTTCTCATGACATAGTAAACTTCGGCCATTCACACTTTTATTTGGACTGTTCTCATGATTGGAATTTGAGACAAAAGTAACATGGATGGTACACTGGATTTTGATATTTTTTCAACATATTCATCAAATTAGTGTACTTGTCATATGATTGATTGTCGGTGCCTATGGTCTTGGATATAAAACTTAAAACCACCTTGATCCTGGTGGTTAGGCCTATGAAAAGAAAAAGTAATAAAAATAGTGGGATGGAGTTTTTTTTTCCTTCCTTTTACGGGGGTCTGGTTGTTGGTTTTGCAGGTGGGTGGGATGACTCTGAAAATTAGCGCCCCTGGTATTATTGGCTTAAACCCACTGAAATCATCAGTGGGTTGAGGTTGTAATGTCAATTATTCATCATGTGATTGGAATTTAGATGAATTGGGTTAGTTCTCTTTGTTTAAACCAATGAAATCAGATTAATAAATAGATTAAACGGTGTGGGGGGAAATGGATTTTTGACATTGAGATAGCCTCATCAAAAGGTTTTGATTACAAAATAAAGGAAAAGGAACCCTAAATTACAGCAGTAAAGATGAGGTAGGACATGAGGGTGGGTGGTTGTTCAGGAAGAAGTCTTAGAGGCCTCGAAATCCGCAGCCTTCTTGAGGAAATTCTGATCATCGTCCTCAAGAGCCATCTGAATGGGGCAGGAACCCAAACCATCAGCAATAGCGAGCATGATCTTCTTCATCTCAGATCGGAACTCCTCCAGATCGACGGTGTCGCTGTGGTCGCAGTCGAATTTATCGAAAATGGAGTCGTAGAGCTGGGTGAGCTGCTCTGGAGGAGTGACGACGTCGACGCCGAAGTGGGCCTCCAAGAGCCTAAAGGTCTCGAAGGCCTTGCGGAGCTCGGAGCGGGAGAGGACGCCGTCGCCGTTGAGGTCAAGGGCAGAGAAGCGGTCGTCGACGCTCTTATTGAACAAGGCGTCGTTGCCAACGAAGTCTCGCACCGTGGATCCGTCTATTATCACCACTCCCATTTTTTGTGTGTTGTTGGTGGGGTGTGAGAATTTTGGCAGTAGCCAGTAGGTGGGTGGTATTTATCGGAAGAGGGGAGGGGAAGAAGATATTTGTGTTGTGTGGCGAATAAATGCGTGGCCTCCCTCCACCACGTGGTGTGTTTGGTGGTGGGACTCGTGTGTATTCGCACGTGAAATAGTGCCGGTTGTTGTGTGGACCATCCACCCCAAATGCAAAATGTAAAATCTAGATGGGCATTAATTATTATTTATCACTTGAATATAATAAAATAAAAATATTTTAGGAAAATTTCAAATTATTATTGTCATATTTCTCAAAAATTGTAGATTTAAATCTTAGAATATTTTGATTTTTTTTCTGCCACGTAATTATAAATATTTGTAGAAATGGTTGCATCCAACTAAACCAAATTTAAATACCTCAAGTTGAGGTGCTATGCTACATTTTACACACTTGTAAATATTGGGAAATTATTTCTAAAACTAATTTCTTCATATGAAATATGGTAGAATAAAAAATGAAAAAAAAAATTTGTAAATTGGTTATCATTTTTACTTTTTGGGTACCATAAAATGACCTATTTGCGCTATGAAAATTTGATACTAAAGTTTACGTCAAAATTACCATTAAAGCTAAATTTAAGGACATTTGTACAAATTGTGACTTTGGATCCATGTCACTAACTAATCGAAAGCTTAAATTAGTTATTAATTAAGGAAGAAACTACAAAATTACATCTAATTCAATCCCAAAATTTTGACCTTTCAATTAACAACCCCTTCTTCCAGAGTCAGACTTGGTCAAAGATCTCAGTCTCACCAAGAATTTGACTTTCTTCTCCCAGCTACTTCCTGAACCTGTAACTGAACCCCCCTCCTTCCTCTTCTTCCTCACGTATTTCCCTGGCGACGACGTCTCCCAATTCTCCGGCGACTCCATCAGCCCCCTCTCCACGCTCTCCGGCGACTTCGCCATCTCCTCATACTCTATGGGTTCCCTTTCGGCTCCCAAAATCCTTGCCTGCATTGCCGATATCACCGCCTTGATTGCCACTTCAGCGTCTCTTCTATTCCTCAGTAGTATTTCTCCAACTTGTGCTGGCGTGAGTGTCCCGCCGGACCTTATACAGCTCTCCACGACGTCGAACAGAGGGTGGGACTCCAAGCCCAGGTAGTTGGCGGCCAAGGCCTTAAAGGCGTGTATGCCGCAGGTGCCGAGGCTAACGTGAACGTCCATCCGGCCGCATCTAACGAGCGCTGGGTCAACATTGTCCCTGTGGTTGGTGGTGAAGACGATGATCCTCTCCTCCCCACAACACGACCACAGTCCGTCGGTGAAATTCAACAGCCCCGACAACGTCACCCGCCCGTTCTCCTCACCCTCGTCTCTGCTGGACCCTTTCGCCGGTGTCGTTCTCTTCGTCTTTGACAGCCTGTCCGCCGTTAGATCGACTGAGCAGTCGATGTCCTCGATGACGATGATGGAGCGGTTAGTGGTCTGTATCAGAAGTGCTCTGAGCTCGGAGTTGTCGGAGACTTTGGTGAGCTCCAGGTCGTAAACGTCGTAGCAGAGGTAATTCGCCATTGCTGCGATCAAACTCGATTTGCCGGACCCAGGCGGTCCGTATAGCAAATACCCACGTTTCCATGCGCGTCCCACCCTATGGTAGAACTCCTTCCCGTTGGCGAACGCGGTCAGGTCGTCCGTTATCTGTTGCCGGAGCTGCGGCTCCAGCGCGAGGGTTTCAAAGGTGGAGGGGTGGCGGAATGGGACGGACACCCAGCCGGACTCGTAGGAGCCATGACCATTGTTGGTGAAGAGCCTTCGCTCGCGAGAGACTCGCTCAAACTCCTCAGCGCGAGAGGTGACGAGCTCGAGGTAGGGCGAGAGGAGGGCCTGGCGGTGGCGCTTGGGGAGCTTGAGGGAGAAGCTTCTCCTCTCGTCCAGAGAGTCCTGAACCGTCTCCACGTGGTGGGTCCAGGAGAGAGTGTGACCATTGAAGGAGTCATGGACTGTGTGATTAGGAGCGACGGTGAAGGAGATGCGGTTGGAGGATTTGGAGCGCGAGAGGGTGAAGCGGCGGCAGGTGGTGGCAGGGTTGACAGAGTTGAGGTAGAGGTTGACATGGCGGTAGAGGTCATTGACGTCGACGCCGCAGTAGTCGTTGAATTCAGGGATCTCGAAGTAGGCGAATGGGGAGAAGAAGTCTTGAAGGGACTCGTAGAAGGAGTGGAGAAGTGACAGAATTTGGGATGGCAAGACGTTTTGGAGTACAGTGAGGAGGCCTAAGAAAGACCACATCTGTGACAATATCTCCATCTTGGCTTGACCCTGAGTGTGGCTTATGATTTTGTCTCTGTCTATGCATCACCCACCATATATTGTTGAAGACCTTAAATAGGATTGCATGTATGCAAACTGCAAAGAAAGAGAGAAGAAGACAAAAGTAGCATAGAATTAGTGGGAGTGTGATTGAGATAAGAGCACCTTGGCTCAAAAAAAGAGAGCTATAGCTGAAAAAGCAAAACGCGGGAAAGATAAAGCAATAAAGCATCATGAAGCTGAAGCCACTGCTCTACCTCTTTTTTGCTTTTGCTGGTTTCTTTGCCTCCGCTACAGTCTACCCCACACTCACTGCCTAGCTTCAATCACTCACTCATTCACTGCAAACATAGCATATCCTGTAACAATCTTCCTTTCTAATGGATCCCCCAAAAACAAAATCGATCTAATTGCAACTCACGCTTCAAATTATTGATGATTCAATCAATCTTTCTTGGGCGAAACAGAGGATATCTTTCCCTACAGACTTTGTTGGTTTTAGCTGCTTCTGGCCAACCGAATTCTTGCCACCTTCTCTCTATCAAATCGGGGTTAATTACAAATTGTTCATGATCAAAACCTAGGGCAGTTCTTGGATAGATTGTGAAGTCTGAATCAATCTTGTTGCATGACATAAGAAATGCTAAAGGTTGAGCTCGTAGGATCAAGTCATTCGATTAACTCATCGGGATTTAAGAGTGTAATGCATCTTGAAATTTTATTTATTTATTGGTTTACCTTTTTTGTATTTTTAACCCTCCTATGATTTAGAATTTTGTTTTAAGAAAATTAGAGTGTGATCGAAATTGAGAGGAGAGGGAGGGCCTTAAGCATTGTAACCCTTCCCTTTTATTTAATTAGTGAATTTTTTAAGTGTCGTTGCGCATCACAGACATAGGGAATCAGGGATCCCATTAATGAAACCACATTAAAAATAGCTTGTCTCCTTTTTTTTTTTTTTCTGCTCTTTGGTTAACATCATCCCTCCGAGAAGAGCAAATAGACTGGTGGGTAAGAGCTGGCCAAGCACACGCACGCACACACTGGGCCAGGGGACAGAGGACTTTTGCTTTTGAGAGTCGCTTTGTTTCCTTCCTTTATCTTTTTCTCTAGTAATTTGGGTTAAAGAGAATGTTCTTAGAATAATTATCCTTATGATGAGCCCCTTCACACTTGCAGATCATGTCTTAATGATCATGTTTTGTTGTTCATATCTTAGCACTGTTAGCAAGTGTGGAGCCCCCTTCCTGCAGCTCAATCTCACTGGTTCCAAGTACTAGTCCTTCCATTGCTTGCTTAGATCATGGCAGACAAGATTTATAGCATCGATTAGAGTGACTTCTCCTGGATTTTCCAATCCACATCTAGCTAACTCACTCTATTCTTTTTGTTACCTTGCTCCTTGTCATTACTTGTTGCTCATAATATTCTTTCTTCATTACCCAATGAGAAAAAGATCCTTTGCATCCCATAAATGTTAAAAGGAAATTGGAAAAGTGTGAAAGATTTGAAGTTTTGAGGGTTAAATGGCTTAATTCTCGACTTCTATTTTATGCCCACAAGCCAGTGAGTTCTTTATTTGGCTACAAAATTATGCGACCCCATGACCAAAGATTCCGTGAGGGTGACAATGAAATTGGGCACTCCGATAAAGTTCGAACTTTGGGCTGGGTTGTAGAGGGGGTGGTGGAGGTGCAGCTGGTGGTATTCTTTTTCTTTTCCACTTTGAAATTTTCTTTTCTTTTCAGGGTCTATTGCTTTTAAACAAAGGTTCATTTTCACTTCTTTTTTCATCAATTTTTATCTTCTGGCCTTTTCCAAGAAATAAAGTGATGCCATTAACATCTTCAGATCATGATCTAGTGGTGCTTTGATGCCTTAAGCGCTAATTTTTGCAATCCTCTTAGCTGTTTAAGCATCATTAATGGTTGAAAATTTGAAAATCAAAAGAAAAAATTAAAGCAAAGGTGAGATTTAGAAAAGAAAAAGAGGCCTAGGTTTGACATAAAAGGCTACCACTACATGCCATGGACTCATGGAGATGGGTAAGGCTAGAGTGCAGGTCAGTCAGCCTTGTGACAAAGCATTGAGTTCCTAGGGAATCAAGAATAAAGCCAAAGATTAAGAGTCTCAATGTCGAATGTCAAAACTCCGATGGCTCAGATTCTGTCAATGCAATGCCTCACTTGATCAAATCCCTTTCAGTAAATATATTGATGTTAATTATGGTTGGAGGGTCGGCTAATAATCCGTTTGATAGTGCTTTGAAAAGCACCTGTAGCATAAAAAATGGTTTTGAAGAAAAATCAATCATTTTTAAAAAATCACTTATAGTCTCAAAAACATTTTTACAAAACACTTTGTTTTAATCAGTGGTGCTTGTGTTGTTGTTGTGTAGCTTAATTATGGTGATTAGTTGGTGGGTTTGCTGCAAAAATCACAGTTGATCTGTTGGCATTTGCATGTGGAAAGGTTGGGAGGCTTGAGGAGTAAGTCAAGAGGTGGTGGGGAGAATTAATTAAAAGCAGTGGAATGGAATCAATTCTTTTTCTTAATTATACATAGCTTTATAATATATGCTTTTGTTTTCGTTGTTGAAGAGAGGAAAAGTTCACACGAGGAAGCATTGGATACTCCTATGGAATGTAGTTGAAGTTTAATATTCTCAACCTCAACGCTTGCATTCTTCATACTCATACAGGTCAGACATTTATGCATAAATACAAGTTAGCTTTAGAAAAGAGGAATAAAGGATAGATAGTATATATGGGGTTGTGCTATTTTGAGATTTATGAAAAATAACTTTTGCCTCCTTTCAAAACTTTTGAGCCTCTATTTTCTAGCTTTGCTTCTGCAATCTTGAAGTTGTAAACGGCCCTTTTGGATAGCATGAACAATTAATCCTTAAAATTTCACTATCAGTAATGTTGTATGGATCGAACATTGTTACTCTTGTGGTTGTGCTTCCTAAAAAATATGATGACTCAAGAGGCAGCTCAGAACTCCTTGCGTGTTAGTCTTGGAATTATGGTGGTCGCTACTTGCTAGGGCATAAAAAATGATCTCTAGGTAGGTCCTTATTTAAGTGATAGAAGACTATCTTGAACTAAAATCAACTTTAAGGCCTTAAAAATGCAAGAAATTAAAACAAAACTTTTAAACTTGAAAATTGCATTGAAAGTTGGTGTAAGTCCTCAAAAGATGATATCAAATTCTAAAAGGTTTTAGGGAATCACATAATGAAGTCTACATAGGAAACTCTTGCATTGTTTCATGCCTAAAATAGCAAAATCATAACAAGAAATGTTTTTTTCTTATCATCATCAATTAATCTCCTATTATGCAACCAACCTCTTTAGTAATTTGCTCTCCATTGTTAACTTGCTATGCATTTAATACTCTAATAGCTAGTCATATGGTTGACTATGTGATGGGCCTCTTATGGTGAACTTGTGTCAAAATATTGGTTTGAACTCTTGCAAATCTTTGGCAATCCATTGAAAACCTTTTTTTTTTAGTTCTTCTAAGCTAATTTGATCTTATATTTGTTATCTATCTAGTCTTTGTGAGATCTTTACTATATTTTGAATGCAGATGTTGATTGTGTTAAAATTTAATAAAAAAAATTAAAAGCAACTATCATTTAATTCACCTTTCTCTTTACCTAGGTTTACTTAACAAAAATTTTCCAAAGGTGATAAATCTCTAAAGGGATAAAGTAAAGATTACAAAAATAAGATAAGGTAATACTGAGAATAGTATATGATAGGTCAAATAAAAAATTAGGAAAAAGCTTAAATAAAAAAAAAAGGCTATAAAAAGCATACAATTAGCCCCATGTAATCCTAACAGATATCTTAAAAGTAATTCTAGAGAGACATTGAGATCATGTCAAATCAGAGAATAGTCCGAATATATATGAGGAGTAAAAAATAATACTAAAATAATTCATTTCTACCATTTTGTTTCACCTTCACCTTCAACAAAGGAATTTTGCCTTTTCAGTGAAGATTATGTATCATCTTTTATACAACATATAAGAGGAGATAATCACAACCTCATCAGGGAATCAATTAGTTTTAAGATGAGATGGGAAATTTGGTATCAGATTTAGGGTATGGTCATAATCTCACTAAGAATTAATTAATTTTAAGATGAAATTGGTAAAATGTTCAACTCAACTGTTTATGGGATAGGTGGTGTAGTCTGAAAATTATTGATCATGGTGTGTCCACAAAGTGAGAGAAGTAGATAGGACTCACAATTTGGGTCACACTCTGATTGCTCCCACTTGAAGCTCCATTGTCCCATAGCTTTTGTACAAGTAACAAATGAGGATGGGCTGTGCTCAATTTCAAGCATGGCTTGAGCCCAGTTTCTGTCCAAACCTCATCTGATGATCATATGGGAAGGCCCGCATGGGCTCCTTCCTGGAATTTGGCATGACTTGACCTCCTCCAACTTCTGCCCAAGTGGAGTGACTAGTTTCTTGTTAAGTCCAAGCACCATTGTAAATTGGGCTTTGCTTAGGATGGCAATCCGATGTTTGATCTCAACAAATTTGAATTTGAGATAAATAGAAAAGTTAAAAAGAAACGAAAATTAATTAATTAAAGTTAATAAAATTATTTTTATATATTTCTTCAAATTTATTTCACTTGATTTTTTTTTTACTACATAAAAATTAATGCTCTATTTAGTTTCAAATAAAGTATTAAGAAAAGAAACAAATGTTATAAAAAAAAAATTATTTTCTCATATTTGATTTATCATAAAAAAATATAAAAAATAAAATAAAATAAAATAAAATAGGTTTAAAATTAATTAGAAGCTTATGTATTTTTAAATTATTTATCTAATATTTGGTATTTGGAAAATGAAAGGGAAAAATGTATTAAAAAATCATTTTTTCATATTTGATTTATCATATAAAATATGAAATAAAATAAAATATTCTTAAAATTAGTTAGAAGCTTATGTATTTTTAAATTATTTGTTTAATATTTGGTTCTAAAATGAAAGAAAATAAAAAATTAAAGAAAAATAATTAATTAATTAAGGATGAATAAATTGTTTGTATATGCCTTTTAAAACTCATTTTATTTAATTTATTAAGAATTAATAAAATACTTGCCCACTTAAACAAGTTTTGGAATCAGAAATTTTTGTTAAAATCCAATATCTTGATGTGATATCCCATGTGATTTGGTAAAAAGTTTGTAATACTTATAGGAAACAAATCATATGATGTGCTTATTTTATAGTGTAAAGCAAATAATATTTACAAGATTTTTTATGGGTAACATATTAAAAGTGAATCCCATTAAAAAAATATTTTTTTTAAAAAAAAAGTTGCCAAGTTTAAGAACCCAAAAACCATGAATATTAAAAAATAAAAAATAAAATTGTCAAGATTAAGCACCCATGGACTCATATCCTAAAAGGGGTGAATCCTAATAATTATTGTTTCGCAGAAAGAGAGGTCTTAGTTAATATGTTAAGGTCATATTTGGTTACTAGAAATTTTGAAGGAAAATACAATGAAAAGATAACATAGAGAAAAATAAAAAATAAATTTAAAATCAATAATTTATTTTTATACGTTATTTTAAATTTATTTTATTTATTATTTTTTTTCTACATCAAGATTAAATAAATTTAAAACATATAAATTTATAATTAATTTTAATTATATTTGATTTTTTTTTAAATATTTTTCATGATAAAATCAAATATGAGAATTTTTTTTAAAAAAAAAAAATTCTTTTATTACTACATTTGAAGAACCAAACATGGCAAAAGTTTCATAAGTTTCGATTATGGTACAATAAAAATCCCTTCAATGGTACCAAATCCTAGTGGATCAAGGAATAGAAAAAGCTAATCCAAGCAGAAAACCCGTGAAAATAATAAGCCTATTGGGAGAAGTTAAAGGAGAATGTTGATAATTTCTAAAAAAGTTAAAATTAGAGATATTCCCAACAAGGCCTTTTTCCCCATCTAACTACTCTGATTTGGAAATCAATACGTGTGTGTATGTAATAAGAGCGTATATTAATATTCAAAAGTTTAGATAAGATGGAGAAAGGTTAGGTTGTTAGGTTGAGAATGAAAATGATACTCCTTGTCCTTAATGGAAACCCTATACCTATAATGTACCCATAGAACTAGGATTATATTTTAGGTTCAAAGTCAAGCTCACACCCCCATTCAGATCCGGAACTAAAGCTTAAAATTTTATTAAATGCCATTGATATGCTCCCTACTTTTCCTACCATTGCCCTACAATTATCAGGAGACCTACAAGTCATTTTCCTCTCACACATGACTTCTAAACTACCCCATCATCAAATCCACACACACCTCACACATGGCACATTGACTTGTCGACCATTTTGGTTTTGGGATTAAATACATGAAAATTGCTAAAATATCATGGTGTCATGACTCATGACTGTCATCTATCCAAGTCAAGATTTGCATCGTTGAATATAATGCAGAAAACAGTGATATTGTCCTTATCTCCTCCCTGGGAGAATTAGGGTTCTCAACTGACAGATTTGGAGGCTGTGCACTGCGCTCACAAGGAATGAACCCACTGACCCAGATATTAATTTTGGGGAATTGTTAGTGAAACCCAAAAACTATAGTGCCGGTGGAATGTGATTCAGGCCTTATTTGGACTGAATTCCCCTAAAAATTGCAGATTCATCAACATGTTTGTATAAAAAAAATGGCAACACAAAAATTTTCAGTCAGAAAAGAGTAACACCCAGATGGATTTATACAAAATTTAGATTACAAGACAACAAAACAAAATCTGGAAGCCTTGCCATGGCAACTAGGTACAACAGATACAAATTACACAATACAAAGAGACCATTAACTTCATCATCTGCTCAGAAGAGGAAACCAGCGTTCATGGAAGTAGGACTGGTAGGATATCATGAAAAAGAAAAAAACCAGGAGAAACCCAACTCCCCAAGGAGTTCCTCCAGCTCTGTGAAGTGAGTCTCGCTGCGGCAAAGGTATCAGAGATGGAAACTGCCTGCCCAAGTCGCTGGAAAGCCAATGGACGGCTAGTAGAAGCAGCAAAGGGGACACCATTAGAATCAATTTGAGCTGATCGAACATACTATCCAACACAGGCTCATAGTTGATGTACCATGAGAAGGCAATAAACATGAAGAGTATAGCAAGGAAACAGCAAAGGTGTAGGGGAAGAGGCTGATCAGACTGAGCAGAAGAATAGTGATCTTTAGCCATATCTTGGGAAACTAGGACAGGATGCAGAGAGCTAGATGAGAAATACAGATTCAACTGGATGATGGGATGAAGAAAATTGTGCAACAAACGTGGTTTATATAGTCTCTTTTCTTGACTTTACTTAGTAGTATGGAGATTCTCTTCCTTTAGCAGTACTATGCTTTCTGTTAAGGCCGGTGATGACTTTACATGGTTGATATTCATGTCATCATTTATTTAAAAGGCCGAGCCAATGAACAGCTGCCACATACGACCGACCATGGACCAGTTACTGAGGTAGGCCACAATAAACAAAATAGCAAGATTTGAGGGGAGGAAACATTATTGAAGACTTAGAGATGGTTGCCCATTTCTCAATTCTGCAATGTTCTTTGTGTTTTTTCCTTTTTTATATCAACATACTTTAAAGTATGAGATGGGTGTGTCTCTAACTCTAGTAAACCCTACTAAATTTACATCAGGATTGTGGAAAGGTTCCTATCATCAAGTTTGGATCCTTTCATTATCATCTTTTACAGATGTAATGTGATTATCATTCTTCCTAATGGAAATATGACGAGCTAAACTTTGGGTTTGACAAGTGTCATATTACTTCCTGAGCTGTTTTTCAGATATGATTTGAGGCTTGATAGGTTGCCACAGGCTATTTTAATTAGGCTTATTTTAAGGTGGGGCTTTGTTAATGAGGACCTGTTCCATGACTATATTTAGTATCTTGGATGGGGTTTCTAGGGTTATATATTAACTTAAGGCCCTATAAAATGAGTGAAGAATGATCATGATCATGATCAGGGCAAGTTGGGCTAAGCCCTGATGGGAATTTTCTACTGCAGAAGCCTTGATTAGACAAAACTAGCTGCTGCCTAAGAAGATCACTAAAAGAATGGTTTGAGATCCGCATACTAGAGGATCCTAAGTCCTATTTCGGTCTTTGCTTTTACCTGCTTAGTTAAAAGGAAATGGGGGTCCACTAATTTTTCTTTTGGTCTTATGTCTTTTGTGCTGTACCCCACTAGTTGGGGCTTTGGACTTGGTCTAGATGCTCTCTCCACACTACTGGAATGATCTAGGATGCTGCTATCTTGCAAGAAAAACTTATCAGTAGTGTAATGATGTAGGTAATGAGATGACCCACTAGTCAGAGATCATTGTCCTCACTCCTGATGATGATTCATAGTCTATAAAGATATTGCTCATGCATTAATGCACCTTTAATCATTTTCATCAATCAAATAATGAAACAAAACAAAAGTAAAGCTGCCGTTTCACAAGGGAATATCAATGCCAGAGAAGTCATCTAACCGATACGATCGGTGCCCGTGAAATCTGCTGTTGGTTGATTTATGAACTCAGGAAGACCTCTCAATTGGGTCCTTCTGATATTCTCTTCTTGTGGTTATATTCATACATTTTTGTTAAACTAATATTTTTGGATTGGTGAGGTTGATAAGTACTATTTATATAAACTTAATATCCTTTTTACTAAATATTTTACCAAAAGCTATTATAACATTCATTTAATTAGAAGTCTTGAACTTTTGAAAATCAATTTATCAACTGTATGTTTCTGATAGAAAAAAAGTAGAAATTCTTTAAAAATAATTCAAATTTTATATATTTAAATATCTAGTTGATCCTAGATAATATCTATATTATTAAAATATGGTATTTAAATGCTTAAAATCGATTTATTTAATAAAAAAAAATGTATAAAATCCTAATTATTTTTAAATACATATATGAAAGTTTGAATATTATAAATTTGAGTTCTTAGCATGAAATTTTTTGCAAATGAGTACATGGAAATATAATTTTCCAATGTATAAAACATAAATTTATAATATTCTTTTACTTGATCCATCCAATAGTTATAACCCTATTTTATAATCAATAAAACGGGCGAAGTAATTTTAAAATAAAAAAAATAAAGATTATATGAAATTTCCTATCAACAATTGAATTAAAAGTAAAAGTTGTACTTCTTACATGTTCAAGAAGACATTTCAATTTCTAATCAATCATTCAAACAACTTATCATAATTAGAGGAAAGGAAAGAGCGACACCTCCAATTTGTTCTTAAAAGTAGCTTTAAAAGTTGATGATCAAGTTTTAAGGTACATCCTAAAAGTTAAGCCAAAAGATATAAATTAATTATTCATTACACACAAATAATTGAATCTTTAGAAGTCCATCAATCTTCAACTTCTTACAAGCTTTAAAACAATAAATATATTTCAATTTAAAAAAATTAAAAAAAAAATACTAGTGCAATATTATTAAATAATATACATTTATACACATATACATATTTACAGTTTAATTTAATTTTTTTATAAATATATGATTGGCTACGTTCACCAACCCAATTCTAGCTCCATTTTAATCAGGGTTGACATTTATTTTATTTTTTTCAAGCTCAACTCAAATTGCAAATTAATTTAGTTGTTCAAACTTCAAACCCATACAAAATTGGGTTGGATTTGGATTGGGTTATGCTTAACCCGCCCAAGTTGCATCACTAATTTCCTCAAATGAAATCATGGGACAACACACATTGCAAATCATATTATGATCTCTAGTCAAAATGATCATGGCCTGTGAAGTTCCAGCTTCTAAGTATACAGCATTGCTCTTTGTAATTTGGAGACAGGCATTCAAAGGCACTGTTGTCCTCCTTCATATAGGTTAAAAATGTTCATTGTACCCATTTGTTGAAGTTTAGGCAACATTTTAATCGACAGTACTTTAGATTGCACTGTCAAAACACAGATTTTACAACATTTTCATGTACTTCTTAAAACAAATTTATTTAGAAGTTATTTACACCTTTTAAAAAAAAAAATACATAGATTTTACACCATTTTGTAGACATTTCTTAAAGTGTGATGCATGCGTTATATTCACACATTTCATTAGACTTGAAAAAATAACAAAATAAAATCTCTTCAAGAAAGGGGGATGTAAACTGGGCTGATGGCCTGTAATTTATCTCAATCCCCTTTGGTGACAGGCCTGGGACTAGCTGGATGATCTGAGCCTACCAGAAAGCCAGGCCTGCCCAACACACTATTGGGTGAGGCCCTTTTCCCTGAGCCCAGCCTAAAAAATGAGGAACACTTCAGGAAGAAAGGGCCTATATTCCAATTTCAGATAATTTAACTTCAATGGTTTTATACAAATTAAAGTTAACAATTATCCTCCCTCTTTCACTCTTGAGATGGATGATGTGTGGATGATGTCAAGCTCTATCTAAGCCATTGGCAACTGTACCTGTTAGTACTTTATATTAATCAACATCACTAGTGTTGCACTATGGCCTTGGTGGGTTGGTGAAATTTGCACTTTCTGCTGCACTTTCATCCCAATTCCACAACTCAGGAGAACTAGAATGTTCTACTAATCTACACATCATTGCCCCAAATGAATATTTTCAATCATGATGTCAAACGAAAAGTTGTTGAGAAGAAAAAATTTGATCTGTTTTAGGTTTCCCATTCAAGTTAACAATCCAACACCGTCTGGTCTGTAGATTAGTGCTTAGCTATTGGCCTGTAAAAGAAGTTCCAAGGACCATGAGGTGACACTAGGATTGATCATTGTAATGATTGAAGAAGGTTGGTGCAAGGGATATAGGTCCAATTTCCAACTACTACCACCACCATCCTCTTCTTTTTACCTCCTTGCTGATCATTTAAATAGCTAGCCAAAGCATAAACTAGATTTCAAACTTTGTTCCTCTTCACTTTGCGCCTGATTTAAGACCATCACAATGGGATCACACTGTACTTTCATGATCTTAGTGATTGTATCAATGGTGATTACCTGTGTAACCTCAGATTCAGCCAAAGACAAACAAGAATGTACAGAGCAGTTGGTAGGGATGGCCACATGTCTTCCCTATGTTGGGGGTGATGCAAAAGCCCCAACACCAGACTGCTGCAGTGGTCTCAAACAAGTCCTGCAGAAGAACAAGAAATGCCTGTGTGTGATTATTAAAGATAGAAATGATCCAGATCTGGGTCTCAACCTTAATGCCACACTTGCCTTGGGCCTTCCTTCTGTTTGCCATGCTCCTGCTAATGTTTCCCAGTGCCCAGGTACTACATATATTTACGTATCTCTCAAACACTAGTATGATATATATACTTAATTTGGACCATGTGTGTTTGATCAATGACTTGTATGCAGCTCTTCTACACTTGGCTCCTAATTCACCAGATGCTCAGGTCTTTTACCAGTTTGCTAACAGCTCCAATGGCACTGCCAGCAGCACTCCTTCTACTGGTAAATTCCTATACATACAACTTTGATCAGTCCAATTTTTTTCTAGAAAAAATCTCTAGCTGGAGTTGCTGATTCTTTGTGTATCAGTTAAAAGCAATTCCAGTGCAAGTGCTAATAGTAAAGGCGTGAGCGCTCAGGGTGGCTGTTGCAATGGAAAGAAATGGCTGAATTTGGAGTTTGCTGTTGGTGGGACTTTGCTATGGCTTCTCACTTCAAACTTGCTCATTTAGAGGCAAGATGGGGTTGTCATTCTCTGTTTATTGTATTTTTTGTATTAATGCACAACTATGTCAGCATCAAAATGATCTGGTTTTAATGGCCTAAATGACAAGAAATATTGCAGCAGATTGATATTAGTGGCGTCATTCTCAAGATTTATCCTTAAATTTAACGTCTGGCATAAGCCTTTTATAGTTAGTCAAAAATCAATGTTTGTCTCCAAAGACTCTGTTTGGCTCTCATCCATGGCCTCGTGTCTTCTTCCCAATCAGGCCACTTACAGATACACTACACGAAGTCCAAAATATAAAGTAGGCAACCTCATCTTCCATAGATGGCTCCTCCTTTTCTGCATAACTTCAAAATGACATTTTCAAGTGCCTATATTTTAAAGGTGGGTGTCTCAACAAGGACTTCATACACATGGAGCAAAAGCTGAACATGCTTATCCTGAATCGTGGAGAATTGGGCATCTGGCAAACTCAAGATCCAACCAGTACAAATATAAGAATCCCCATTACTTAGAGCAATGTAAAGAAAAAGTAGTTGAAGAATGATGCCTTATTAATGATACTTGTCATTTACTTACAATCAAGAAGAGGTGTTCAAAGTGAAATGTGATTGAATCTTTTGAAACTATATCAGAAAAGGAAAATTGTTGAGATCATGTCAAACGGGGTGCTAAAAAATTCATGTCTTCCAGTCAATTTTGGGAACTGGTATCGAATTTAAAAGGAATCCTGTGTTTGGATTCACTGGCTTGTGCCCAATTCAATGCGTCTACCAACCATTCCAAGTGTTTGGTCTTCGTTTTCTGCTTGCAAACGACTGGTAGTTTTGGGCGGTTGCAGAGTGTGGCCCTTGCAGTCCCAACAAAGCACCCACAAACCTGACTGTCCATATCTTTAAGTTGTAACAGACCCACTAAAAGTCAAAATCTGTTCTCCATTTCTACAAGGCAGGCCATTCATTTTTTTATAAAGATCCACCTTCCCACTTACTCACCACCATCCTAAAGTCCAAATTGTCCTTCCCGTTTATGGGTTTAGACTTTAGAGGATGCATATCATGCAATGGATAATATAGTCTTTTCAAGGGCATGAGTGGTTGTTTGTTTCCCATGAAAATTCAAATCAGTTATTAATGGAATTTCACGAAAGTCCAAAGAGGGAAATTCATGCTATGAAACAAAGTAACATCTAAATTCTAATACAGCCCCTTCACCGGCAAAGTATCCTCATTTCCCTCTCTTTCTCCTCAATCAGTATCTTCCAGTGCCACTGTTGATGGGTTCTTTACTTCTTTATAGCTTCCCCCATGAATATAGTACCTCTATTTTGTTCTACAGAACATTATGGTATCATGTTTTTCTTTTGAATTTCTCCTTTTTTGCTTCTATAGTTGCCTTCATACTGTTATGGTTGGTTGTTGAGTTTTCAGTTGACCGGTTGTGATGTTTCTGGGTGTGCACTTCCTTATTACCAGTCGTTTTACGCTCTTTCTGATTTCAATCTTATGTGGGTATGGTGGTGGGTTAAGGTAAATGTGAAGATTTGGCAGACTTCGTTACAGTAAAACACACCCTAAATGGGTTTGGTTTATTTAGGAAAATTAGTTTGTTGCTGGCAAATCTTTGAAGTTGTTCTGCACCCTCTGTTCTTCCCTTAACTAAATTGCTCATTTGTGAATCATGAGATTTGGGGATGATTGGTTTAATATGATTTTTCTGATTAGGTTTAATATATAGTGAAAATTTTTAAATTGTTGTGTTTCCTTTAAATTTCTTTGAAAATTAGGATATATTTTTTTCAAGAATCAAGAAGTCCTTGTTCTTCAATGGAAAATTGTTCTCTTTCTTTCCTTTTTAGGGCATGGCATGGCATGGTCTGCCCAGTAGTTTGGTGAAACAGATTCAGGATAAAGTATAACCAATCTCATTTAATGGATCACGGGAAACTAAAGGTGGGTTAGGGTATAAGGTTTTAAATAAATTCAATTTGATAGTTTGCTGCATTGGAATCTATTATTAGCATCTAAATGTAACCCTTCTGAAGCTTCAATTAATGTTTTTCCTGGGTTTCCATTTGTCAGAAACTACATAGTTGAAGCTTGGCATGCTTTAGGGGGGTTTGACATTTAACCTGCCTATTGTCATGGTTGATGGTATGGAAGATGACGATGCTTTCACTAAGCCCCTTGGAAGACAGGCCGTCTTTTATTATGGAGTAGGACATATGCTCAATGATATCACATCTGCTTGTTGGTTTACTTATCTCTTAGTGTTTTTGACAGATATCGGCCTCCCTTCAAGGTATATTTCTTACTACATGCTCAGAATTTTATCTGATTACAATACATTCATGATGTATTTTTCTTTTAAAATTTAGTACTCTTTTCTGAGAGAGAAGTACTTGCAGAGATGGTATATCTGGAATGGTTTTTGAGATGTGCAATTACTTTTTCACATAGTGAAGCATGTGAAGTACCTGGACTAATAGGATGTCTATTTGTGAAGCTTTTCAGCAATGTGAAATGCACTGCTTGAAAAAAATATTCATTCTGAAGCAAATGATAAGCATGTTGGACAAGAACACCAATAGACCTATAGAAAACACCCCCACCTCTCTCTTTCTCTCTCTCCCTCATTCTCAGTTTATTAGGTAGAACTGTACAAAACAAACCCTGTACTTCTGGTGAATATTATTTTCTCTCCCTAGAGTTCACAGACCTTTTTCCTTAATATATACAGGTCTTCCTGCTTCTCTGACAAGAAATTTGCATTGGACCTTTTCTATTCTGAGTTGCATGTTTTGTCCATTTGATTTCACAGGGATGCTGCTACTGTTATGCTTTCAGGACAGATAGCTGATGGATTCACAACCATATTTGCCGGTGAACTGGTATTTCTGAGGCTAAATTTAGCATATTATTTTACATCTATCATATCTTTGGTCCCTGTTGCATACCTCTTGGCTTCTACTTATTTGCATTATTTTTCCTATGCATCAATAATTTTCTTAATTTATTCATTTTGAAGCCTGCATCCAGCACTTCTCTTCCTATTTATCTGAAACAAATAGAACTTTTTTCAGTTCTTCAATCATTTTAATCCTTTCTTTTTTTTTGGTAAATAAAACTACAGTTAGCTGAAAATAATTTTGCCTTCATTGTTTTACTTGACAGATAGACAGGTTTGGACATTTCAAAATATGGCATGGGGCAGGATCTATTTTGGTTGCTGTTTCATTTTCCTCCGTTTTTGGCGGTTGCCTACCTTGCAAAATTTTTGGTTCCAATTCATCCACGTTGCAAACTGTTGGGTACAGCATGTTTGCCGCAATCTTCAATGTGGGCTGGGCTGCTACTCAAGTTTCACACATGTAATGAACCTTCTTCAGCTACACCAAGTTAAAAAAGTGTCATAGTTTTAAGCTTAAGAGAGATGAAAGGCACCATTGTGCTTACGTTCTTCTTCAGTTTTTTTTTGTTATCCCCATGTTTTGGGAGAAAGAGGGCTCTGTCATTGGACATATTTATCTAATATGAACCACAATTGCTCTTGTTGAAGGTCTATGGTGAATTGCATCACGCTGAATTCAACAAGCAGAGTAGTTCTTGCTAGCTGTCGTAATGCTTTTACAATGGTTAGCACCTCTCTGCATATTGATTTTACATATAGTTTTCTAAATCATCACTCATCTCTATGGAGTGCTATTGAGGCAGTTTGTTATTCATTTAAATGATCTTAAAGGTTGCCAACCTGAGCCTATATGCAGTTGCTTTCGTTGTGTTCAATTCCAGCAAACCACATACACTTGTTGATATTGAAAATCAGGTAAGGTGATGTGAAGAAGCCTTCCTTGCGTTTCAATTTCTTTCCTCTGGGTATCCTTGTCATATTATTCCTAAATGAGCAGTACCGCTGGATTGCATATTTGTCGATCGCTATTGGATGCTGCTTTGTGGCCATTTTTCTCCTTGGAACAAAAGAGCCAAGGTCAGCAGAAAATTCTTAATCTTATCATTTCAGTTTCTGAGGAGATTTTTGGATATGATGGCTGCAATTAATTACCTTCCTCTTGCAGATTAAAAAAAGGGGCTCATGGAAAAGGTTATGCAAGGATTTTATGGTCTCACTGGTTCAGAAAAGTTTTATACTACCAAGTTGCTCTTGTCTATGTGCTCACCAGACTAGTGACCAATGTTTCACAGGTCTGCATTGATCTCCTTTCCTGCTTAGTTGTGCTCTTTTTCTTTGATGAAAATTTACTTCAGTAAAATATGGGATGTTCATGCTCCATGTCTGTCCTTGCAATATTAATATAATTTCTTATATGAAGATGTTTTCTTGTTTTTCAGGCATTTCTTGCTTTCTATGTCATTAATGATCTGCAAATGTCACAATCATCTAAAGCTTTGGTACTTATACAAACCTTTCCACCATCAAATTTATCCCAATTGTGTATAACCATTTCAAGAATCATGCAAAACTGATTATCTTGTTTAATTGATGTGAGTAGGTTCCTGCAATCATCTACATTTGCAGCTTCATCGTATCTATCATTTTACAGGTTCCTTTTAAGAAATTGATCCATGATTCAGAATGTTATATATCTTTTTTATTTTTTGATATTTAACTACTAAATATTCACATTGTAGGAGTTCACATGGTCAGGCCAACGCTTGAAGGCCTTCTATTCTGCTGGAGGAATTCTTTGGATAATTTGTGGAGCAGGGATCCTTTTTCTACCCAGAAACATGAATGCTTTTATGTACATTTTATCAATAATCATCGGCATAGCAAACGCCTTAATGATGGTATGATCAAAGATTCCATTTTTTCTTTTTCAGTACATGCTTCATTCCATGCAATGGAGAAGTTGGTTAAAAGGAAGATACAAGAGAAGCTGTGTCCTGAGTCCTGGCCATTTATTGTAACTGTGACCCTTGATTATATTGGTTGATAAATGCCTCCAATTAAGTCGATAACGGTTTTAGTTTAGCATTTGGAGTGGATAATATCTAATGTGTATGTCATCGTAACTCTGAAAAAGCATACACTAAGGTTGAGATAGTCAAGCTGGCATTGTATATACACTAAGGTTGATTCATCTGTGTCCCCAGTTTGCTCATTGTTGTGTGTTTTTGTTGGAACAACAGGTGACTGGTGTAAGCATGCAAAGTTTTCTAGTTGGTGAAGATCTCCATGGCTGTGCATTTGTTTATGGCTCATTGAGTTTCTTGGACAAAATTTCATGTGGGCTAGCCTTGTTCGTTCTTGAGTCATATGGAAGTAAGTCGATAAGCTAGTCATCCTTCAATGCTTTTTATCAGTGTCACCAGACTAGACCTAAAGCAGCCCTTGCAAGGCTTACTACATGAGTATGACCCATGTACATACACCAAACTGTGCATTCCTCCTTTGAATTCAACTCATCAGTTAAAAATCATTAAAGCCACAATAATTTGTAGCTTTATTTAGGAGGTGTAGGAGCCCATAGGAAGTTTACTGAATAATTGGTTTCTCAGATTTTGAGAGCATGGTCATGATGCTTCAAAATATGAGATAGACCAGTTATCTTGTCCATTTTCTGGTAGTTCTCACTATTTTGCAATTGTAGTATGCTGTTGGTGTTTGTTAGTTAAAAATTTTGGATTTAACATCGTACTCTTGAATAATGCAGATTCCTCTCCAGACCTCCAGGGATCAGTTATTTCACGTTTTTCGGTTTCAAGATATGGTTTGGGTGTTGTACCAGCAGTTTGTGCGCTTGTTGGGGTGGTGGTAACATACACTATGAATCTGCATACTCCCGTTCCAAAACCTATAATGGAGCCACTGTTGGCCTAATGTCAAAAGGCTGGAGCAGGTGATATTCCTCAAGGATTGCCTGGAAATAAAGGACTCAAAAGGCTTGAGACTTCTTTGGGGACAAGCTAGATGAAGTGTTTGGCTGCGGAACAGATTAAAAAGTAGTGATGGGTTTTAAATTTTTTAGTCATTGCTGAAACCCTAGCAGGATGTTTGCCCCTATACAATCTTGATTTTCTATCTTCATTTACCAAATCATCATTCATTACTGACATTTCATTTTACAGATTCAAATGTACAGAATCTCTCAAATTTTAAGCAAGAACTAGCATTCATGTCATGGAATTGTATTGGTTACGAATCCTATGTGCTCTTATCAATGGAATTCTCAGCGAGTTGAACACCTCCTATCCTATGAATACGTTTGGAACTCCCAACCCACGTCTAACCCCCACGGATTCTCATGGGTAATAAGTTTGTTTCAAAAATTATATTATAAAATAATATTTTGATCTCAAAGTCATAATGTATTATTAATTATCAATTTTATCTAAAATATAGGTGACGATTTCAAACTCACGTCTTTGAAAATATTTTGTAATTAATCCACAAATGATAAATTTGTGGATTTAAAAGGGGCGAAAGTTAAAAGAGTTATTTCATCGTCCTTTTTATATACTTTGAATCTTCATGTTATAAATATAACAATAAGTAATATATTTAAAATTCATAATAACATATGGGTACCCTAATGTAACCCTTAAATTCTAGGGTTGGAGCCGCCTAAGTTGCAGTTTTGAGGTTTCCCTTAAATTCTAGCAAGACCCGCCCTCAAGTTTCCACACCAACTGGTTGCCAGACAAACCCATAAATGCCCTCAAAGGATGGAGCCGAGCAGATGGCACGTAGCAGAAGCCAAAAGAATATGCAGTAGCATTCCAATTGAAAAGGCAAAAGCCCCTAATATAAAGGAAGACTGTAACAATGAACTGGAAAACCTCTGGTAAAAAAGAAGTGACTCCACCTCCATCACATACCACATTGTCAAAATCAAGAAACGAGAGTAGAATCTGGTAGTTGACTTTAAACGTCATTTTTTCCATTGTTACAAAGCCTCTTCTAAGATCCTTCAAGGGAGGTGGCCTGCAGGCCTCTCCAAAACATATAACCGGGTAAAAAAAAAATATATCAACTGTAAGAATACCAACTAGGGATTAATAACAGTTGAACAAAATATCATTTTTTGAACTATGACAGGATCTAACGCAAATATGAAACAAAAAAAGAAAAAAAAGGGCATGCAGCCACGTCTCAATTATATTTTAGAGAAATGAGCCATGTAAATTATAGGGGACACTAGTCCCACGCACTAGTCACACCTGCACCATATCCACCACCTCCATAACTGCTGCCAGAAGCTCCATATCCGCTGTTACTTCTACCTCCACCATAGTAATCGCCACCGCCTCCAGATCTATTAAAAGAAGTATCCCTTCGGAAATCCCGGCCACCGAAACGACCCCCACCTGATCGACGGTTTCTTCCCCCTCCGCCATAAGAAGACCGAGCTGCATAACGTGAAAGCCAAGCAGGCACTTCTTGGTTTGATTCTTGCATTAGTTCAGCAAGGCCCCGAGCCAATGACGAATTATTTTCATTGAAGAATGCAGTGGCCAATCCTGTTTTACCAGCTCGGCCAGTTCGTCCTATCCGATGGACATAGTCATCGATGTCATTGGGAAGGTCAAAATTTACCACATGAGCAACATGAGGAATATCAAGACCCCGTGCTGCCACATCAGTTGCCACCAGAATTGGAGTTGCACCACTTTTGAATAATCTCAAAGCGTGTTCTCTTTCCTACAAGTGGGAAACACATTTGAATGGATTAACACCTTTCCAGTTTCATTATCATCAAACCACTAATAACTTATTAAGCTAATGAAATTAGATAAGGCTGAGATGGGCAAAAAAACATTATGCATGTATAAACAAGACAAACTGATTTACAATAGTCACCAATAAAAGGCAACAAAATTGCAATTTAACAAACAGCTTCAGAAACTATGTTTAATGGCAATAAATATGTCCTTCAATATTCACCTAAAAGAATGTTGCAGCAAAATCATTTGACATAAATGGAGTATCCAAGAAGGCAAGAAGTAAGGATCACAACACAAGATACATGCATCATGGTCATCAATGTTACAATGTTTTTGACACCAAAAGCCCACAAGAAGCTTTAGTTTGGTACCCAATAGCTAATCCAAATTTGGAAAAAGTCATAAGCAAGTAATTTGAGCATAATTTCACACTGATATTTTAATAAAACAGAGAAATATTATTTTAAAAAAATGATGGCATATACCCTTTGAGAAGAAAGGAATCTAAACCCCTTCACCAGATGCACTTGAACTACAAACACTGAAGACTCTAGACCAGAAAAACCCCCAAGGCAATCAAGACATCTCCTAATCCAAATACATTGAGCTAAATGGCATGCTTACAAACCCATTGGTCACAGATACCTAAAGACAAACCAAAAGGCAAATTCTGTCCTGCAATTGCAAAAGATCTCCATCAACCCTCCAAAAATCCTAGCATTTTCCCCTTGACTGATAACCACTTGATGATGAAATTTCACTCTTAGTAAGAAACAAGAACACCGTTTCATTCAAATAAAAGAAAATTTTCAAGCAAGGATGAGAAGTCCATGAAGGGAAAAGAAAAAAAAAAAGGTCAGAGAAAAAAAAAACAACAGACCTTAAAATGTAGGCATTGGGAAGGGCACACATTTTCCCTATTGGCCTATAAATTTTCAAGATACCCTAGCCCTAAATTGCATGTTTTATTTTTCCATCTCAAATTCCCTCAACATGTAAGATAAATAGACATTTATTAATCAACCAAAGACGAACCAAAAAAAAAACTTCCTAAGGAATATCTATTTTTCTGACTTTTGAGCTCAAAGGCCATTTATCAATATTTTTTTCCCCCCAAACTTCAACTTTTCATAGAAAAATGCTCAATTGATGTGATGCCGAGGACAATATGTAAAAACCTAAATGCATAATCATACCAGTAAAGGCAGAAGAATTCTCTGAAAACCCGATTCCAAAAGAAATGATAAGCAAAGAAATTTGTTAAAATTGGAAAAGGGGATGCAACATAAATACAAATAGATTTCCTGTTTATGCTACATAAAAGCGCCTCCTATTAGGCGCTTTTAATACATGTTTTCCCGTTTGCCTATCAAAAAATAAAAAATAAATATAAACAGATTACATACAGGGATCAGAAAACAATGAAGAAAAGAAGCAGCAGAAAAATCAAACTAGGCCAGGCAACCCATGCTAAGGAACATTCAAGCTTCAAAGTTGTCAACTCCTCCCCTCTCTTGATAAGATAACCCTCCCTTTTTTAACAAGAAACTCCTCCCCATTTTTCATATGAACACCCCCCCCCCCCTTCCCCCTCTCTCTCTCTCCCTCTCTCCAAAGGCCCTTCAATTCCTCCCTTTTGGTCACACAGTAAACACAAAGGGTTTGCCCTCTAAGCACCTCTCACTCATCCTCACAAACCTCCCACCAGATCCCCTTCAATGTCCTTGCATCACCATGCAAACCCCAACCACAAACAAAGAAGAGATCAAAACTCAATAGCAACAGAACAGCAAAGAAACAAATGATCAACAGAATCTTCAGTTCTTTTGCATATGCAACACCAGCATGGGCACGACATTCCTTTTGTAAAAGGTGATCAAAATCAAAGGATGGCAGCTTAGGGCGAAATCTACTTCACCAAACCTTCTTCCATGGAAAATCTCCCATCTTCCCACTTCAAAAACCTTCCATCCGTACCCTTCCCCCTACTCTCTGTTTCCCTCCAACGGAAAACCTTTTCTTGGTACCTAGAACCTCCCCATCCTCACCCTAACTCAATGCCACCTCAGCCAGGTCTTAGGGCACCTTCCCCACAACCCTAGCCCAAAGAGGAAAGAGAAACCCTCTATCCAATAACACATCTTCATTTCTAGCTATGGCAAAAAACATCAGGAAAAGCATTCTTCAACAGCATCTTCCTGCACCAAACATTGAACTAGAATCTAAATATATGTATATATATATATAAGGATTTAATAAAAAGGGGTTCCAAAAAGAGCTCTCTACCAACCCCTCACCCCACCCCCACTAATCCAATCCCCTACCATTAAAGAAATACGTTAGCCTAAGTACTTACAAGCTTTCTCATCCCTTCCCAAAGCCCAATCCCAAGTGAGCATCTCACCTTCCTCAACCCACAACTCTCTCTAACTTCATACTGATTTCCATCAACTTGCACCAAACTAGTCTTTCTCTACTTCAAATCTCCTTAACCATTTACCATACAAAGCAATGCTAGACAAAACTCAGACACCTGATACCCAAATCCCATACTTCTTCAATATGTACACCTTAACCTAGTCAAATAGATGAAACCTGGACTCCTTCCCTAAGCTGTCCCACAATATATACTTACAAAAGCCTCTCCAACCTTAGTGCCACTGGAGATGGAATTCTAAATCAATTCAAGGTAAATTAGCAAGCTAACAAAGTAACTTTAGTAAAAATCAGCCTTCCCCTTATATGAGTGCCAATTCATCCACCTCGCCAACTTCATCTAGATTACTCCACAACCATACGCCTTAGTGTTCCTAAGAAAAAGCCCCAAAAGGGACACCCAAGCAAATTCATAACACTTTCCCTCCTCCCTCCTTTTCACTTACCTCAGACCAAAACACCACCGTCAACTAGTCAACATGTTGAATAACTTCATAACAAAGTAAGTAGATAAGAGGCAAAGGAATCCCAATGAGCTATTGGGAAGGACTGGCAACCTTCCACTAACCTAGACCAAGAACTTCAAAGTCAAAATACAACCACAATTCAGACTCCTGTATCATTATCAAAAGCTCATACAATTTAAAATAATAAGAAGAAGAATAAGATACATGAGCAAGCTCCAAGCAACATGAAGGACAGGCTTAGAGTGATACTGCATGACAACCAAGCAAACATGCCCTTGGCCCAATGACTTTTGGGCATGGGGACAGGTAAGAAGGGTGGAGCAGGATAATGGCCTTTTCAACATCCCAAAACTTTCAGATACTCCCCATGATTTTAATATTTATCACTAGGCAAGGCAGCCATGGGCTGATGGTTGAATTGACAAAAATGTTAGCTTGGACACACCCCCCAGGACTTTCCATTTGCCTTTCCCTGATGACTGCCCCTTCCAATGTGAGTAGGATTAGCTAGGGATGAGTGACCTGGGAGAGCCTTGGATGGACTTGGCCTGAGGAACCTCAACAAGTTCACTCGCTTTTCGAGATACTTGATTGGAACTCTGCTTCTTTAGCATTCAATTCTAAGAACCCCAACACCACCCAAAAAAAGGGGGGGAAATATACAGTTAATATGTTGCCCTGAGTATATTTTATAAACTAGACTACTCCAGCTGAAAGGAAAATTTCTAGCCTCTGTCTCCAGCTGCAACTTGCATTCAAAAACCTGATTATGTGAGCCTCAAACACCGCCACCATATCATCTCTTACCACAGTTGAAAGTTCTAGAAAATATTTAGTACAATTTTGTGCTTTTCAAAACAGATTTTTGACTGTGGTTATCAGAAGTCTATATATGCTGTAACAAAAACAGCAGCATATTTTGGAAATCTTGATGTTATTACAGGAAACTAGAAATTAAAAACACAAAAATACCAACAAAGAGGGCCCTAGATTTTCAATCTTTAGTTGAATAGTAAAAACCATGTATTATTCAATGTTGCATACACATTCAATAAAAATGCACAACCATATACAGCAGAGAAAGCAACAATAAAGGGATGTAGTGACCAAACTTTAGGAGAGGACATGCACTAGCAGAATCACCATTACGTATGAGTAAAATGAACTCCAAAATAGAGCTATACCTGCTGCGATCTATCACCATGAATAGAAGTAGCTGGAAACCCATTTATGCATAGCCAATGTTCCAAAGCATCAGCTCCTTTCTTTGTCTCGACAAAAACTAAAGTCAAGGCTTGCTGGAAGCCCAATATCAAGAGAAAACAACCAACGAATCTCAGTCAGAATATGGTGTTGAAAGAAAACAAATCAGATAATTGCACCATAATATGTATAAGCCCAGAGCGAATAAAATACCAATGGTTTTTTCTTCCAGCATTACCTTTCCATGAGTTCCATTTTCTCTCTGTGCATGAAGAAGATCCATAAGGTGGCTTCTCTTGTCAGACTCTTGTACAAATTCAACTCTTTGGACAATCAAATCAGTACTAGAACCAACCCTTCCAACAGCCAGGAAAATGTAATTTGCGAGAAAATCAGAGGCCAATCTCTGCATGCCAATGAACAGTTCAGAAACTCTAAGATGGTATCTTGAAAGGTCAAATATCAACATTCAGCCAAAGCATGCAGCCAAACAATCTCAAGTAACGCCATCATTTAAAGTGTATGTTCTATATACAACCAGATTTTCTTAAGCAAATTAATTGCCAGTTAAAGACAAAAGTCAAATCCACAGCAAGGTTAGTACAGTGTAAATCAAAATGATCAAAATAGCATGTAACACAAAATATGGCCTATAATAGCATGCAACAAATGGTATGATCCATCCATGGTACTTTACATAATATTTGTGAACAATACTAAACTTTACGAACAGTAACCATTCAAACACACGAGCAACACAGACAAAACACCACATCAAATGTCATCAACATGATTGTTTGAAAAAGGAAATTCCATATACGGTAAATAAACCTGTATTTCTTTTGGAAAGGTGGCGCTGAATAGCATAGTTTGTCTTACGCCTCGTGGAGGCATATCCATCTGTTCTACAATCCTTCTAATTTGAGGTTCAAAACCCATATCCAGCATTCGATCTGCCTCATCTAGAGCCAGGTACTGGACCATCTGAAGAGAAATTCTAGCCCTTTCTAGCAAATCAACCAATCTTCCTGGTGTTGCAACAAGAATGTCAACACCTCTTTCCAGATCCCTTAGCTGTACAAAGACAACATACATTCAGTAAACAATCATTTCAAACATATTGTATTAACATAACGACGGTATATATATACATATATGCGTGTGTGTCTGTGTGTGTGTCCGTGAGAGAGAGAGAGAGAGAGAGAGAGAGATTAAAAAATGGTCAGGCATCCCAACTGTATGTACGCATAGGGCATTGTAATAGCCAAAAAGGCATCTAATAGGCCAATATAGCTTGACATCTAACTGAATGGCTCATGAATGGCTGAAAGCCTGATCTTATCTACAATTCTCCTTTTTACTATTTTATAATCATTTATCAGGACTAATTTAAAGTTTAAACCTACTTGAAGCTCCAAGATGTAATTAGATGCTATAGAAGACCTTATTTTCAAGAGATAACTTGTAAATTTCACTGGAGAAATGGGAAGAAACTTAAACTTAACAATCATATGGAAATAGGGTTAGCATCCATTTTGAACTAAACACTAATGAGGTTTTTCACTAAAATATATTTCTTAAAGTAAAAACAAGGATGATGAACTATAACATACTGTCGAGAAAATTACCTACAATGCTTTGCCAATATTTAAAAAGATAAGGAAAAAAAGAAAGCAAAAGACACTAATCTCAGAACCAAACTCCTAACCCTACAACCACATATAAAATTAGTAAAACAGAAAGCATTATATGTGCATGTTTATTTTTTTGTCTGCAGGATGGAGGCCTATTTGTATATCCATTTCTTCTTGCACTGAACATAGGCTCAAAAGTACAGATACACTGAGAATTAGAGAGTAAGGAGGCCTATGGAGCATATCATATTATTAAGTACTAGAATAACCTGAACCAGTATGTCCCAAATGATTTACATGTATTTCGGTTAGGATGTGAAAGAGATTATACTGGAAACACGATACAATGCATGTGCAACAAGTAATAGCTAGTTCCACTGCCCACCAAGCAGCTCAACATGTAAAATCAGAAAGGTTTAAATAACAAAACAAACAGCTAGGTTAAGAAGAGTGATGAGCATATAGGTTAATATAAATAAGCAAAAAACAAAGTAGAAATAGAAAGAACCTGCTGATTAATTGGAGCTCCTCCATAAGCAACAACCACCCTTACACCAGTTTGATACGAAAACTTTTTTGCTTCATCATGTATCTGCAATGCAACCAAATATTACATCAACAATCCCCATTAACTAGCATACAAACACCAAGACTGGATATTGACAAACTCACCTGGCATGACAGCTCTCTGGTGGGGGATAAAATAAGAGCAAGAGGGTAAGCAGTCCGGGAGCCCCGTGGCCTCTGCGCATACTGGCCCTTCATAATACCACTGATAATGGGAAAGCAAAAAGCAGCAGTCTTTCCAGAGCCAGTCTGAGCACAAGCCATCAAATCCCTGCCAGCAATCGAAATAGGAATGGCGTGGCGCTGCACTGGCGTTGGCTTCACATATTTGCACCTCCTAATATTGAGATTAAGCGCATCGCCTAAATCAATCTCCGAAAAAGAATTGACCGCCGGCGGAACATTATCCCCACTAGTGTCCACCGGAATATCCTCGTATGCGTCAAAATTAATCCCGGAGTTCTCCTGCTGAACGAATGGGGGTTCGACATCAACATCGTCCCCAAAAGGATTAACTTCCCTTTCCCTCCCGCGGTCCCAACCACCAGTTCTCGTGTTGGAAGCAGCTCCCCCGAAGCTGCCTCCGGAGCGGCCGCCGCCGCCGCCGCCACCGCCCCAACGAGTGTTGGCAGCAGGGGGAGCACTGACCGCCGGAGGGGGAGGAGTTGAAGAAGGAGGGCGGTTGCGAAGATGTGGCGGAACGTATGCTGATCGGGCGGGACGAGAGTTGCCGGAAACGGCGGCGGCGGCGGCGGCGCCACTGTTTGGTACTACTCCATTGTTGATGATGGTGGAAGGTACTGCTGCGGCTTCAGCTTCTTCCGAATCGGCCCAAGATGTACGCATAATTGATTCTACTCTTCTTGTGTCTGTGTTGTGTGAGTTGGCTTTACAGAGCAAAACCCTAAATAAAGAATGCGGAGGAGAGAAAGGGGATTTCAATAAAACCAGATGAAAGGAAACTAGGGCTTTTATACTGAATCGGGATGAGATTTGTAGAGTTATGAGAATTGGGTAGCGAAGAGGAGAGGAAACTTAATTGGGTTGAGTGATCAAAAATTTCAGATTTTCGTACATTGCTGCATCAATCCACGCCTACCAATTGCCGTCTTATCCAAGCATGGACTAAGCTCTGTCCTGTTACCAAACACGTCCCTTAAATATCTTCTACAGTATACTCTCCACTCTGATTTTCACTAATCAGGTGCACGAGGGTACACTGAATTTGGGTGGGCCTCGGACTATTGTAAATGAGGCCAACTTTGGGGGCCTAATATCAATATTGTACTGGACTTTTATGTAAATAACACTAAGTTTTAAGAGAAAATTATAAGAGTTTTGGGGCATTATAGATCTTTTATAAAAATAAAAAAGTTATCGATACAATTTTGAATAAAAGACTCCCTCGACATTCTTTTTTCTTTTTGAATAAAATAGAAATACAATTATGACCTTGCAGCGTTTCTATTGAAATGGAAATGTTAAAAGATAAAAGACGGTTTTTACCCATAAAAAAATATTTTCACTTAAATATCTACATGTTTCAAATAAATTAGATTGATGACTTTTCAGAATTCAAATGACCAATTAGATTGGGGGTTATTTTAAAATATATTTGACAATAATTTCAATTAATATTGTTTTGATGTACACCGGATAATGTATGACTCTAATAGGTGGCATAAAAAGGAAACATACTAGTTTCGAGGTTAATAACATATCTATCTTATAGGTGAGCAAAAAACGGTGTGCACCTAACTTGTATTGGTGGTACACAGAAAAACTAACCCAAACATTTGAAAAATGAAGAAAAATCCAAAGAAAGGGGTAAGACTAGCCACGAATATTGGGTTGTGATAAAGATCTTTAGAAGATGCAAAAGTCAATAAGAGTGTAAATATAAAAGTAACCTAAAACATATATAATATATGTAAAGATTATCCAAAGAATTTTAGTTGAAAATAAAATACAAACACTCTCTTATTGCATAAAATGCTATGGCATTGTTTGGTAATTATTTTCAATGATAGTTTTTTTGTTTTTAATAACAAAAAAACTGAAAAACACTTTTAATAATTAAATTTTTTTCTGTTTTCTATTATAAAAAAACATAGTATTTTCAGATAACTTATTTTAATTATTTTCAATTTTTTTTAGACTTGTTTTAAATAATAATTATACAAACATATATAATGATTAAAAATAAAGATATGGACATCAAATATATTTTTAAAATATATTAAAAAACAATTTTAGGTTCCTAAACAATTTTTATTCTACAAAACATTAGAGAACAATTTTAAAAACTGTTCTTAAAAACTATTTTTTCATGATTGTTTTAAAAAATAGTTACCAAATAAAGCCTATATATCTAGTAAGACCATTTGTATCGATGAAAAACTAACTTTGAGATCATACTTTAACTATCTTATTTAAAACCCAATTAATGCTCAATGAAAGTATGTAAAGTCTTTTATGGTATTTGACCATCGTTATTTGGAGTAACATTGTTTTTTTAGATAATCCATCTTTAAGCTTACTAGCGACATTGTTGTATCTCAATTATCTCATCTTGAAACTATGATATTTGTTCTTATAAACTTTAACTATTTAATTTAAAAACCAATTTATGCAAGTGATGGTGGGTTAAACCCTATATAATATTTTACTGTCGTCATTTGAGTGACTTATCTTTGTGCTTAATAGTGACATTATTGCTTCTCAATTAAATATGAGTTAATGTAAAAATTCTTAAATTCACATTTCATATATTAGAAAAAATATATATATTATAAAGTGTTTCTTTTTCATACTTATTCGTGAAATGAATTTCATTTTTCACTTATGGTTCCAAAAAAAAAGCGAAAATGCAAGAAAAATAAAAATGGAGAGAAAAAGTGACAAAGAGAACTAAAAAATAAACTCAAAACTGATAAAATAAATTTTATATATGTTAGGCCAAATTTAATTCAAATATGCATACCTTTCTAACTAACTTTAATTACATTTTATTTTCTTATGTATTTTTTGTAATAATACAAAACATGAATAAATGAACTTGTAAAAGACTAAAAGGGTGTTTGTTTTTTTAACTTTTTACTTAAAGTAATTTGCTTTCAGATTTTAAGTTGTTTGTTTTTCTATTTTTTTATGACTTATTATAAACTTTTTTATTGAATAGAAAAGGTCAAAATATTTAACTTTTTCTAAATGTTATTTTCTTTACATTTTAATGCTTAATATAAATAAAATATTATAAAAACAGACAATTTAATACTTAATACTATTAAGCATTAAAATTCTATTTAGAATTAAGTAAAAAAAAAACAAACATCACCTAAAAGTTACAATGAAATGACAAATATCTAAGCAAGAGTTTGAGATGCTCGTAGGGCTTTAGCCGCAAGTGTAGCATGCCCAAGTGCCCAACCCATGCTCAACTTGGGTTAATATGGATAATACATGAACATGTTAGAGTCAGACTTTGGTTAAAAAAATACAAACTCCGAGATATTAGGGGATAAATGCATTAATTCACTATAGTGGGGCATCATATGGTTATAGCATGTTAATACCTATCTCTATAATCAGTCGAAATCCAAACCTACACACTATTCTTTATTCATTACTTTTTAATTAAATTATTTATTTATTTCATTTCAAATATATATATATATATATATATAAATATAACGAAACAACTCTAATATTTACCATTTTTAAAATGTTTTAAAATGTTGAAATTTGAGTTTAAAATTATAATTCACCTTAAATTAGAAACTAATAATATTGTTTATGACTTTAGTATATATTTAACTTTATAATATTGCTTATATTTTATAACATTACATTCCATTATAATCCTTTTGTTTTCATAATCGTGAAAAATCATGAGAAGTGTAGAAATTTCAACTCAACTTTAGATTGTATTTGACATTTGGGCCTAGCACGACTTACTTTTCTAACCCATGCAAATTGCAATCGTAGTAGGGGGATTTAGTAAACTATATTTCAAAATGCATCTATTTTGTCCTAGTTTATTTTACTTTATGTTATAAGCTATATTTAGCTAGTTCAAGTGAGATGGAAGTTAACTAACCAAAATTCGTCGATAATGATTTGAGGAAGTGTTTTTAATATTTTTAACACTTCAATTTTTTATTTTTTAAGAGTTCGTTTAGTAGTGATTTTAGAAAATACTTTTAATATTTTTAATACTTTAAATTTTTTAATATTAAAGTATTAGAAAAATCATAAACGTTTTTTAAAATTACTATCAAACATACTTTAAGTATTAAAGATGCCAAAAATATTTTAAAAAATCATTGTCAAACACACTCTTAGAGTGTGTTTGGTAATGATTTTAAAAAATATTTCTGATATTTCTAATTCTTATATGTTAAATTTTTTAAAGTGTTAAAAATGTTGAAAGCGTTTCCTAAAATCACTGTCAAGCGGGTTCTTAAAATGCATTTGACAGTGATTATAGAGAATGTTTATAATATTTTTAACACTTTAAAATTTTTATCTCTCAAGTATTTATAAGGTTAAAAACACTTAAAAAATGTGTGTTTGATAATAATTTTATGAAGTATTTCTATAATTTTTAATACTTAAAAAATGAAAAATTTAAAGTGTTAAAAAAATTAGAAATATTTTTTAAAATCATTATCAATTATATTATAAACTCCCGACAGTGATTTTAGAAAACACCTTTAACATTTTTAGTATTTTAAAATTTTTATTATTTAAGTGTTAGAAATGTAACAAACGTCACTCTAAATTAGTTTTGTGTCAACTTGGTTTTCAACCATAATAAGGATGGATTGGATTTGGGAATGGTGAAAATCAATTCGGTTGATTCCCATTTTTGATTATCTTGCCCAAAAATGGAAAAAAATTGAACCAAACTCATATTTCAAGATTTTTATTTATTGTGATTTATGGTTGTTTGATGTTTAACAATATTTTTTCATATTTATTACTTGTAATCTACAATTCCTCATTATTAAGTTATAGTAATTAAAAAAATTAATTGAGATTAAAGTCCAAATTAATTTTCATCTAATTAATCATCTGTATGGATCTCAAAAGAAGCTTGATTCTATTCAATATCTGCATCACTGGAAGTGGCTTAAAAGGAAAAAATTCTGAATGAAAAATAAAACCGAGGAGAGGGGGCGGGGGCAAAGGTTTATATTTGAAAAGGTGAGGCGGTAATGTTGTAATTAATGTTGGTGGCAGTTGAATGGGACTGAGATAAAAGGGGGATCCAAGCCTTCGCGAGGGTTTCTCTCTTTGGTTACACCACCACCACAGCCTCATCCCTCTCCAGAGCACAAGAGCAGCGAAATCTAGGGTTAGGGTTAGTGTCAGCTTCCAATCTGGCTGTTTCCATTTGATTCTGAGGAGTGCCTCTAACTCCCTACAACAGCAAGAAAGAGGATGAGTATGGATCTGATCTCTTCCGACTCACATGGCAACCTTGATGCCCAGATTTCTCAGCTCATGCAGTGCAAGCCCTTGTCCGAGCAAGAGGTTCTCTCTTTCTTCTCTACGCCTTTCTTCCTTCGTTTCAAACATCATTTCGGCATCATTCCCTTGTTTTCTGGTAATTTACCTCGGATCTAGGGTTCTTTTGCCCTACCTTTGAAGCCAATCTCAGTTTTATCACTCTTTTTATCTGAAGGGGTTCCGTTTAATTTCACTTTGGTGCCACTTGGAGGTTGATTTTCCATATAAGTGGGCATGAGATACTGTCAATTGGGCCCCTGAAGGAAATTTGGTCTAATGTATTTTCTTGAACGAATATGTTCATGGTGTAGCCGGTGGAAGGAATTGATCACCAAGCGCACTTCACCATTGGGCATGACGTTTATTATTCCTTTTTTCGCCCTTTTTTTTCGTCTACATCATCCTCCGAGGTCGAAGGTGTTTCAAGTTGTTGAATGCTATGCCTTTCCTTTCTCAGCCAGCCGTTCATTACATTTACAAAAGGGAAATTTCACCAAACAACTTTATATTAGAAAATCTCTGTTAGAGTGAACGATTTCAGTTAATTTGTGATCTTAGTGTGGTTGGAAATAGACGCCTATATGATGGATTATATGAATTAAAGCTGTCTTCATTAACGACTCTTTCTTCCTTGCGTGCTGACAAAGTTAGGACCAAAAGAGTTGTTAATTAAAGAGACATCTTCCATTGGTAAACACGGACAAATGGGTTATATTTAAAGGACAAGAATGAGAAAATCAATTGAATGGCATCTCTCCGCAATAGATTATATAAATTTTGGCATGTAAGTATATTCCAATAGAAATAAGTCATTCAGAACTAAGGCTCTATTTGGTTTACCAGAAAACGTGGAGGAAAAGAAAAATAGTAGAGAAAAAGGTAAATAAAGGAAAAAAAGGTTCGAGGTTTTAGGTTGGAGTCTCAAACAATAAATATGTTACAAGGAAAGAAAATGTAATCTAGTAAAATTTTCATCCACTTCATCCCAACCCTTTTTTTAAACAGAAAATGAAGAGTTTTGAAATGTATAAACTTCCCCAAGTTTCCATTATAATTTTTTTGTCTTTCACTATTTTCATCATAAAGAAATGAAAATTGATAATCCTTTAATTTCTCCTTTTCGTATATGGCCCCTAAGATCTAAATAATGCCTAAATGAAAAGGGTCTAACATCTAGTAAAATAATTTTGGAAATCATTCACTGGTTTATTAGTGGGCTGTTCTGACCTCATTTAGAAATGAATACTTGATCCCTGTCATTGATGACTCATGATTGATAGATCTAGTGCCTAGAGAAATTAATGTTCTTTAAACAAGGGATACATTAATTTCTCCCTTGTTTAAAGAACATTAATTGTTCTTTAAACAAGGGATGAAAAACACTATATTGGTGCTCAATTGAAATTTTTGAGCTTGTTTTGCTTTATTTGCCCTACAACATGAGCTCCTAAATTGTGTTCTTGGACTAACTATGTTCAGCTGTAGTTGCTGTGTGCTATTTGTTGCACATGCGTGTGTGTTATGTGTAGAGGGCATCATAGAAAATTTTCAAAAATTTCTCCAAAAGAAAAAAATGACACATTATATCTAAGGTATATTGGGTGATAAAGAGATTAGAGAGTGATTAGATGAAATGAAAATAGTAGAATCAGAGGGAGAACGAAGATGTCTAGAGGAGGTAGAAGACGGTTTACTGTGGAATCTAAAGCTTATGATCTTGTGATTGATGAAGTAGGAGGAAAGCTGAGAGGATGCATTTGGGAGAGATGTAAAGGGCTATCATCTTGGATCAGATTTGGAGATGCAAGCCTCAGTAGTCTGCTGGTAGGTGTGGAGTCCTGCTGTAGAGATAGAGATGATAGTAATTGGTCCCTCGCATGGGAGGAGGAGAATAGGAAATATAGATTGGAGCGTCGTACAAATGAGGCAGGTAGATTCATTCTCTGTTCTGTTCGTGATTTGGAGGCAAAAAGGTTTTGCTTAATTTTTCCAGAAGGAAAGAGGCTATTTGGAGGATGGAACACCTTGGCTGAGAAGCTGAGAGAGGTTGGGGTAGCTCCTTTTAGAGGAGTAAAGGACCCTCTTTCTCTTGAGGTGCTGAAGAAGGAAAAAGAGCCTGATCAAAGGACATATGCAGATGTAGTAAATCTGAGATTGGGGAGACTTGGGGACAAGGTTTGGCTGGAAAGGGGAGGGAGGGTGAAGCCTGGTAGATTAGAGCAGCTTGGTCGTTGCTTAGTGGGTAGATGGGATAAGGTGGAGAACCATCCTCCTGCGTTGGTTTTTCTGAAAAACTGGGCTGTCCACGCTTGGCTCCTCAAAGGAAAGCTGGACATAGCTGTAATGGGAGGTGGGCTATTGCTATTTGAGTTCGAATTGATGAGTGAGGCCGAGCGTGTTCTTGCTAGAGGGAAGAGAAAGGTTCTAGGCAGTGTTTTAATGATGGAAAGATGGCACCCGGAGGTGGGGTGTTTCAGCAATGGTGTTTTTGCTAGAGAGGTATGGGTGAGAGTGGTAGGTCTTCCCCTTCATTTATGGAATCGAGAGGTGTTTAAGTTGATAGGAGATGGTTGTGGTGGGTTCATTGCTGTGGACAACAAGACGGAATCAATGGCAGAGCTGCAATGGGCTAGATTGTTGGTGAAATCGGTGGGCAGGGACACACCTTCCTCCGTCCAGATTGCGGATGAGATGGGGTGCTTCTCAGTCCAGCTGTGGTGGGAATCCCCACCTTGGTTCTCTCAGGTGGTGCCGGCGGGAAGTGCTCTCGGGAAAGGGGATGCAGTGGCTGTAGAAGTTGCAGGGAGTGGGTCTCGTGAAGAGTGTAGAGGAGGCGTGATCGTGAAGGTTGGACAGCCGATGGAGCAGAGGGGAGCAGGTGAGCCGCCCTGTGGTAGTTCTTCTAAAGGGATTTCAGGCTGTCCATATGAGTTGGCTGGTAGGGGGCCTGGAAAGGAGGTGACTGGTGGAGAAGACAGCTGCGGGATCAGCAGTCGAGGGGGAGGGAAGTTAGCAAACATGGGAGGTTTTAAATCTGGGCCAGCTGCTTGTGTTTTTGGGCCTGATTGGGAGGCCCAAGCCAGGAGCGGGCTTGGAGATGGTGGTCTTAAGTCAGAATTTGTGGGAGTCCAGACGTTTGGGCCAGATTGTGAGCCCAGGCCCATCACCTTAAAAGGGTGGGTAATGGGCTGCGAGGAAAGGCCTTTCCTCATAAAGGGGTTGATCGAGGGCTGCGAAGAGAGGGCCGACATAGGTTTTGAACCGGTGTTGGGGGGATTAAGAGAAAATAGGGCTTCTCCTCGTGCCGAGGTCGGGGGGATGGAGATTAGGGCTTCGATGGAAGCTTCGGGTGGCCAAGTTAAGGAAGACGGGGGGATCGCTTGCATCCTTGGAGGAGATTGGAGGGATTCCGAGTCTCTAATGGCGAAGGCGAGAGCGCGGATGTCCGAAGAAGCGCTGCTAGCTGAAGCATCCAGGTACGAGCCCGTCATCGATGTTCTTGGGGGGGTTCGGGTCCACTTCTCTTCTTCTTCTCTTTCTGGGTGCGATCGGGCTATGGTGGTGGGGGTTGTTAGGGATCCGGTAGTTATTGACGAAGAAGATGGGTATCATGCTCCGTTGCGAGCGTTGTTGACTGATGGCAGGCCGTGGGAGATGAGTACAGAGGGGGGAAAGAACAGGGGTGTCAGGTCAAAGGAGAGTGAGGATCTGGAGGAAGAAGAGGACCAGGGCAGCGGTTGGGATGACAGTAGCTTGGCTAAGTTCAGCAAGTCCTTGGGATTCTCGACAGTTGGTGTTGAGGGGGAAGTTCTTAAACTTCTGTTAAGGCTGAAATCAAGGAGGGATCAAGGCAAGAAGAAAGGAAGTTCAGGGATGACTAGGTTTGATAGGGAAGTGAAAAAATTGGAATGGTCGATTAATTATGAAGGAGAAAGCAGGAAGAAAGGCTCGGATAGAAGAAACGGGGACAGAGCCCTGTGCCTCAAATGAAGATTAAAATCCTATCTTGGAATGTCCGGGGGGTGAATGACAGAAATAAGAGGAGTTCAATTAAGGCCTTAATTAGAGCCCAAAAAGTGGATTTGGTATGCCTGCAGGAGACTAAAATGTCTCAGATGTCTCTAGGGGTGGTGAGAAGTCTTGGTGTGGGGAGATTTTTAGATTGGGGAGTTCTAAATGCGAGAGGGGCAGCTGGAGGGGTGTTGGTTTTTTGGGACAAAAGAGTGCTGGAGCTGGAAGGGATGGAGGTAGGTCTTTTCTCCGTCTCCTGCCGGTTCAAAAACTGTGAAGATGGTTTTAATTGGATTTTTTCAGGAGTGTATGGCCCTACAGTAAAGAGATATAGAGAGCTGTTTTGGGAAGAGTTAGGGGCCATCCGCGGGCTATGGAGCGATCCTTGGTGTATCGGAGGTGATTTCAATTTAATTAGATTCCCGAATGAGAGCAGAAGAGGGGGAAGATTGTCTTCTTCAATGAGAAGATTCTCGGAAGTGATTGATGAATTGGATTTGAGGGATCTTCCCTTTCAGGGGGGTCCTTTCACCTGGAGTGGAGGCCTGAATAATCAAGCTATGACCAGGTTAGATCGTTTCTTGGTGTCGGAGGATTGGGAGGATCACTTTAAGGGGGCGGTGCAGTGTACCCTCCCTAGGCCTGTGTCCGACCACTTCCCTATTCTATTGGATGGGGGAGGGGTTAGAAGAGGTCCTGTTCCTTTTCGGTTTGAAAATATGTGGCTTAAGGAGGAGGGATTTAAGGATCTGTTGAAGGGGTGGTGGCAGAGTCTAAGCTTTAATGGCTCGTTTAGCTTCATCCTTGCTGAGAAGTTGAAGGCATTGAAGGCTATTCTAAAGTCGTGGAATAAGGAGGTTTTTGGGCAGGTGGGTGTCAATAAGAAAGTGGCTCTGGACAAGGTAAATTTCTGGGATGGTCAGGAGAAGCTTCGTCCCTTATCTTTGGAGGAATTGGAAGCTAGAAAGGCAGCAAAGGGGGACTTCGAAAAATGGGCCCTAATGGAGGAGGTTTCTTGGAGACAAAAATCAAGAGAAGTTTGGCTTAGGGAGGGGGATAGAAACACAGGCTTTTTTCACAAAATGGCTAACTCCCATAGAAGGAGAAACTGCCTGTCCAAGATTAAAGTTGATGGTGTATGGCTAACTGAGGAGCAGGAGATAAAGAGGGGTGTGGTTAGAGCCTTCAAGGACCAGTTGACTGACCCGGGGGGCTGGCACCCCTCTATGGAAGGTCTGGATTTTAATAGAATTGGTGATGAGGATGCAGCTGGTCTGGAGGAGGTGTTTTCAGAGGAAGAGGTCCTCAAGGCTCTTTCAGACCTGAACGGGGACAAAGCTCCGGGTCCAGACGGCTTCCCCATTAGGTTTTGGCAATTTTGTTGGGATGTTGTCAAAGAAGAGATTATGGGTTTTCTGTTAGAGTTTCATGAGCGCGGCAGATTCGTTAGGAGCCTAAATTCGACCTTCCTGGTCCTAATCCCAAAAAAACCTGGAGCCGAGGACCTTAGAGACTTCAGACCGATCAGCTTGGTGGGCGGATTGTATAAACTGTTGGCAAAAGTGTTAGCCAACAGACTTAAGAAGGTAGTGGGCAAAGTGGTGTCTTCAGCTCAAAACGCTTTTGTTGAAGGAAGACAGATTCTTGATGCTGCCCTTATTGCCAATGAGGCAATAGATTCTCTGTTGAAACGAAACGAGTGTGGATTGTTATGTAAATTGGATTTAGAGAAGGCATACGATCACATAAATTGGAACTTTTTGATGGTTGTATTGCAAAGCATGGGATTTGGGGAGAAGTGGATTGGGTGGATATCCTGGTGCATCTCTACAGCAACGTTTTCAGTTTTGATCAATGGCACCCCGGAAGGCTTCTTCAACAGCTCAAGGGGGCTGCGGCAGGGGGACCCCATATCTCCTTACCTATTTGTGATAGGAATGGAGGCCCTTAGTAGGCTGATCCATAGAGCAGTGGAGGGAGGGTTCCTTTCAGGCTGTAGGGTTGATGGAAGGGGTGGGAATGGGGCCTTAGTCTCTCATTTGCTGTTTGCCGACGACACATTAGTGTTTTGTGAAGCTTCCGAAGATCAGATGGTCCATTTAAGCTGGTTGTTGATGTGGTTTGAAGCCATATCAGGTTTGAGAATCAACTTGGACAAAAGCGAAATTTTACCGGTTGGTAGAGTGGAGAATTTGGAAAATTTGGCTCTTGAGGCTGGCTGTAAAGTGGGTAAGCTGCCTTCTTCTTATTTGGGGATCCCTTTGGGGGCAAACCACAAGTCGGTGGCTGTTTGGGATGGAGTGGAAGAGCGATTTCGGAAACGGCTGGCCTTGTGGAAGAGGCAATTTATTTCCAAAGGAGGGAGAATTACTCTAATTCGGAGTACATTGTCAAGCATGCCTATATACTTGATGTCCTTACTCCGAATGCCAAGAGTGGTGAGTCTAAGGTTGGAGAAAATTCAAAGGGACTTCTTGTGGGGAGGGGGTGCTTTGGAGAGGAAGCCTCACTTAGTTAACTGGGATACTGTTTGCATGGATAAGAGGAAGGGGGGTTTGGGAGTTAGACGTCTTTCCATCCTTAATAGGGCCCTTCTTTGCAAGTGGAATTGGCGGTTTGCGATTGAAAGGGAGAACTTTTGGAGGCATGTCATTAGTAGGAAGTTTGGGGAGGAAGAAGGGGGGTGGAGTTCTAGAGAAGTGAGGGAGAGTTATGGGGTAGGATTTTGGAAGGAAATAAGGAAGGAAGGTGCCCTTATGCAAAATAAAGTCGCTTTTTTAGTGGGGAATGGTAGAAGGGTAAAATTTTGGAAAGATATATGGTGGGGGAATCTCCCCTTATGCAATTCTTTTCCCTCCTTGTATGCTTTTGCTTTCTCTAAGGAGGCTTGGGTAGAGGAGTTTTGGGACACTTCGGGAGTGGAAGGGGCTTGGTGTCCTAGATTTTCTAGGCCCTTCAATGATTGGGAGGTGGAGGAGGTGGAGAGGCTTCTTTTGACAATCCGAGGCGCAAGGCTTAGTCCTATTATGGAAGATAGAATGATGTGGAAAGTGACTTCGAATGAGAGTTTTTCAGTTAAATCGCTCTATAATGATCTATCTTCAAGAAGAGCTGGTCTTTTCCCTCATGGGTTGATATGGAACCCTAGTGTGCCGTCCAAAGTGAGTTTCTTTGCTTGGGAGGCTGCTTGGGGTAAGGTGCTTACTATGGACCAGCTTAAAAAGAGGGGTTGGGCTGTTGCTAACAGATGTTTTATGTGCTGTGAGGAAGAGGAGTCAATTGATCATATCCTTATTCATTGCTCTAAGGCAAGAGCCTTATGGGATTTATTGTTCGCCCTTTTTGGAGTGTGTTGGGTCCTCCCTTATTCGGCTAGAGAGACCCTTATTGAATGGAGGGGCTTTATGTTGGGCAAGAAGCATAGAAAGGTGTGGAAGGCAGCCCCGTTGTGCCTCTTTTGGGCGGTTTGGATGGAAAGAAACAGGATTGCTTTCGATAATGAGGACTTTTCGGTTCATAGGTTGAAGAATTCTTTTGTTTGTAATCTTTGGGTGTGGACAAAATCAATTGTAAATGTAGATCCTCTCACTTTACCTAGTTTTCTTGATTGGCTAGGCGCTAGATGAGGGTCGGGTTTGTTTTCCTTTCTCTTGGGTGTGCTTTAAGGGTCCTTTGTATACTCCCTGTATACTTTGGGCTTTCCTTTTGGTGCCCTTTTCTAATATAATTCTGTTTTTGCCTATCAAAAAAAAAAAAAACACTATAGGAAGCGATTAAAATTGTGAGGTCTATCCAAACTGGTGAATACCATGGAATATGTGATGAGTTGCATTAGAATTTGGGTATTAGTGATTGAGGTGGAGAAGTTCCAGCCAACCCAAAATTCTTCCCCAATCTGTGTTGCCCATAAACAAATGTTTGGCTGTTGTATGCATTGTGTTTACTTTGATGCACCTTCTGTAAGGTGTTTTTTTAATATTATTCTTATATACTATTAAAAAAAAGAAAAGGTGGGTTGTTTTCCTATTTCCCATATCCACTATAACAACCAAACAACTTTCATTTCTCATTTGGACGTGTTTTTTGTGTCATTATTGATGCCATTTTCCATCCTATTAATGGATTAGTGTTAGTGAGGATCTGAAACCATATTTGGAGGTCTAACAACTTTCTTTGCGGCTGTAGGTTAGGACATTATGCGAGAAGGCGAAGGAGATACTAATGGAGGAAAGTAATGTTCAGGTATCCTCATTTGTCCTTTTTAATGCTATTTCTATCATTTTAATTGCATTTGTTCAGTTCCAGTATTTGTTTTGTTTTGTCGTCTGAAAACTAATTTTTACAGTTTGAACTGATGAAGTGAATAGTAGTTCCGAGGTTGAGTTACTGTACCTGTAGCTCATTCGAGCATTGTAGTGGCTAGTAAATGCCTAGATAGCTCAAAATTTAGAATCACTCAGTTCCTATTTCTCATTTCCTATTTACTGGCTGTGATGTTTTTCAATTCATATGGCTTACTAATAAAATGATAATCTGAAGCATTCAGAATTCGTGAACAAAAATTTGAGGTCTTTCCAGGACATTATGGTGTGTGCTATTCTGAGGTTGTTTGGAACATTTCTCCCTACACTCCAGTTGTGACAGTGATTGTAGTCATTTTGTGTGGGAGTGTTTATAGGTGACTTAAATGTGGTATTCACTGCTTTAGTTTCAACACAAGGTGTAGTATAAGATAGAGGCATTTATTATTCATCATTTTAGTGTGGAATATTTATAAAGTAATTTCTAGTTTTCGGCCATGAGACTCAATAAGGCAGAATTTTCTTCTCCGTTTTTTTCTTCCTAAAGGCAAGCTAGTGAGATTCAGAACGCCAGAAAAGGGGTCACAACTCTGGTTACAGGAAGTGTGCTTAAAGCACTTGAATAAGGCAAAAAAACCACACACACACACACACACACACAAACAGAAGGGCTCAGCAAAAGAGTACCTATCAGAAAAAAAAAAAAGGGCTCAGCAAAAGAGGCTTAACCATCATCCTTGGCCTCAAGTAATGAAATCTGGAAAAGAAAAACTGCCCTGCCTCTAAAGAATCCTAAACAAGAGAACAAGGACTTCCAGAGAAAAAAAAATTGTGCTTAATTTTTTACCAGTTCATCCCTTCAAAAGTTTTATCCTCCACTTCCCTTTTCTTTTATGATGACAAAGTCTTCATACCAAATAAGGCATCACCCATGAAATACTAAAGATAGAAAACACCAAGACTAGGGGCTTTGAGGATGGGAAAATGTATAAGGGTATGATTGGTTGATTCCTTTCCTGACCTACACAGATTACAACAAGATTCTTCTTTTAATAAACTAATCTAAAGAAAGGATCTTCTTTTTAATACAATCCTTATTTATCTATGAAAAAAAAAAAATCTAAACTCTAAAGAAGGGATCTTTTTGTTTACCTATTGAAGATAAATAAATAAAGAAGGGATCTTTTCCAAAGCAGCTTCCCAAGAAAAAAAAACCAACCTTGGCTGAGCATTAGACCCCCACTCTCGTGATGTTAAACTGGAATGTTTGCCTAGAGGGAAGGGGCTCATGATGGAAAGATACAACTAAAATACAACATTTTTTGGTGATCTTTGAACTCATGTTTCCTTATCCTCTTTGACCACATGGAGGTAAATGCAAGCCACAAATCTCTTAACCAGCTGTAGCTTCCAGTCACGAGAATTGCTGAAAAATTGTTAGCTTCAATAACTACTTGCACCAATTGGACATCAATAATCTGTGACCACCCTTTTTGTCCTGATGAAAGAGCTTCAGGAAACAATCAATCAGTGCAGCAGTCTCCTATTATCAAACATCCTTCCAAAATTTAGTCCTTAGCCTACTTCCCACCAAGACACAACTAAAACCTTCAAAAACATCTGAAACATTATAATAGCTTTTGAACAAACCACACCAATAGGCCTGACTCCCCTTTCCTCCCTTTCTAGCACGCCGATTCTCTCTATTTCCCCATACTTGACCACCACAACTTTTCTCATCTATATCTATTCCCTGCAAACCTCCATAGCTACTTGCCCCTCAAAACTTTATTGAGATCAAGCAGCCTTCTTGTCCTTAAACCACCTTCCTTTTTTCTCTGTCGAGTGAGTAGTCTGCCTCCATAATTCTGTCTTTCCGAGTGGGAGTCTCATCAGTGTGTCTGATCTGTCATGCACCTATATTGGCATTATAAAACAAGAGAAAATATATTGGAAAACTCAACTTAGTATTTTGAATGAGTTGGTTTACTCATACCCTCTCAGGAAGATCTTTTGGTAAACAGAAGACATTTTATTTAAAAATACCAATAAAAGGGGTAAAACCAAGCATATAGGAGGTATACAAAGATCCTCAAAGGGAAGAGAGGGAAAAAGTAAACACACTAGAGCAACCCCATCCAATCAACGAAATATGGTGTGGAGCAACACCCTGTTCCCAAACAAAATTTGAACCAAAGAAAAGGGTGTCTAGATAAAAGAATCCTTTAGCAATTGAATTTGACTGCTCCAAGCCTCTGAAAGTTCTTTGGTTTCTCTCTTGCCAAATGATCCAATACAAATACAAGGGGGCTAACCTCCAAGCTTGGTTTTTCTTGCCCTTCGTTTTTTCCTGACAGAACACCCATGTCATCCTGACAACACATCTTTCACCGAAAGAGACAGCACTCTAAACACATCTAAAAGTGAGAATGATAGGTGCCATAGGCTACCATCTGCCCCATTTTGAGATATCATCTTTTACTAGATGCTGGCCTTCTTTTAATTGTTGAATCCCAGACAGCTTTAGACTTACAACATGCTCTCAAAGACAATCTCAAATAAGTAGTAGATAAATGGTCCATTTTCCAACCTAACATGATTGTTAGATGCATTATATTCTCCACTTACCTCATTGGGGAAGTCTCACCCTTCTCCAAACAATTGACATTTAACCTAGAGACAGTTCCAAACTAAAGGAGGATACCCATAAGCCACAGAAGAAGTGTTCTACTTTGCACCACAGAAAACAAAGTATTAATGGCAAATAGAGGATGTGAAATCTCTATACCTTGACCCTCATCCTTACTACCTCAAAATCTTGTGGAAACTCTTTTCGCCATTCTAGAATGAACAGAGAGAGAGGGAGAGAGATCTTGCCCACAATATCTGCTTTGAAGCTATTTAACTTTGAATTGATGGCTTCATGGGTAATTAGGACCAGAAGTAGGGATTTGCTTATCCTTCATAAAAGTATCTTGAACCTCTAAAACAATCGTCTTTTTTTTTTTTTTTTTTCTTGATAGGCAAATGAAATATATATGTAAAGGGCCAGAAAAAGTGCACCAAACCTCAAAAACAATTGTCTTAGCCACTCATTTGATCCTGTTGGCAAGGGCCTTAGCTAATATGTTAATTTCTTTTGGTTTAACTCTCTCATGGAGTTTGTCTAACTATGCAAGAGCAGCTCTCTTATTTTGTTGGCTAAACTTGCTATTTTTCTTCCATTACAAGAAAACTTCTCTTTTTTGATGGTTAGATTTGTTATTTGGGTTAAAAGACATTCTATTCTTAGGAACATTCATCCCTCTTTGATTAAATAATGCACCCACTTTTCTTATGTTCAAGAACTTACTGATCCCTTCCTGGGCTCGAATTGTGATCTTGGCTGTCAGTCAGCTTTACTTATGCATGTATGGGGGCCTTTTGCAACTTTTCACAACAATATATACGTTATGGTTTCTGTATTTTTTTCCTTCTTTCTTCTTTTTTGATTGGCAAACAAAATTATATTAAAAGAAGCTAACAAAAAGGGTGCAAGCAAAGTATGCCATTATTGCTGTATGACATATGGCAGTTAACCATTTGGCCTTTTCAGGCCTTTGACCAGGCTCTTTAGTGAAGTTTGGTGATTTAGGACTGACCTTGACCATACACCTTTTTTGCCTTATGAAAAAAAACCAAAGTTTTGATGATAAGCTGGTGAAGATGGGCCCTTGAGGCTTGACTCTAGTAGTAAAGGGTTAGGGTGGGTTTGTGGGAGATTATAGGTTCAAGTCCCAATGAGGACAAAAAGAGGGAAAAAAATCTTACCTATCAAAAAATGGCTGGTGGAGACAGAACAAAAAATTGGCAATCCTTGGATTTGTACCAGAAAGGCATTTATTGTAGTCTTGCTCTTTTAACTCATGTAGACATGTTCTCTTTGGTGAGAGGATGGGATCTATCCTCTCTTTTATCTACTATACCGATTATGCTTTCATTTTCTCTGGAATTAGTATTGGTCTGCTTATCTATTATATACCATTGCATGGACATTTTATTAAATTTGTGTGTCAAACCTTCTATTTTCCTGTCAATCTTTAACTGCTTCAAAAATTTCCAACTATTATCATTTGCTTAGCCTTTTTCCACAATAAATCTGATCTTTCCAAGCCAATTTTTCCCCATATAAATTCCTATATTGGACTTTTATTCAGTGATTATAACTCATGAAATCCCAGAGAATTACTCATTTAAGTATATGGCCATGCTTTTAGTAGGTTGTGCATTAAATATTGTGCTAAAAAAGTGGAATCTTCTCTTAGACCAGGCTTGGCAATCAATGTATACTGATATGAGCTTCTCCAACTCAATCTTGATTGTAATACGCTCTAGTAGTTTGGGTCCCCAATTAAGTGCTGTTTTGGTGTGGTTATCGTGTAGCTGTAAAATTGCATGCAATTTCCTTAGTTTCACATGATTTTTGGATTTCTCACGTCATATGTTTTTTGTTCTCTTCTCCATCATGACTCCAGCCTCTTGTCTAAGTTTAATTTTTTTTTCCTTTTTTTTTTTTTTTCTGATTTGTGTATTGTACAGCCAGTAAAAAGCCCTGTGACCATATGTGGAGATATTCATGGGCAATTTCATGATCTTGCAGAACTTTTTCGAATTGGAGGGAAGGTATTTCGTCTGTGGCCCTTCTATACTCCTTTTCTCTTGGGTTTCTTTGTTTGAGCTAGGGAAGAAAATTCTGAGTGCCAAAGGTATGCTAATGAGGATGGAACTGGACATGAGGTGCCAGTGCATGTTTAGTTTTTGAAAATGAAGCTGCTTTACTGTGATTTTTTATTTTCTTTCTCGGAGCATGCTTAATACTATTTCATATGTTTTTTTAATAAATAAAAATGATTATGATTATAATGTGGCAGCTGGGATTCTAGCCCAGGTCTCTATGGCGATAACATGGAATCTTACCACTAAATTACAGCCACCAATATAGCTTAGTATTATTTCATATCTTTGTTCATTAATTAACACTTCTAATATTTATTAATATTTTTTAGAACAAAAGCCCAATGTTGAGGCTCTAAATACCCTTGCCTTGGAATAAATTGTCCTGTAAAAGAAATCTAAAGAATATCATTCTTATTGACATATTTGGACACTAGCATTTTAATGTAAAGAACAAACTAATATGACTTATTTTGTATTTTTACCACCTAAAATTGATGTATTTGTGAATTTCTGTATTAGTTTGTCTTTGTGTCTAACTGCATCTTCCATAAAATAAATTGAGCAAGTTCAAGTTCTTTTTTTTTTTTTCTACACCATCTGTTTCCATCTGTTTTTCCTTTCTGTTCTCTTTAAGTATGAACTTGATGATGTCTTTTTCCTTAATTGTTAGTGTCCAGATACGAATTACTTGTTCATGGGAGATTATGTGGATCGTGGGTATTATTCAGTTGAAACTGTCACGGTAAGTATCAGTTGAGTCATTGTAATTTTCAACTCCTATCATAGAAGAAAAACTTCAGATTAGACATGCACATCAATTTTGTTTAACTTTCAAAACACATATGCTCCTTGTCAGTCCAACGCGTGCTTGGCCAACTATCATGCTATTGCTTTAAGTGTTGTTTCATTTAAAGGAATAAAACAATTGCGTATTTGGAAGAATAACCTCCATCTTTTATAACCATCAAAAATAATTCTTTTTGGACAAAAATACCTTTCAAATATTTTATCCCTATTTCACATCTGGAAAAAAAGTAGTGGTAAAAAAGTCAAATTGAGGTTATATTTACAATTTTCAATAAGTGGGGGTTATTTTTCTGATTGTGGAGCTTATTTTATCCCTTTGGCATAAATATTTTTTGCTTTAATGGCAGTATGAAAATTTCTTTATCATTAATTTATTCTTATGAATGTTCTTCACTATATTAGCATAGTAGTTAACTATTTATCTTAGTTAACTATTTATCAATGTTCTTCACTATATTATCTTAGTGGTCAACTATTTATTTCGCAAATGATAAATAATCCCAGAAATAGGCTAGTACTGAAGCAATAATTAGTGCTTGACTATGTTACTTGGGTTATGCCCTCTTTACTTGGGTTATCTTAGTGCTTGATTGTTTGGCATTTTAATATATCTTTATTTTCTTTTGAAAAAAAAAAAAAAAAAGATAAAAAGAATAGTGCTGGAGTGTTTTAACTTAGATACAGTATATTTAGCTTGGACTAAGCTCTTTTCTAGGTTTGTGCTTAGGCACAATGCTCCTTGTTAACATGCCTTTGGATCCCTCTTGAATTGTGAGTTCAATATCTTCATTTAGTCTCAGGAAATTTTTGTACGCCTCCTTTGAGCTCCTTAAGGTTTATTAATGAAAAGGGAACGAAGAATCCCATTTTGACCCAATCAAGGTATTTTTGTTGTAGATTGTGTTTGAAGCTAAGGTTAGTGGTTGCTGGTTATTTGACTTCTATTTAGAATTTGGGAAGTCCTCTCTGGTAAAAAAAAAAAAAAAAAAAAATCTGATCACAAGAAATTCATATGATTTTTGGAATTTTTTAATTTTGGATTTTTTTTTAAATTCCAAAATTATTTTATTTTTTCATCTGATTCAATTACAAGTTTTCTATGTTCTAACTCCGATATTTGGAAGGTTTGGGAGTTCTAGCCAGAGAATTAGAGTTCTGATAGACTACTTTATTTGTTAGGAACTAGAATAAAATGAGTGGATATTAATTTTTACACACTTTGGAATAGTTAAAGGTGAGATTCCGTTTTTCTTTTTTCCTTAGTGAGAATCCTAGAAAGGCTTTAGTGAGACTCTTAAGGTTTATCCCATCTCTCTCTCTCTCTCTCTCTCTCTCTCTCTCTCTCTCTCTCTCTACCCCCCATCAGTTAGAATATGTTTTTCTTGAGATAAGGTTGCAATTAATGAATTTAAATTTTTTTTTATTAAAGAGCATTCTCATTGGAAATTATTAAGCACAATAATTTTGGATTTGTTGACAAAATAAATTAGGGCATATAAGGATTTAGAAAAATGATTAGAGATGGGACTTGACAAATTTATGATAGTTTGTAAAGTATTTTTAGCTACATTCAATTCGGATTTTACCATAGTTGTTGCCCTTTTATTTTTTGTGATAATCGAGGAACCTTCCATGGCCGAGCCCTTTGGACTCTTCATGGGGACTCAAACCTCAGGGTGCTAACCATGCTCTCGCCACAACTTACACTGGGAAATCCCGGGTATTCAACTAGTAGTAGGAATCGAACCCAAGACCTACCATGGTTGTCACCTTGTGATCTATATGACGTATTGTTTTTCATATTTTTGTATTGTATATGGTGTAATATTGTGATCATAGTATTTTTTGTCAAACAGCTTTGTTGTCCACACTTCTTTCCTTATTTTAGCCCACAATTGTTTTCTTATTTCTCCATTTATTATTCTGTACAGTTAGCATATATTATTTGACAGATTATAGTTTACATGTATAGGGCTAGAATCATGCGGGAATTTATTTGCTTTTATTTGCTTTCCATGTATAGCATCCTTGTAAAGTCTATATATAATATGCAAAACTCAAGGCCAAGGTATTCGGCCATTCACACAATATTTTGACATGGTATTAGAGCTTGTGTTCTGAACCTAGAGTTTACACACTTTCTAGTTTTTCTTTGGGTTTTCTCGGATTTAGCCCTAGGGGCTCTCAGACTCTAGCCCAGCTTTTGGGTTCTTTTTTTTTTTGTTTTTTTTTCTGGTGGTTGTGACAACACATCTATGGTGTGATCTTGGAGTTTTCTTTGGGTTTCTTCGCTTCTAGGCTCTTGGAGATCTTCGATTATTTGGAGGTTTGTTATCAGATTTAGGCTCTTTGACGATGTTTTTTTTTTTTTTTTTTGTTTCCAAGGCTATTTCTGTTTTCGTAATGTTTGGAGAATATTCTATTGTTCGTTTCAATGGCAAAAACTATCTTAGTTGGGAGTTTTAGTTTAAGATGTTTGTGAAAAGTAACAAGCAAGACAGAGTCTCTAAGTCACCTACAAAATTTGAGTACCGGACGATGTCTCTTGCTTGTTCTAAAATCATTTGGCTTCGAGGTTTGCTTGCGGAGTTAGATTTTTCTGAGACCGATCCTACACCTCTACATGCCGATAATACAAGTGCTAATCAGATCACGACCAATCCTGTCTATCATGAGCGCACAAAGCATATTGAAGTGGACTGTCACTCTATCCGTGCAGCCTTTGAAGCTCGTGTTATCACTCTTCCACATATTTCCACTGACTTACAAATTGCTGATATCTTCACCAAGGCTTTCCCTCGTCATTGACATTGCTAAGTAGCAAATTGATGCTTGTTGATCAACCTGCATCAATTTGAGGGGGGCTGTCAAATGACAACTTTGCTGTCCACACTTCTTTCCTTATTTTAGCCCACACTTCTTTCCTTATTTTAGCCCACAATTGTTTCCTTATTTCTCCATTTATTATTCTGTACAGTTAGCATACATTATTTGACAGATTATAGTTTACATGTATAGGGCTAGAATCATGTGGGAATTTATTTGCTTTTATTTGCTTTCCATGTATAGCATCCTTGTAAAGTCTATATATAATAAACAAAACTCAAGGCCAAGGTATTCGGCCATTCACACAATATTTTGACATTTTTAACACATCTTCTTTCATATGTGTGTATATATATGTTTGTGTGTATGTACATATGTATATTGTAAGAATATAGTTTAAAGCAATATGCAATTGATTTTACAAAAGATAGCAATTTTAAAATAGGTGAATATAAGCATTCAATAAAGCATATGTATGTAAACATTGAGCATTATAGTTTTGATGAAATCCCGTAATTATACATTATATTTTTGCCCATAAACCATCATAAAATATGAACTTATAAACTTCAACTATATTTTTAATTACAAGGTCCAACTAGTTTGCCAAAAAATACCATCATGCCAAGGTTCCAAGCTTCCATAAAGGTTGAACCGATATTTCTAAATAAGAAATGATGAGAACATACAAGAATGCTTGTGTACATGTATGGACTATTGACATGTGTATTTGTGTGCCATCTTCAAAGTTCTAAATTCATCTTGAACACCCCATCCCTAAGAAAAGAGAAAAATAACAAAGGAAGGTGAGATATTAGACAACTTTTCATTCTTCTTTTGTCAATACCCTTAAGGTTAGCATTTAAATTGGTCTTGAGGGGTTGGGATAGGTAGGTTTCAATCACCATTTGATGCAATGTTACCTATAAAAAGGGTCAACATTTAAATCATTCTAATAAGACATGTTTCGCTCAAATAACACCTCCTAGGCAATTTCCATAAAGCTGCAAACTTCCATAGATGCCTCCCACAACACACAATGTTTCTTTTGCTTGGGATCACCTCCTTTCTTTCTCCCATTGTTATAATATAAATAAACATTGTGACACTTCTTAATCATATAAATAATATTAAACATCATGTATTATATATGTATCAAAAGATACACTTGAGATATGTACTGGTAATATGTATCTTTTTGCATGGAAATTATATCATATAGTGTATCATAAGTTCTTGACAACTATTATCATAATCATTTTGGTGACATTGGTTGGCTTTTATTTCAGCTCTTGGTGGCCCTGAAAGTCCGTTATCCACAACGTATCACAATCCTCAGAGGAAATCATGAAAGCCGACAGGTATTCTATTATTTAATTTTCCTCTTTTAATTGTGCGTTTATCCTTTTTTTTTTTTTTAATAGGCAATATAATTTATTAAAAAGATGTTAAAAGGGGTGAGCCCTAAAGGATGTATACAAATAAAACCCAAACAAAGTTTAAAAAGAAGAAGAAGCAGCAGCAGCTAGAGTCCAAGACAGACTAAACACGAAGAACATAAAAACTAAGGACTAGATTGTCATGATGTCCCCACTTCTATACTGTTTTGCCTCTTTTTCCTTCGCTTTTATAACCTGTATCATCCGCTTGGAATGTTTTAAAGCCTAGTCCACAGATAATCACATAATTTGACGGGTAGAGAAGTGAGAAGCCCTGAGGAGCCAAACCCTAAGAAGGGAAACATGAGAGACCCAGAGAGGAGAGAAAAAAAAAAGTGGATTAGATTGTCATAGTGTTCTCTCTCCTTTGTTTTGCCTTTTCTTTCTTTTCCTTTGCTTTAATAATCTGGATCATCCACTTTGAATGTTTTAAAGTATAAGCTACAGACATAAATTGACAGGTAGAGAAATGCTTGCTTTTTCCATGGGCACTATAACATGATTTGGACTTACTGATATGCATATTATTGGCCCTCACTGCTCTCCTTTCCTCTTTCTGATATGCTCTCCTTTATGAAACAGCTGGAATGATTTGGTAGTGGTAGTAGTGATGATGGCTTTTTTTTGGTTTTGTTTGGGTTTCCTTGATTTCTTCACTAGGGGTTGTCTTCTCTATGAAATTATTTGAGGTGCTTTTTCCTGTTTGTCTAGGTTATACAACATTATTTTCAGAAATTCTATACAATTGTTACTCTCTCTCTTTTTGAACTTATTAATACTAATGATATTTGTCTCCCTGTACTCTGGTGAGTGCTATCTACTGATATTGGCTCATGCTTTTGCCTGCAGATTACTCAGGTTTATGGGTTTTATGATGAATGCTTACGCAAGTAAGTTTCAAGTATCCTTGATCTGAAAGACAATGCAACAAATTATATTCTACCGTTGTTGAATCATTTTAAGGCAAATTTGCTGAGTCTGCATCTATTTTACTAACTCTCTCTTTCTCACATACACACGCATTCACTCTCTCTCACTCATTCACTCATTCACTCATACACACACACATGGTGCTGAATAATGTTCTTTCTTGCTGTCCTTGAAGACTGGCTCAAGTGGAAAGGGGTTGGGGTGGAGAAATGGGAGGTCAAGTCCCAGCAGGGATAGAAAAGGAAAATAATGTTCTTTCTTGCTCTAAGTTTTTATGCAGTTATAATATGATTGCTTATTTACTTGTTATTATTCAATACTCTAGCTGTAATGTCTGTCCCACTATGTTCCTAATTCCTACTTATCAAAAGGAAAAAAAAAAAAAACTAGTTCTTAATTCCTATCTTGTCTGTTACAATTCATTATATTCTTCACATATCGTGAATAGTTCCAGCTTTATCTTCTGAATTAATTGAGTCTTCTTTATACCTATGTTTTGCATTGAGGTTCCCTATATTTGCCACACCTTATGTTCCTTGACACTATCTACTATTTGAGCTTAAATTCAAGGTAGAGGAGTCGAGGCATTGGTAGTATGGAGTTCTGTACCATTAGTATTTTAGTTTATGCTAGATTGCTCTTGATCTTTTCTGATTTGTCCATTCATACATGTGCAATGTTCCAAAATAACAAATTTTTGTTATAAAAGAAAAGGGGAATGATGTTTACCTAGTGAGGCTTTGTAAGAAGGATACTGTTGATGATAGGATTGAAGTGAGATTTATGTTTCTGTTCCAAAGTTTTTGAGATGGGCACCATGAGGGAAGAAAAATTCACTTGGAGGAAACATGTCAAGTCACTGTCCCATGCCCTCAATAGGGAGGTTATTCAAAGTGATCAGGTGGTGTGAAACCTTTAGTCATATTAAAACTGGACTAGATGTCTGAACTGGTTGGACGGCATTTGGCTTTTAATTTGGTTGATATCCTAGTCTCCTTGACCTTTTACCATTTAAAAGATTAAAATAATATTTATGGCATACTCCTTATGTTAGCAGTATTATGCTCTCAAATTATATTAGATTATTTTTATAACTTCTTACTTGCTGATCATATTTGTTTCTCTTTTTTTTTTTCTTTTCTAATATTTTTTTTATAGTTTTTCCACCTGTTTTTGTGTCATGAACATTTTGGCTAAGCTGTTCCAGAGTGAGCCAACCACTTTTCTTGTCTGGAGTCTTTAAAACATTGATCCAATCATATGAACGGGAATCCCCAAAATATCCAATGGAGTGGCTGAACAAGAGGGATGAAAGACTCTGCATAGTGGGAACAAGGCAAAGTTGGGTTGGCTTGGTGTGTACAAAGTTGCATTAGCATGACTGCAGTATATTATCATGATAAAGTAAGCCTGAATATCACTTTAAAGCCCAAAAGTTCTATGGGAAAATGCCCTTGGAGCACCTTCAGCACAAATTAAATCACTGTGAATCAAATCATTTATCCTTACTGCTGCGTTTGTTGGTAACTCCCTTATCATCTACCATGGATGTATTTGCTTCTTATTCCTCCATTGTAGCTGTGCCAATTTTTTAAACCTGTTTCTTTGAACACTGGCCATTGCTATTTTTTGAGAAATATTTCCTTTGAATTTGATGGGTACTTAACAATCAAACAATACCTGAGAAGCAGTTCTCCACTTTAACCATCCTGCATTCTACTTGGAATGTTCTCCCTGATAATAAACAATTAACTTTTGATTTAGGTACCTTCTGATTGCCAATACCATTATTCCCTGATCTTGCTAAAGTCTTATACCATATACACTTTTTAGTCTGACTTGCCACAAAATCTTTGGATTCTGTAACTTTCCCATAGTTGTAGCTTAAAATTTATAGCTGTTCTAGTCTCATGAAATAAAACAATGTGAATGTCATCAGCAAACAATACGCATCATGGGACCTGCTTCTAGATATGCCTATCTTGTTGGATAATATTACTTTCATGATCTGTCTCACTTGTTCATTTTAGTGACATTCTATGTAGGTGGTGTCATGCAGCATATTTCCCTCTCCTATTGCTTCTTGAATATCTGTATTCTGTACTGATACTCCTTTTTACTGTTTCTGACAGGTATGGAAATGCTAATGTTTGGAAGATTTTTACAGACCTTTTTGATTATTTCCCATTGACGGCCTTGGTTAGTAGAATTCTACATTTTCACTATTATTTTCTCATGTTATCTAAGGTCATTTTATGGTTATCCACTAGTATTTCTTACTAAGAATTGAGGTCATTAAATTGTTGCTTTCTTATTATTTTCCAGAAGCTTTCTTGAGTTGAAATAGCAAAATGAATTTTGTTATTTCTGTTCTACCTCTGTTTTTTTTTTTTTTTTTTAATGCCTTTCCTGATTTTCTTGAGTTGAAATAGCAAAATAAATTTTGTGATTCTCTGTTTTTTTTTTCTGCCTTTCCTGATTTCCGTTTGTAGTGTTAGACCACCACTTACCCCATAGGCTTAAGCTATATTAGATATTTTGGCTAATGCAACACACTATCCCAAATATGATATACTTTGGCACATGTCAACAAATTAAGTAGTAAATTAGATGAAGAGGCTTGAGCACAAGACCTTCAAGAACCATAGCTCCTATACCTTGTGAAACTGCACTTACCCTAAAAGCTTTAAGAATGGACCAAAATAATATATCAAGCTTTAGGATTTACCTGGCAACATATACTTTCTGTGAAGCTGGTTTTGTGCTCTTTTGTGTTTTGATATATTAATTCCTATCTTTAGATACAAGACCTCCGAGAACCAAAGTTCTAATGCTATGTGAAAGAGTGACTTCAAAAAGCTTGAAATGTTAGGAATGGACCAATAATATACCAAGCTGATTATCACTTAACATTTGCATTGTCGTTGTGTACTTCCTGTCTTCTTGTGTAGCTGGTTTTGTGCCTTGTAGTGCTTGTATATATAACTATCCTTATTATAAGATTAAAAAAGAAAAAAGAAAAAGGAAAATCATTGGGGTGTTCCCCTTTTCTTCTATATGAAATTTGTTGTTTAATAAGGAAGTACATGTTTTAGTGTTTCTAACTTTGTAGATAAATGTTAAATTAGTAGTGGCCTTGATACATGTAGTATGGGGTCATAGATTTTTCACAGAACAAATCAAACTGCTTGTTAGTATTTTCCGACTGCAGTCTGTATGTTGCTGTGTTTTTGTAAGGGAACTTAGCCTTTTTTGTTAAATAACCAGATGGTCTTTTTCTTTTTTTGGACTTTTAGGTTGAATCTGAAATATTTTGTTTGCATGGTGGATTGTCCCCATCCATTGAAACACTTGATAACATTCGGAATTTTGACCGTGTTCAAGAAGTTCCTCATGAAGGGCCCATGTGTGATCTCTTATGGTCTGATCCAGATGATCGGTGTGGTTGGGGTATCTCTCCCCGTGGTGCTGGATATACTTTTGGCCAGGTATGGTTCAGATACCATTTTTATGTTTATTTCTTTCTCCCACTTCTCCCCCAAAAAATGGTGTTCTTGGAGCCTTTACTAGTTTCTTCACATGTGAAATACATTATTTCAGGACATATCTGAGCAATTCAATCATACTAACAACCTAAAGCTGATTGCTAGAGCTCATCAACTGGTTATGGAGGGATTTAACTGGGGACATGTAATTACTAATTCTTCAGTGGCTGGGGCAAATTTTGATTTGTTCTGTATATTAGGTGGCTGGGTTTGTTAATTTGACATTGCCTGTGACAGGAACAAAAAGTTGTCACCATATTTAGTGCACCCAACTACTGTTATCGCTGTGGAAACATGGCATCAATTTTGGAAGTTGATGACTGCAAAGGTCACACATTCATTCAGGTTTGTCTCTTTTGCACTCACGTACAAAGACATGCATGAAGGCACATAGGCAAATGAACATGATGAAAATTTTTCAAAATAAGCTGGGCTGTTTCTCATCCAAGCTTACTTCAAGTACTCATTAAATCATGTGACACATGGGAAACAGCAAGATTTTGCCTGATTTTGTCATTGGCATGGGGGCTTTTTCCAAACTAATTACTGCATGCAGTTGTGGTAGCGATCTAGTTTTAGAGATGGTAATAGAGTTGCTCATGTTCTTGTGGATGCAGTTTGAACCAGCTCCAAGGAGAGGAGAACCGGATGTAACCCGCAGAACGCCTGATTACTTTTTGTAGTGGTGCCACCCAGTCACTCAATTTCCTGCAGCATCTTCATACTAGTCTGAATGAGGTGTTAGTAATCAGGCTGCTAGGCTTTTATTACTGGTGGTGGGATGGTCCAGAAGCATGTAAAATGGGCATTGCTTAGGCCCCCTTGCATTTAAATTATGTAGGCTGTGCAGCTGCCAATGCTGTAGTGTATCATTTCCTGCTTAAATTGGGGTGCTATTTTGGTTTTTTGTTTTTGTCCTTTTCTTTGTCATAGATTTGCTTCTTCCTTTTTTCCTTGGGGCTGTAGAGGGTACAAGGAGATTCAATTTTTTATTTGGCAATCTAATTTTCTCTTATTTCATTGCGTTAATTAGTTTCATTTCTTTTCTTTGATGGTCTGAGTGACAGAACAAATGGATCTGAGCAGCATTTGTTGGCTGCGCAAGAAATGGGCTACAAAGAGTCGGGCTTGTGGTTTTATCGCAGAGCTAATATAAATTTGATGAACGTGTTGCAGGGACCAAAGTTAGCCTAATATAATATATTTGTTGATGATGGGTTCTTTGTAGAAAGAAGGTGAATTATATGAATGGTGAGGTATCAAAGGAGCAGTTACAAGAGGACGCTAGGAGATGGGCTCAACAGCGTTTAGAAAGCTAAATTTAAAGCAATCAGTCTTATGTTTCATTTTATTCATGTCTTTCTTGTTTAGAAAGCCTAGGATCCTGAAGTCTTCTGATTTTTGGTTTGTTGTCTAACGACGCATTTCTATTCTAGCCTCTGCTCTTTTCTTGCCTTGTTGGGATGATCTGTGTATACATTTCACCATATTCTTCCTTGTTGCTTGTTTATACAAATAAAATTTTGCATTAACACGGAATCTTAGGTCAGTTGAAATCTTATGCATTGATTTGACATGGGATGTGGTAACATCATTGTAAAACGGCTGCAATTTTCGGAGGATGGATAAATAGGAAAAAGTTCGTAAATAATGAAAATAAAATAAGAAAAAGAATTTGGGGCCTAATATATTGTGGATGTCAGGAGATTCAGAGCAAATTGCTTAGTTTAGAGCTGTAGTGTAGAACATGTATGGCTCATATATCCTAACCATGTGAAGAACACGCTCCACCTTCCTTATGCATTTCAATTCACGCACTCGATGCAACTTTTGGTCTGAAATGGTTGCATCCATCAGCCCACCCTGTTGAACTAATTTATTCCCAATGTATGAGGAGTGAGTGTCCATGGGGCTGAAGTACTTCATTCCAGTAATGTCAATCCTCTTCCCTTTTGAGTCTATAAGAGGAGAAGAATTGAAGTGATTACAGGAAAATTTGAAGGCATCGCCCAATACTAGTGGATTTGCAACAGACGAGGTGATGTGGTACACATGATGCCCTGGTTTCCCAGCATTCCCTTGCTTTGCTGTGGCTGCCATGGTTACATTAACAACCATATCTGCTGGAACCTACAGTTCATATCCATAAACTCATCCCATAACTTCAAAATCACATAGTGAATCAAATGAAAACACGTAAAGGAACTAATGAAATATTTGCTTGGGTTCTTACCACATCAATCACTGCTTTGCACAAAGAAGATCTGGGAGCTGACCTTTTCCATTGGATAAAATTAATGGGTCTAGCATTCTAATGTTGACAAGAAAAGGAACAATGTACAAAGCATGAGTACATGCTATTTCATCTTTTGGGTTACCTCACTGTCTTTCAAAGATTCCATTACATTAGAAGCCAACTCTATTTCAGCATCGACGTCCAGTACAGGGAAGGATGTTGAAGAGTTCGCTGAGGTGGCTCTCTCCAATGCAGAAGGGCTTCTCTGACACCACTCCTCTTTCCCCATTCACATATGCTGTGTAACAGACAACATTCATCTGCTTAATTACATTGGAACTCTTATCTCAACATTTTTCTAGTCTTCATTACTTACCGGTTGATACATGCACAGACAGACTCGGTTTCTTGTACTTCTTGGCAAAGCTTACGAGTCGAGAAGGTCCTTTTGTGTTTGTGTTGAGAGCAACATCATACCTATGTTTGGATAAAACAGAAGTCAGAAATCTTAATGACAGTGTCATTGACCACTTTCATATACAAAGCATACAAGCAACAATGTAAGCAAAATGGACAGGACCTTTCATCAAGGATTGTATTGGCAGCTGAATTTACAATCACATCAACTGCCTTTGCAATCTCAGTAGCTGAAGTAGCATCCATTCCTAGATTCGACTTGCAAACATCACCAATGACCGAGACTAGCTTGCTCATCATGAAATCTGTATACGATTCTCCATGCATTTGTTCCAGGCACTTAAATAGTTCTGAGCCTATGATCGGCAATACAATTACAACTTGGGTCAAATTTCAACACAATCAAGATCCTATAGCAATGAAACGAAAAGAAACACTCTTTCAGAAACATATATACTTCATTTTTCAGTCTGTCCATTGCAGTCTCCCTATCTTTTGCCTTGATCAAGAGAAAGATCTTTCCAACATCAGGGACTGACCATAGCATCTTTTTGAGCCAAACTGCATTCAATATAAAATACAAGAAGTTCGTTAAAGAAAAAAGACTCTGGCATTGTATATATGTCTAAGTTGTAAAGCTCATGAACAGCAATATAAGCATTTTTCCCATGAGACCATGAAAATCAAAATAAGCTTTTTTTTCATATCAATTGTAAAGCTCTCTCCAGAGCCTTGGTTTGAGGAAATAAAAGGACTTTGTAACATGCAGAAATGCTGGAGAAGCAATACGTTTGGCTAGAAACCCAGTTGGGCCAGTGAGAAATAGTTCTTTCCCCTTAGAAATTTGACTCTCTCAATACAATCGCATGTTTCCATGAGAGGGGAGGAGGAGCTGGTGTTTGGAACACCATCATCAATAACCAGGTCTTTTAGTGCATTCGTATGTTCAGTGCTCCTTTCAGATGGTGAGAAAACAGAAGAGAGTTCACCATAGCTGTAGGGACCCCTCCCCCTGATGACACGTGGCGCGCATCGCTATTTGGAGCAACTCCATCCGGACTCCCCAAGAGGACATGTGGCACGCTCCCCTATCCGGACTCCCTCAGGGAAAAGCACACGACACTCGCGAACATCACACCCAGACAATAGCATATCCTATCCGGATATGTTGTCCGGATCATTGACTGAAGTGAGCAAGTCTTGCTACGTCATTCCGACAGCTTGCCACAGCCCACGTTCCTCCGCCTGCAGAGCGAAAGGACAGGAGCGATGGCAAGTTGCCTCCCACGATCTCTGACAGTCGTCTGTAGGGTGATGATGGCCCTGCCACCACCTAGAGGCATCATGACAAGCCAAAAAGTCTTCCCACCATTAAAGAGGGAGGCAGAGCTTCTGACACTATATAAAAGGGCCTTCACACAAGGAGGAAGGTAAGCTGACTATCCCTGAAAAAGCCCGATAGCTTAATCTCTTGAGCCATGGCTAACAAAACCATCGGAGGGTGTGTCCAGACATCCTGTCCGGAGATCTTTTGTAGGGAAGACTGAACCAGAACTCAATCTTGGTTGAAAGTGTGCGTCCACCTGGCAGCTACGTGGATCATTGGGATGCAAGGCATCAACATTGGCGTCGTCTGTGGGAAAACTCTGATTCAGTCGACGGCAAGGATGTCCACACCTTCCAGAAGCCGCTCGTCGGCCAGGGGAGGAGAAGATTATTTCGAATGGCGCTAAGCCATCGAGAGAAGACAGCTGGAAAGCGAGCGACAAATGCAGGCTCTCCTCCAGGAGATAGCGAGACTAAGAGAAGAAAACGCTGTGTTGCGTATCCAGGCTTCATCGACGGGGCCTCCTCGTGGTTAGCGCTTAAGAGGTCAGGGAGCAAACTCAAGGCCTGACCCAGAGTCAAGATACCCTGGGACTGCGGGGGCCATCCCCGAGACGGGCAATGTGAGACCACAAGAGCGACACACGCCCATGCACCAAGCTCCCTAGGAGGAAAGCTCGGACTCTACTCGTCTCTCGTCGAAGAGACAGCGTGACAAGAGACCCCAGTTGTCACGCGCAAGGCTAGGCCCACAAGAACCTGGGAAGACAAGGCCGCCAGTAGCCACAACCTGAGGAGCGCACCCTGACCCCCTGGTCACTCCCATGGTGCAGAACGTTTTCCCGCACCAAGCGGTACGCCAAGCTGGGAGAAACCCCCCAAACGAGCCACCCACTGGCTCCATCAGCAAAAGACTGAACGACATGCTCTTTACGCCTTTTTGCTCGTATATTATTCATTACGACCCCCCAAGGGGATTTCTCGTGCCTAAATTCTCCACGTACGATGGGTCCAGTGATCCCTTCGACCATATCATGCATTATCGACAACTCATGACTCTCGATATAGGAAACAACGCTCTGTTATGCATAGTATTCCCCGCCAGCCTACAAGGGCAGGCCCTCTCATGGTTTCACCGCCTACCTCCCAACTCTGTTGATAATTTCAGGGACCTGTCGGAAGCTTTCGTGGGACAATACTTATGCTCCGCTCGGCATAAACAGAACATCAACACTTTGCAAAATATAAAAATGGAGGAGAACGAGTCCTTGAGGGAGTTCGTGAAGCGGTTTGGTCAGGCCGTGCTACAGGTAGAGGCTTATAGCATGGATGCTGTCCTGCAGATCTTCAAGCGAAGCATCTGTCCAGACACCCCATTCTTCGAGTCGCTCGCTAAGAAGCCTCCTACGAAGATGGACGACTTGTTCCGGCGCGCGAACAAATACTCAATGCTCGAAGATGAAGTGCGAGCAGCCACCCAGCAAATCTTGGTCGCCTAACAGGCATCTAGAAGTGGTGCGGAAAGAAGTGCCAAAATTCCGGACCGGCTAAGGCCGTCTGATCGAAGGCAGTAAAACAAAGCTGCCCGAAACTGCCGCCCCTCACACCTCTTTCCATATCCTATGAGAAGCTTCTTCCTATGATTCAAGACATGTCCGACTTCAGGTGGCCTGGACCCCTCAGAGCGGACCCATCCAAAAGGGATCATAGTGAAAAATGTGCCGACCATAAGAAGCATGGTCACACAACGGAGACCTGCAGGAGCCTCCATTATTTGGTCGAAAAACTCATAAGGACGGGACATTTGAAGCAATACCTCCGCTCAGACACCAGAGGTAGAGACACTTCCCGAAATCACAACTCTGGAACCTCTAGGGTTCCAGCCGCCCCCAAAACCATTATAAACTATATCAACGGAGGCCCATTGGACGAGGAATACGACTCCAAGCGAAAGAGACAGAGGCTGTTGCATGCAGCATTGGTGCGTGAGCACTTCAACTCCATACGACCTGGGATAATTTGGGGAGGGGGCTCGCCCCATAGATGGGACAATCATTTTCCCACTAGTAGACCCCACACGGATATTGCAGCTGCACCGCGACGCCCTCATCCTATCCCTAAAGATGGAAGACTTCAACGTGAGACGCATCTTAGTTGACCTGGGCAGCTCGACCGATCTTGTACAAGCATCGGTAATTAGCCACATGGGACGCAATCTAACAGGCCTCGAAAACCCTGGGCGAATTTTGTCCGGATTCAACGAAGTGGCAACTACCTCCTTAGGAGATATTGTACTGCCGGTCGAAGCTGGCCCAGTCACTCTCAACGTACAATTTTCGGTGGTACAAGATTTATCACCCTTCAATGTCATCTTGGGGCGCACATGGCTGCACTACATGAAAGCCATCCCCTCTACGTATCATCAAATGGTAAGCTTTCTTACCAAGGATGGGCAAATCGACCTATACGGCAGCCAATTAGCCGCTCGCCAATGCTATCAGATAGCACGAGAAGTAGGGACCAGCCAGGAGGATAAACCCCTCCCTGAGTCCACCCACACACTTGACCAATAGCAATTACTGAGTCCGACGGACAAAGATCCCCCGGCAGCGGATCCCTTGCAGACGATCCAAATTTAGGAAGAAGGTACTCACCTTACATATATCAGTTCCCTCTTAACGCCTAAAGAGACCCGAAACATCCAAAACGCCCTCCGACAAAGTCATGACATCTTCGCATGGGCGCATTATGATATGAAGGGAATTCACCCCTCCATCGTCTCTCATAGACTTAACGTCTTGCCAACAGCAAGGCCCATCCGACAGAGGGTTAGACGTTTTCACCCGGACAGGCAAAAGATTATCAGGGATGAGATTGACAAGTTGCTGGAGGCCGGATTCATTAGAGAAGTGGAGTATCCGGACTGGTTGGCAAATGTAGTAGTGGTACCCAAAAAGGAAGACAAATGGCAGGTGTGCGTCGATTACACCAACCTCAATAATGCATGCCCAAAAGACAGTTTCCTTCTGCCACGGATATACCAAATTGTAGATTTCACTGCTGGGCAAGGGATGCTCTCCTTCTTGGACGCTTTCTCCGGATACCACCAAATCCCCATGGCCCCGACTGACGAAGAAAAGACAGCCTTCATAACGCCACACGGTCTTTATTGCTACAAAGTCATGCCGTTCAGACTCAAAAATGCTGGTGCCACTTATCAGAGATTGATGACGAAGATCTTCAAACCTCTAGTCGGCCGCACAATGGAGGTATATATTGACGATATCGTGGTTAAAAGCAAAACCTGAGAAGAACATACCCTCCACTTACAAGAAGTCTTCCACCTCTTAAGGAAGTATGATATGAAGTTGAATCCTTCTAAATGCGCCTTTGGCGTAAGTGCTGACAAATTCCTCGGATTTATGGTCAGCCAAAGGGGGATAGAGGTTAGCCCAAATCAAGTTAAGGCAGTCATGGAAACACCACCCCCAGGAGCAAAAAGGAATTACAACGCCTCATAGGCAAGTTCGTCGCGCTAGGACGCTTTATAGCCCGCTTCACTGATGAACTGCGACCCTTCTTCTTGGCAATACGAAAAGCTGGAGCGAACGGATGGACGGACAACTGTTAGAGTGCTTTCGAAAAAATTAAACATTGCCTCATGCAACCGCCCATTCTAAACAGCCCCCTCCCTGGAGAAAAATTGTATATGTACCTGGCTGTATCGGAGTGGGCAATTAGCGCTGTTCTATTCCGCTGCCCCTCGCGCAAGGAACAGAAACCTATTTACTATGTCAGCAGAGTGTTGGCGGATGTAGAAACAAGGTATTCAAAGACAGAGCTAACGACCTTGGCCTTTCGAAGTGCCGCCCAGAAACTCCGCCCTTACTTCCAAGCCCACTCGGTGGTCGTGCTAACCGACCAGCCCCTTCGCAACATCCTGCACAAGCCAGACCTAACTGGAAGAATGCTTCAATGGGCCATAGAGTTGAGCGAATATGGAATCGAGTTCCAACCCAGGTTGTCCATGAAAGGCCAAGTGATGGCTGACTTCGTGCTGGAATACTCCCGAAGGCCTATCCAGCACAAGGAACCAATCGGAGAGGAGTGATGGACTTTGCGGGTTGATGGAGCCTCCCGGTCATCAGGATCCGGGGTACTCTCCCCAACCGACATATTGCTAGTCCCTTAACAATGAAGGAGAGAAAAACTAAGCAAACATAATAATATACATAAAAGAGGTCATGCAAATCACTCCAAAAAATAATTGAGTGGCATGACGGACATCCATGGATCAATAAAGATGTGAAACTCAACCTATAATAAGAGTTGTCAAAGCATTCACTTGATCTTAGAGTACAAAGAATGGATATTATGCAAGCTTAAGCATCAAAAGAATTTCCACTCTCAAAAGATCCAAATCAAATTCTTTCACTAAAAGCTAAGTGTTAATGTGATTAGCTTCCGAGTATAGTATGGATAACTATCATCTCCCCCCAACCTAAGTCTTTCTTTAAGCTTAGCAAAAATTAACCATCTCTTGATAGGCTAAGAACGCACCTCTTATTCACAATTCTTTTCACTTACTAAACTTAACCAATTCACCCATGTAACAAGCAGAGGATCGGTGACTCCCAACCAATAAAGGCTTAGGGCACCAGGCTTTAAAGGCTTTCGCCACCCCTTCGGACCATGCTCAGGTTTCAAGGCAAGTAAAGAAGTTTATTTTTTTTTATTTTTTTATTTTTTATTTTACAAAGACTCATTGGTTTTTATGAGGTGTCCCAACACTATTAAAGAGAGGTTAAAGGTGTCAAATTATGATTTCTCAAGCTTAGAGGGTGAGATAGTTTCACATCTTATAACCGGAATCTAATGTATGTGTGTGCGAATAGCTTAAGGTGGAAGAGATAAGTTTGCATGCAATGGGAGTTTCAACAATTCATCAACTTTTAGAAGAACATAATACAAACTCTAAGACTCATGTAATCAAGTTGAAACTCGACTTCTCTCATTTAATTTTGAGAGTTAATCCTTAATATCTATGGAGTTTAAAGCAAAAATTTTAAAATTTAAAACAAAAAGTAGCTAATTTAACTAAGTATGATAAAAATTTAAATTAATACTTACTTCCTCATCTCTCCCCCCAACCAAGATGAACATTATCCTCAATGTTTGAATTGAAAATAAGGAGGAAGGAAGTGGTACCTCATGTGATATGGAGTCTGAGTCATATAGGAGAAACCACATGTTTCAAAAAAAAAAAAAACACAAAAGAGTTAGTGAGTAGAGGAAATAGAAAAATGTCAAGTTTAAACAAAAATGATGTTTATATATGATGCATCATCAGTAATACATCCAATCCCATAATGTAAGACATCAAAACATGGAATTATCTATACTAATATAATATGTAAAGACAAAAATTAAAGAGATGATCAAGTAATGGTAAGGTCATGCAGAGCTGATGTGTCTGTGGTGGCCTCTTGAATGGGTTGGATCAGGACTTTGACCTCTGTTCTGGTAGTCTCCTTAGGTGGCATAGTCTCCTCAGCTGGAGCTATGGGCTCTGATGGTTTAAGGAGGTCAGAAATGGAGTGAGAGGCTTAGTGTGTGTGATCCCAGGGTGCGCGGGGCTCTCCTCTTCAGATGCATGGTGTGGGGCTCTGTTGGTATTTTAGCAATTTCCCTTGGCTTTGCAAGGTGTTTTTGCAAACCTTCCTCCATTTCGCAAGTCAATTTCGCAATTTGAAAGTCATTTCTAAGGTGATTTCACAGCCCTTTTGAAGCTTGGAGACCATTTCATAGCCATTTCGCAGCTCAAAAGTGATTTCGCAACCCAAAATTGATTTCGCAGCTCATTTCACAGCTGCAAAATGAGTGTACGGGGCTTCGAAATGGCTCTCATGTGCCAAAAAGTGGTTTCGCAGCTCAAAGGTGATTTCGCAGCTGTATCGCAGCTTCGAAATGAGGGGAACTGTGCTGCAAATGGCACTCGTGTGCCAAAAAGTGGTTTCGCAGCTGTGAAACACCCTTCCAAATGGTGTCTCGGTTGCGAAATTCCTGCTCAGCTTTGCGCGCTTGTCTTCAAACGACCATAACTTCTTCGTTTCAACTCCAAATTATGCACCGTTTGAAGCTCTGGACTCCTGACTTCCAAAGCTTTGAAACAAGATATGGTATGTATAATTTGAGCTCCAGTAAGTGCTTCAAAAATGTGTCCAACAGTAGCGAAATGGAGGTGCGACATTTCCGCTCATGGTTTGCACAGTCATCTTCAAATGGCCATAACTTTTCCGTTTCAAATCCAAATCGAGCACCGTTTGAAGCTATGGACTCCTGACTTCCCAATCTTTGAAACGAGATATTGCATGCATAATTTAAACTTCGAGAAGTGATCGATATGTGTCCAATAATTTCCGAAATGGGGGTGCGGCTGTGATATGTCTGTTCATGGCGTGCGCGCTGAAGGATTTTAAGGTGTAGAGGTTTCGCAGCCATTTCGCAGCTGCGAAATGAGTGTACGAGGCTTCCAAATGGCACTCATGTGCCAAAAAGTGGTTTTGCAGCTGCGAAATACTCTTCAAAATGGAGCTTTGATTGCGAAATTGGGATTTTTCACGTTTTGGGACTTCGCAGTCATTTCCCAACTGCGAAATGAGGTTCACTGTGCTGCGAAATGGCACTCGTGTGCCAAAATGTGCTTCGCAGCCGCGAAATACCCTGCGGAATGGAGCTTTGGCTGCGAAATTGGGAATTTTCACGCTTTGGAGCTTTGCAGTTGTTTCGCAGCTGCGAAATGGGGGCTCTTGTGCTGCGAAGTGGCACTCGTGTGCCAAAATTGGTTTTGTAGCTGCGAAAATTTTCGCAGAGAGGGGTCTGAGGCTGCGAACTGGTTTTGCAGCAAAGTGCTGATTTCGCAGAGGCTGCGAAATCTCGCAGGCCCCTGTTTTTGCCCTGTTTTTGCTCTGTTTTCACTCCGATTTCGCTCCGAAAGACTTCCTTCAATTTCTTTGCAATTCCTCTTGATTTTGATCATCCAAAAACCTATATTACATAAAAAAAACTAGAATTAAAGCATTGAAATCAAAATTAAAACAAGAAATTAACAAAACAAAAAGATATGGACTAGATAGTCTTTAAAAAGACTAAGTCCATCAAAAAATTTGCTCCTGATTTAGCTTGCTCGGATCCCATATGAAGTTTGCATCCTTTACTTGAGACTTGATTTGTATGACTTTCCCATACAAAGCTTGGAGAAAAGGTGGAGGCATGTGTTTCATCATTTCTTCCTTGATGACTATCCTCTGTGGTTCTCTTTGTACATTAACATCATAGCCATCTTTCTCTATGCTTTTCTCCTTTTTCTTTCCTTTGATTTCTTCCATAATTTCTTTCTCTGTTTCACTCTCTACCTTATGCTCTAGCTTGCATGTGGGCAGATCAACCTCTTTACCACTCCTTAGAGTGATCTCTTCTTTGACTTCCCTCTTTTGTGAAGATTCTCCCTCCTTAGCCTCCATTTCATGGATACTCATGGAATTTTGATAAGATTGAGAAGGAGAGTTTTCTTTCTCTTGCACTGTGTTGAGGTTGGCAAGCCTTGAGATTGAATCTTGGAGAATATCTAACTTCTGAGATAGATCATTTTGCACTTCATCCATCCTTTTAATCAATGAACTCTCTACTCTGTCAATTCTTTGATTGATTTGAGCATTGATGGCTTCTTGGTTTCCAACAAAGTCTCCCACGAACTTGCTAAGATTCACCATAGCTTGTTCAAGGCTTGAGGCTTGCGGAAGTGCTTGAACATGTTGCTTGTACTGAGGCGGCTGTGGTTTCCAAGAGAAATTTGGATGGTCCCTCCAATTGGAATTGTAGGTGTTGCAATCACCAAACATTTCCCTCTCGGCTGGAATGGTAGGACACTCATCCACCAAGTGCTCATATGATCGACAAATGGCACAAGGCATAGCTTGCAATGGTGTTTGAGAGATGGCTTGCACTTCTTGCATCTGGTTCATTTCTAGCTCTTCCAATCTCCTTTCCATAGCTGCAATCTTTGCCTTCATGTTCATACCATCATTCAAAATATACATCTCACCCTGAGCTTTAGGTTGAGACTTCATTCTCCCCATATCTCGAGCATTTGGTTCATCCCATCCTCTTGAGACTTCAGCCACATAACTCATGGAGTTCATGGCTTCCTCTGCTATCTCTTTTTCAATATGGCATGCACAACTAGCAAATTGTGAATTAAAAACAGAGAACACAAAAGAAAACAAAAGAAAAACAATTCAAAGAAAGAAAATTAAGGTAAACTAAAAACTAAATGAAAGGTATACTAAAATATGAACAATAAAAAAATAAAAAGAGTTAGTAAAAGGAAAAGAAAAGTCACCAAACTTGTGATGAAGATTACAAGTACTCTGAAAAGGTGATATCACTGTAAAGTGGCACCATCCCCGGCAACGGCGCCATTTGATTCGTGCCCAATTGGTGAGCTGATTCATGTCCAGCTGCTGCTCCTTGATTGAGGGAGTAATCAACAAAATTTATAACCTATTACACCAAATACTAGGGTAGCAAAGACAAAACTACTATAGCATAGTGGCTCTAGGATCGTTCACTGGGATGGGTTTTCACTTCACAAATGATGTTAATTCAAAATTGGATTGGTGCCTTTTCATTTCAAGGTTAGCTTTAAAAGAAAACATAAAGATGTTTGAATGAACAAGGATTGGTTTTAAGCTAACAAAAAATAGTAACTGATTTTACTTACAAAGAAAAATGTTTCTTGGAGTTTCAGATCACTAGGCTCAGATTCTTCATACAAAAAGGGAGTTCCGGTCACTTGTTTCTTTTCCTCACATTAGAGAATTAACATATAGTTAATTCTCTAACCGGTGCTGTACAGATGCTTCCCATTAATGGGTTCAAACACTAAATCCCTCTCACTGATGCACCTTGCAATGGCTCATACTTCTCACCTAGCACTTGCCATTCAAGGTGATCTTTAACCTTGGATTACCCGTCAAAAGCTCGCAAGAGATAACTAATGGATGTCTTCTTGGAGTCCAAAAGCTTACCAAGTGTTGGCTATTCTAGAAAATCCTACCTTCAAACCATCTCCCAAAGGCTCGCAAGGGGTAAACTAGTGCATCTCCATGGACGGAGATCACTTGCCTTACCAAGTGTTGGCCCAGGTGATTTAAAGGCGTTTTAAGTTAACTAAAAAGATAAAAACCATTAACGGGTCACACTTTCTCTTCATTAAAAACTAAAACAACAAAACTTCCAAATTATGCATGTGGAAACTTACCCGGCTTTCCTCACTCCAAGAGACAAAAAGCCTAGCCTCTCATCCTCTGAGGAAAAATCCTCAGAGTTTGTTTGGATAGCAAGAAAACTAACGAGAAAACAAGAATATATATGAAAAACAGAGCAAGTGCTCTGTTCGTTGATTCTATATATGAAATATCTATATATTGATCGATATTACATGAATCTATTACAATGGATGCAAGGGAATATATATAGAGACGTTTTTCCAACCTTCCTAACTAAGAAATCTTATGGTTGGTGGATTACAAGGAGAAGAATGGAAATTCATACAAAAATATCTGAAGAAAAATATCCCAAAGTGTCGGTTGTAAATATCGGGAAGCACTAAGGACCATTTCGCAGGTGAAAACGAGGTCTGCGAGATTTCGTAGACGCACACAAAGGGCTGCGAAATTACTTCGCAGCAAACGACTGATCTCGTAGGGCTGCGAAGTGGTCTTTCAACTTGTGGTGTTCGGCTTCCAACTTGCGGCATATATCGGGCAACATCAGGAGGGAATCCACAACACTGTACAAAAATGCTGCGAAATCACTTCGCAACAAAAGGGTGATTCCGCAACACTTTGCAAAATGCTTCCTTCAGCTTGGAGTGATTGGCTTGCAATGGCTGTAACTTCTTCATTTCAACTCCAAATTGCACACCGTTTGAAGAATTGGATTGTTGACTTCCTGAGCTTTAAAATGGTATATAGCATGCACAAAATGGACTTCGGGAAGTGCTCCAAAAGTGGCTAACATGACTGTCATCAAGAATGCTTTATGGCAGATTTCTCTTTGCTTTCCCTCCTTGCATTCCAGATTTGCTTATGGAAAAGGACTTCAAAGCTTTGGTTCTTCATGAATTTGAGCTTCTAAAAGCTTTGCCATGAACTATATACAGCTCTCCCTCATTCTTGGATTGCTTTGGTGATCAAAAAGCTATCAAAACATCAAAACTTAACACAATTTGATTAGAATTGATTGCAAAGGTCCTTAATATGTTAATTGGGTTAAAAGGCAATAACTACTACTCAAAAGTGTTTAAAAGAGTTAATTACAAGCTATCAAATAGCACTTTTTGAGTAGTAATCAGAACTCCTGCTGCAATCCCCAACAGGAGAACATCTGGAGCAAGCCATCCGAATGGGGTTCCCCGCGTCTAACAATGAAGATGAGTATGGGGCCATCCTATCCGGGTTGGACCTCGCCCTGACTCTATTTGTCTCCAGGCTCCGGGTCTATAGTGATTCTCAACTCGTGGTAAGGCACGTTCAGAAGGAATACGAAGCTAAGGATGAGCGCATGGCGCGATATCTGACTAAAGTAAGGGACACCTTACAACGGTTCACCGAATGGACGATCGAAAAAATTAAACGAACTGAAAATGGACGTGCCGACGTCCTGGCAGGCATAGCCGCTTCCCTTCCCATCAAGGAAGCCATACTATTGCTTGTACATGTGCAGACCAACCCCTTCGTCACGGAAACCTCTATTTGCAATACCATTGAGGCAAACCAAACAGACGACCAAAAGTGAGCGAGAGACATTATAAGGTATCTCCAAACAGGCACTTTGCCCGAAGAGCCCAAGTAGACACACAAGACTCGGGTACAAGCTGCCCGTTTCACCATGATCGGGGAGCACTTGTACAAGCGGTCCTTTACAGGCCCCTACCTCAGGTGCCTAAACCACTCAGAGGCTCTGTATGTCTTGGCTGAATTACATGAGGGGGTGTGTGGAAACCATTCCGAAGGTCGATCTCTAGTGCACCGGTCCCATTCGCAAGGGTATTACTGATCCACGATGAAAAAGGATGTGACAGCCTATGTCAAAAAATGTGACAAGTGTTAAAGGCATGCCTTCATACCACATGTGCCGTCGGAGACGTTAAAACCAATTTCAGGCCCCTGACCCTTCGCGCAGTGGGGCATGGACATAGTAGGACCCCTACCAGCCGCAGCTGCCTAGAAGAAATTTCTGCTCGTCGCCACAGATTACTTCAGTAAATGGGTGGAAGCTGAAGCATACGCTAGCATCAAAGATAAAGATGTCACCAAGTTCGTATGGAAGAACATTATCTGCCGCTTTGGAATCCCCCAAACCATTATAGCTAACAACGGTCCACAGTTTGATAACACCACTTTCCGGAATTTCTGTTCAGAACTAAACATCTGGAATTCATACTCCACACCGCGTTATCCTCAAAGCAATGGACAAGCAGAGACCACAAACAAGACCCTAATAACTGCCTTAAAGAAGAGGCTTGAGCAAGCCAAAGGAAAGTGGGTGGAGGAGCTACCCGGCGTCCTGTGGGCTTATCGAACCACACCCGGACGTTCGACAGGAAACACTCCTTTCACCCTCGCATACGGTATGAAGGCAGTCATTCCTACAGAAATAGGGTTACCCACTATCCGGACCGAGGCAGGACGACAGGATGATGCAAATGCGGAATTAGGAAGAAATTTGGACTGGGCAAATGAAGTAAGAGATACCGCATCCATCCGGATGGCCGACTATCAACAAAGGGCAGCCACTCACTACAATCGCAAGGCAAGGCCCAGGAGCTTCAAAAGTGGAACGCTGGTCTTTAGGAAGGTTTTCGAAAACACTGTTGAGACAGGAACAGGAAAGTTTCAAGCCAATTGGGAAGACCCCTATGTAGTGACCAAGACAAGTGAAAGTGGATCCTATCATCTACAGAAGCTAGACGAAACCCCATTGCTCCGACCATGGAATGTATCCAATCTTAAGCAATATTATCAATGAAAGCAAATGAAGAGTAAGTCAGAAAGACAGAAGAGAATGTAATGTATTTATAAAATCAAGAACAAAGGGTCTTTACAAAAAGCCGCCTTATACACAGCAAAGCAAAGAAAAAGTATAAAGTCTGTCCAAAGAAGTAATCTCAGCTGGACGGGCCCCCGGGCGCTTCGTCATCCTCATCAGAAGGGAAGGAGGGAGTATCATGCATGATTCCGTTCTTCTTCATACAGCAGCGGTAACCAAAGAAGTACATCTCGTCCGCCTGCTGCTGGTATTCCTCTTCCACCTCTTTCTTCTGTGCGGCAAAGCTAGCCTCCGTCTCCTCCTTTTGAGCCGCCATACTCACCCGCAAATCTTCTGACTCCTTTTTTTGGGCGGCGAGGCTAGCTCGGAGTTCTTCCATCTCTCTTCTCAATTGGAGGTTTTTCTGCCCAGCTTCATTGACTTGGCCCTCCAAGGCTTCTTTCTATTTTCTTAGACTATCAGCCTCAGCCCAGATAGCCTCCCTCTCCTCCTCCACCTGGCATAGCCGCTCCGCCCCATCCGATGCCGCTTTCCGCGCAGAGGCCAGCTCGGCTTCAATCTTCTCCAACTGGATGCGTAGCTTATCAATGCCACCCGGATGCTGGGAGATAAAGGCACGCATGGCCTCCGCCACCCTGAGTCGCTCGAAAAGCTGCTCACGCAAGCGCATCATGTAGCGGATGCCGGACGTAACCTGGGTAAAACAACAACAAAGCAGCATACAAAGTTACAAGGAGAAGTGATAACTGCTAAAGAAATAAGAGGAAAATAGCAAAGTATTTACCACTTTTGCGGCCTCTGGCATCGTCCATTCCCGCAGGTGTTGAATGGGGGGCACAGCGGACTCAGAAACACCAAGAGGATGCCGCGCTTCGACGTTTGTGAAACATGGCACCCCCTTCAGCATTTCCATCAATTCCTCCCAGCTTGGAGGAACTACTGCAGCATGACTGTTCCTCTCCACTGGAGCCTCCTCATCGTTCGGTGCCCCCGGAACCCCCTCTGCCATAGGGGTCCCCACCACAGCAGGGGAGCTACGCCCCGGAGCATCGGCCTGAACCATAGCCGCTGTGCTGGACCCTACAGCATCCGGAGGAATCGAGGCACTTGCGCCGACACCATCCCCATCCGAACAAGTCGCAGCTGGAGCCGGAACATTCGGCTTCGGGTCCTCTCCGCCCCGATCCAAAAAAACTTTCTTAGCTGGGGGAGGCCCGAGATCGATGGGGACATGCAGCCTTTTACCATGTCTTTGCATTAGCCTCTCTCTAAGCTCACTTGGGCTTCTCATCTCATCTGGCTTGTCCGTAACTTGCAAACTAATAGACTCCGGCTCAAGTTGGGGAGAGTTAGGCCCCGGGTGGAAGACTACAAGCTGGAGGGAACTGGAAATGGCCTCAGGTTCCTCCTCAGACTCTGGAATAGTATGGTCAGGCCGGTTGGATCCGGACCTACAAGACGAAGACGAAGCCTCAAGATTGGGGGCCGAAATACGGAACACTTGAGAAAGTGTCTTCTTCGTTTTCTTCTTTTCCTTCCTGGCCGGGGGACGAGCCGCTGGAGGAGAGTCGCACCCCTTCTCACCACATGTTTTCCTCAACGTCTCCTCCTGCCTCTTCTCTTCTTGCTCGTCAAGGAGCTTCTGGCGCGCCTTTGCGTCAGCCTTGCGGGCCCTCTTGTAGAAGGGCAAGTCTTTTAGTACGAAATGTTCCACAGACACTACTTTTTTTGGCAACTTCCTAGGGAGAATATTGGTGATGTACGACTGGGGCTCCCGGACAACCGTCAACATGTTACGTGCAGTAAGCAGCGTCTGATGATGTCTCTCAGCTGTAGTGATCTCGAATAACTTGTTCAAACGGTCGAAGGACGCTTTTTCTACCCACTCAACTACGTGACCCCTCTTGTCCGTACCTGCATTATCAGCAACCAAAGATGTTAGCCATCTGATAACCCTGAAATAAGAAAACAACAGGCGAGCGCGGGACAAACCCCACAAGATGCCCTACCCGGGAGCACCAGCGAGCGGTTTGGGGAAAATGGTCTCTCCGGATGCTCCAGTAGCCCAGCCCAGACACCCCGGACTAATACATGCCCCTTGGCTCCACCCTTCGTTGAATCCGGAAGATGAGTCATCAATTGGAGGGAAGACAGGTGGGCAGCCAGGCTGAAGAGGTCAGTTTTCCCCTTCTTGATGGAGTAGATGAAAATGACCTCCACAATGAAAGGTCCAGGTTGAACAACATGCTCAGAATGCTGCACCCCATCAGCACCTGGACTATGTTGGGATGGATGTAGGCTGGGGGGATTTGGGTGAAGTGAAGAAATTATTTGAACAACGATGGGAGGGGGAACCGGAGCCCAGCATTGAATTGCTCCTTGGTGAAATAGATAGCGTTGTTCGCGGATTTCTCAATGGATACGGCCTCTCCGTCCACAAGCTGAACGGACACGCCATTCGGAATGCAGAAGCATTCACAAAATTGCCTCACGTTCAGTTTGTCCACGGATTTTTCAGCATAGACCATTTCAGACGCACCTTTGTCGCTCTACTCGGCCACGCTAGACAAAACAACGTTTTTTTTCTCAAGCATTTTTAAGAGTGGGGCTGAAACGGAACCTGCATGGCAGGATGCCAACAGTAAAAAACAAAGACCCACCACACAACCCTAATGGAAAAAACGCCCAGAAAACCTAACGTCTTGGCTCTACCCCAAAGAAGGATCGGTAACCCACAAAAGGTGCAGGGGGGCAATAGGAGCCCTAACATAGCCGAAACACAACCAGAATCCCCCGAAAAAGCCCTAAAAACCAATACCGACCCCCAGTCACAAGTAACTTGCCCAACAAGCTAGAAACAACCGCAAAACAAACACAATGAGGAGAAAGCAGGAATAGAGAACGTACCGAGCGTAAACTGGCAAAATGGAGATGAAGTCCGCGATACAGCACCGTCACGACAAGAGTATTGATGGCAGAAACCCTAGAACTTCACTTGCAGACGAAGATACGTAGAGAGTCGAAGAGAGAGCACTACCAGCAGAAATGCAGAAGAGAAAAAATACAGGCATAGGGGGCTCGGTCTACTATTTAAAGAGAGACAGCCCCTCGGTATTCCAAACGCCCAGTCGTGCCGTTATTGAAAAGACACGCTGCCTGAGAATTCCCAGGGACGACGGCTCGTCATAAATGCTCTTCTTCCTTTTCGCCTCCGCGCACCACATAGCCTAATGAGCGCAAAAAGTAACCTAAGTTTAAAAAACAATCATTTTTAACCCGCCCATTCTGCCCGGGCAAAATCGGCAGGTTAAAAGGGGGGCATTGTAGGGACCCCTCCCCTTGATGACACGTGGCGTGCATCGCTATCTGGAGCAACTCCATCCGGACTCCCCAAGAGGACATGTGGCGCGCTCCCCTATCCGGACTCCCTCAGGGAGAAGCACACGACACTCGCGAACATCACACTCGAACGATAGCATATCCTATCCGGATATGTTGTCCGGATCATTGACTGAAGTGAGCAAGCCTTGCTACGTCATTCCGACAGCCTGCCACAACCCACGTTCCGCCGCCTGCAGAGCGAAAGGATAGGAGCGATGGCAAGTCGCCTCCCACGATCTCTGACAGCCGTCCGTAGGGTGATGATGGCCCTGCCACCACCTAGAGGCATCATGACGAGCCAAAAAGTCTTCCCATCATTAAAGAGGTAGGCAGAGCTTCTGACACTATATAAAAGGGCCTTCACACAAGGAGAAAGGTAAGCTGACTATCCCTGAAAAAGCCTGATAGCTTAATCTCTTGAGCCATGGCTAACAAAACCATCGGAGGGTGTGTCCGGACATCCTGTCCGGACATCTTTTGCAGGGAAGACTGAACCGGAACTCAATCTTGGTTGAAAGCGTGCGTCCACTTGGCAGCTACGTGGATCATTGGGACGCAAGGCATCAACAATAGCCTCTCATAGTTTCAATGTTTTGGCAACAAAAAGTGCTGCTAGTCGTACTCTTGCACCCCCAAGGGTGGTTGAAGTAGCTAATGGTGGATGTGGTGCAAAGTCCATTATTCTTTGTATGAGGGTGGGCATCAATGTAACAGGGACTGTGGGAGCTGAGACAGAGAGGCCTCATTGTTGCTATGTACACAATTCAAAGGTTGCCTTTAGCAAGTAGCAATGACCTTAAGGAAAATGGCTGCCCTACACCTAAGGGTGTCAAAGAGACCCCTTTATATGTATCTACCAGAGGTTGTATAATTTTTCAAAACATGCTTCACACTTTATAATATACTTGAAAATGATGCATAATAGATGTTCTAATATGGTGATCTGTTAAGGAACTTCAGAGCACTGAAGTCTTTATCAGTATTTTTTTCCCACTAAACTTCATTATTGGTTGTCCAGTTTCTGTGAGACTGACACATGATCCCTTAAATCAGAAGAAAATTGTATGCCAAGGAACCATAATAAGAAGTCTGCTTTGGCTCTCTCTTGCTGAAATAGTTAGTTTTTGTGATATTCCTCAAGTAACCTATATTCTAATTCCTTGAAAAAAAAAAGATGGGAAATTTAAAAAGTTGTTTCCTCCTCACAAGCCAATTTTGCCATTTTTTACCTATAAAATACAAGGAGAATCCATAAATATACAGGACTCTCTAGTTAACCATTGCATTAGTTAATTTATTCGTTGTAAACCTTTCAAACTAACCCTTTTATTTTCACACATATACGCATACAGACCCATTGCTTCTCAGGTAAATGTGGCCAAATCTAATAAAACGAATCTATAACTCGTAGATTGATGGCGATGTCTGGTATGTTGAATGAAATGAACATGTAGGACACGTAAACCTAGATAAATGCGTTCTTTTTCATTGAAGGACAAGAGTAGTGACTTACAGATTGATTTTTTTTTTCCTCTTTTGAAGTGATCAAACAACTATCAGAGTCGTAACCAAATGTTAAAAGATGAGGCTAGCCCTTGGGAGCCCTTGTCTTTTACTTGGGCAGGGGCATCTGCAACGGCATTACATACCTCTTTGTTGTAGAGAACTGAAAATTTGCATGTGGAGGGGAAACAATTTGTATGCATGTCTCTATTGTAACCAATGGCAACAATAAGAATGTTGATATAATCCATTAAGTCATGTATAAGGTGGGCACGTATGGATATCATTAAAGATTCTGTGGATCTCCCTTGCCAATGCTTTTAATTTCTGAGGTATTTTGACCCTTTTTGTTTTCCCATTTGAAGGAAATTTAGGCCAAAGGGAAGAAGGGTATGAAACTGTTAAAAAAATTACACATAAACCAGAGCCTGCCGAAATGTACCTATATATCTCCCTAGTTATTAAAATATTACTCAACTCAGTAAACCCTTTTCACAGTATGATGATGAAGGATATTATTGTTCTTAGGGAGAATTACCATTAAGGGTAGGCTGGGAAAAAAAATTACTGAAAATGGTGGGTAGATTTGATAGTTCTTATGAAGACCTAATATTTTTATTAGACCAATTTATCCTGAATTTCTCAAGTCCATTTACCAATTGAGAAGTACATCTTTCCTAACAATTATAAATTATAAATACAATACAAACGCAATATAATTACAATGAAAAAATATTAACATTACGATATATTACAATATACCAAAATGACAAAATATTGAATTTGTTTTTTATTGAACTAGCATTTCTAGGCTATCATGTTGTATTCCTATCATAAAGCATCCTTGTAAGCCAAAATTATAAAAAGACAACAAAAATACACTATTATAATTTCAATACATGAAGTTGTTAATGGTAATCCAATGATGTATAAAAAAAATTCTATAAAATTAATTTTTTTATATAAAAATATAAACGTACAATAAAAATACACTATAATTACAATATAAATACAATAACATTATGATAAGGTAAAATTTTGAAAATTTCAAATTTCTTATGAAACTGGGCAGTTGTGGGTTTTTTTTATATAAAAGTATAAACGTACAATAAAAATACACTACAATTACAACATAAATACAATAACATTACGATAAGGTAAAATTTTGAAAATTTCAAATTTCTTATAAAACTGGGCAATTGTGGGTTTTTTTTATATAAAAATATAAACGTACAATAAAAATACACTACAATTACAATATAAATATAATAACATTACGATAAAGTAAAATTTTGAAAATTTCAAATTTCTTATGAAATTGAACAGTTGTGGGTTTTTTTATATAAAAATATAAATATACAATAAAAATACACTATAATTACAATATAAATACAATAACATTACGATACATTACGATAAGGTAAAATTTTGAAAATTTCAAATTTCTTATGAAACTGGACAGTTGTGGGTTTTTTTTATATAAAAATATAAATGTACAATAAAAATACACTACAATTACAATATAAATATAATAGCATTATGATACATTACGATAAGGTAAAATTTTAAAAATTTCAAATTTCTTATGAAACTGGACAGTTGTGGGTTTTTTGGCATATACATGTCTAATATACAACAAATATTATTTTTTATTATCTAAAATATGTCTCAATTGATTATAATTTTTAATTTTAAATGAAAATCCAAATATGTTCATAAATACCCAAATAAAGTGGTTTCAAACAAACATGAAACAACTAAGAAAATTTTTTCTTTTGCCATGTCAAACAAGTCTCAACAACAAAACTAAAGTGCGAACATTTTCAATGGAAATCAATAATAATTATATCAAACAACCCACCCGGAAAATAAATTAAAAATAAAAACACATTTTCAATATGACCAAAATAATAAATAAAAAAAAATTAAATAACATTTTACACAAAAATGTAATTTTTTTTTCTCAAAACCTCCTTCAATATTTCATATCTAATATTTTAGATTTACATTGTAAAAATTATTAACATTTCGTTCATTCAATCCAAATTTTAAATTATTTATTTATTTGCATAAACTGACGTATTTTTATTTTTTTATATGTCATTTTAAAAAAAAAAATCATACTTTTAATGGATTTCTTGCTAGATTCACACAAAAATACAAGCTTTATGGAGATGGTTTCAGATCATAACCTGAAGTGCTGGAGTTTTTTCTTTTTTACCTTTTTTCTTCTTTAATATCGACATAAGGAAACCAATGAGACTAGAAGACATTTTAATATTTACCAAAGGAACAAAGAATTTAGAGATGCAGTCTGCAAATTTTTGCACAGGAGCTTTAGCTATCTAGGTTGAGTTCTGGCTGGTTTGGGGATCCCGCGACGGGGGTTGTGGTCGGTGGGATCATCCAGAACGTGCTAGTTGTGACAGCGTTGGGTGGGATCATCATTCCGGCGTTTCTGACGGCCCATATGGGTACAAGTCCTTGTGGGGCCAAGCTGCAGCTGGGTTAAAGAAGATTTTTTTTTTTTGCTGTTGCTTTTCACTTATTAAGGGTAGTCTTAGCATTTAAATAAATTAAGGCCTTTGGAAGAATTATCATAATTTCACCCTACCCTTCAGAAGAATTATTATATATACTCACCCTTCTCGGTCATATGTTTTCCAACCTACCCTAAAGGCTAATTCTCTCTTGTTCTTACAGATTAGGAAAACTCTATGATTGTACCCATGTAACTGACATTTTAACCCCTCCAAGTCACTCCCATGTAGACTTGGTAAATATGTAATGTGTTTCAACCGTTTCATCCACGACGAGACTGAGATCTCATTTAATTATGAAGCTTCAAAGTTACTATTATTAGTATTGATAATAATAATAATAATAATAATAATATAATTAGTAACTGTAGGTATTTGTATTTATCCATGAGATGGTACTCTAGAATATGCTATATATATATATATATCAAATTTCACCCTCCCCATGTATGCAAAGGAGAAATTAGGCAGCAATTTGCCTCTAAATCTCATGCACCTTTTAGCTATGTTCTCAGGATTTTTGGCACAAAAGTAGGCATCTCAGCAAATACAAGGTGCCTGTCTATGCTGATGTAAAAGTATGGGAAGAACAGAAATCATTGGAAATAAATGGAGGATATGAGGGGAAAAGTTACTTTTTGGAAAAGAACCAACCCTACTTCCTGTGAGCTTGCCATTCAAACAAAAGTAGCGCTATGTTCTGCATTTTTTTTTAAATAATAATAATAGTTGCAGTATTTTTCTGCTTATTTTGGAACACACAATTTCTAGTATGTTATACAAGTTCATGGATTTAATACTGAGACGTACACTACTCCAATTGTGTGCATAATTCAATAACAAAAGCATACACTCTCTTCATTTTTGTGTCTCTGTTTTGTGGGAAGGGGAGACCACAAAAACATATGGCAATATGCATCAAGGCTTTTAGCTATGAAATGAAAAAAAAAAACTAGCAAGCATATGTATGTCTATGAAGCGTCCATGATATAGATGTTCAGGCACTGGAATACCATCCCAGCTGTCTGATTAAATTCTACATCGTTAAGGCAATAATGGGTTTTTTCCGGGAAGGTAAACGTGAGTCCTGCTTCACCTTGATCAAATGGCTCAGAACTTTGATATAATGACTCACCGACCCTTTGGGCTTCACTCCTACCATGACCTCTTCTTGCTGTTTTACCACCAGCTGAAGCTGCTTGTCTTCTGTGAAGTGTTGGCCTAATGAACTCCTGCATTTGTTCTCTTCACCCAGGATCACCTTCAAGTTTCCATCACCATGAATAAGTTGCTTCAAGCTCTTCTTGTGGTCATTATCGTGCTCTCCTCCTTTTTCTGTAGTGTTCCTCTTTTCTCCTTCATGACCATCACCTTTCAGAGGGATTTCTTTCTTGGATTCTTCAAGATTCAATGCCTTCCTCGTTCTCCTGGACATGGTAATATCATAGTGGCGTTTACCGGAATTTCTGCGCACGTCATTTCCCATTGTGTTTTGGTGGTGTTACAATGAGAAATGAGGGAGGCACAGCCATAAGAATAAAAAGTGGACATTGCTTGTCATGGTTAAGAGGCATTTGCTTAGTGAACAATTGAAAGGGAAGTTCCATGGCTTTTCTATGAGGTAGAAGGTCTGCTTTCCAATTGTCTATCACTCAAACTGAAAGACCAACGTCCCTCCCTACAATTAGATCTTGATCGAGCAGGTGGTACCAAACACATACATCAATCCCATTTTCGGCCACCCTTTGATGGATATCTTCGTGTGTGCCAATGGACCCATCATGTCATGTATGCTGCATCCATAGAAATGATAAGGCATTTTTGCAAACATGCAAACATTGTCTTCTTTCCCTTTCTTGTTTCTGCTACCCAGTGAAATCTCTTAATCAATTAGAACAAATCCCCTACAAATCGACCTGCTTCTGGTGTGGCTCCAGTTGAAGGCAATGGGGCCAAGGTATCCTTGTTCTGTTGGATTTTTCTCGACTGATAACCATTTTTCTGGTTCACCAATTCCCCTAGTAATTAGTTTTTGGGGAAACCAAATTTTACCAAACAGGTAAATATCACCCAAATTGATGAGCCAACCAATGGGAGCCACTCTCTACAAGGAACCAGGCGAACTCAACATCAGAGGATGGGCCGGTACCTAAGTGCCATCAATTCATAGGGATGGCAGCAGGAAGTGCATGTCATTAACAATAAAATCGGGCTTCGTATCCCACACAAATGGAGCTATATGAAAATTCCACAAAATAGAATATAACCCAAGACCTGCAATGACATACAATTTCAACAGGATCTGTATTATAAAGCATCCTAACGTTTTAAACTACAATCTTTGTCAAGCTAGTGGGCAGAAAATGCTAAGCGTTTCCAAATATAAATGTCAAATCTGGAAAATCCCAACCAATAGTTTGAAAATAGAGTAAGATTTATGTAATAGTCAAAGTTCCAGACAACATCGGATAATCCACGAGTACTAGAGGGCATAACACTTTTCATCCATTAGATGCTCACTGACTTAGAGACCTTTCCCTGTCCAGGCCCCTTGAGTAGTCCACGGGGGTCTGGCTCCTGCTCCTGCTTGGGCTGCGACTTTGGCTCTTTGAACCTTTAACAGGAGGAGAAGCAGAGTAAGGCTGTTCTCCGCTGTACCTCCTTTTATCTTGGGGTGAAACAGATCTGTCCCAATGAAAAACAATTATGGAAAATATGAAAAACAAAACCATGATTGAAATGGGAATTTTTATCAAATACCTTGAGTAATGCCTCCTCCTAGGAGAAGGGGGATAGTGGTTAGGGCTTCGGGACCGTGATCTAGCATATCTAGGTGAGCGTGAATAGCGAGGAGGAGACCTCCTGCGGTCAGATGGTCGACCCCTACCAACAACACTACGTAATATCAGAAATCTTAATACCAGAAAAATAAGAAGAGACTGCACTATTTTTTTTTATAGGAAAAAAAATAATTATATTAAAAGTGCTTAGAAAAGGCACACCAAGTACACACAAAATATACAAATAACATCGAAAGGCAGCGAAAGGAAAGGGCAACAAACCACCACCAAACAAAGCCGAAACCCTAAAGACCTAGGAACTCAGCAAGCCCCCAGCTAACTCTCTTGCCTTCACCGATCCTGGAGACTAGATCTTCCCCTTCAACCTTTGGAGAGGAATTTTAGCTCTATCCTGCTCTATAATCCCACTAATTGTATATTCTAGATTTAATTTCTTTTTAATGTACACAGAATAGTAAATTACAGCCACTTGACCTCAATATTACAAATGCTTATAAACTCGCACAAAATAAAACTATATATAATATAGTCAAACTCTTAAACCATGTTATGGTATGTATGGTCTTATTGGCCCATCACACTAGAAAATTCTTATGATAACCAATGATTGATAAGGAAAAGGAGCGATGATCTATTGATAGATGCAGAAAATGATTTGACATTTGACAAAGGTAGATAGAGATATTAGCACAGTGCAAGTCCAGTTGGTTGAAGATGCAAGGGATTACACTAGCTGCTAGGCATAATCAAAGGCCAAGTTCAATGACTTCAACTTGGCTACTAGATGTTGAAGAGGAAGGCAATTCAGAGATAGAGGCTTATCAACCCAGTCTTGGTGGAGTGACTCAATTGGAATTTCAATAATTATTATGTCAAGAGCTACTCAAGGCTTTTAATTTTCCTTTTTTGTCCAATTTAAAAGCTCCTTATTTGGGACATGGGCAATATGAATTTATATGAGAGCAGATTTGATGGTCTGGATGAAGTGGGATATGATCTTAAAGATAATGGGCCAGAAAGTGGGGTCTAGACAGTTGATGGGTGGAGGTCTTTCCAAGAATGAACTTTTTAGCGGGAAATGGTAGAACGGTTAGGTTTTTGCATAATGTGGTGACTCTTGTTAAGTGCTTCCAACCGTCTTTGTTCTCCATAACTGCCTCTCTAAGGATGCTTGTGTCTCTAATGTTTGGGAAGAAGTCAGCAGATGTGGGCATTGGAACCTTGATTTTATGGCATTTTCATGATTGGGAGTCAGAAACTGTGGATCTTTCCTTAAGCAACTTCAGGGAGAGTGCTCAGATCAGGATAATATGTTGGTGTGACCATGTGAGGTATGCTAAAGATGGAAATTTCTTGCAAAAATCATTTTATTGCACTTTGGAACCTAATTCTGGAGGTTTTACCAGGCTAAATAAAGTTTGGGCTTTTAGGTCCCCATAAAAGTGGACTTTTTCATTTTGGCATGGGAGGTTGTTCTTGAAAAGATTTTAATTATGGACCAGCTTAGGAAAGGACGGCGGTCTTAATCAAATGCACCTCTGTAAGTGTGTTGAAGAATCAGTTGATCATTTGTTAATCCATTGTGATAAAGGTAGAAGTTAGTGGCTTTGTTATTCTCTCTTTTTAGCCTTTCTAGGGTGTTTTTGTGATCAGGAAGAGAGGTTCCACTGTGATGGAATAGGAGCTTTGTAAGTAAGAAGCAAAAGAAGATGTCAAGAATGGCTTATTGTGCTTGCTTTGGCCCATTTGGCATGAACAGCTGAATGGTAGAACTTTCAAATGCTTGGAGTGTTCAAATTAGTAAAAGGGTGTTTATGTTGTCTTTTATTTTGCCTATTGGTGGCCTTTGTATATTTCCCATGAACTTAGATTGCACTCCATTTTCCTAGGCTTTTGTTTGATAACTTCTTTCTTCCCTATTTGGCATCAACAACTCAATGGTAGAACTTTCAAAGGCTTGGAGTGCTCAAATTAATTGCTAAAGGAGTCTTAGAGGGGTGTTTGTGTTGTCATTTCTTTTGCCTATTGGTGACCTTTGTATTTCTCCCATGAACTTATATTGCACCCCTTTTACTAGTCTTTTGTTTGATAAATTCTTTCTTCCCTATTTTAAAAAATATTAATGAGCTTCCTGAACTTGTATTTAGATCCAGGGGTAAGAAGACCTGACATATAGGGGCTTAATATTAAAGGTATTGCTGACTATGAAGGTAGCCTTGAAACTTAATACATTGCCCCATAAAATTATAGCAGAATCAATGATGTTGAGAAATGTCTCTCCAACAAGCTTCTAAGCTCTAGCAAGAGATGGGTGAGAGATGAGAGGTGGTAAGTGCTAGTTTGCAGTGGAGTCCAAGTCATTTGAAATCTTCGTAGAGGTGGTTGGAGGGAAACTGAAAGGGAAAATTCTTGTAAGATGCAAAGACATGTCCTCGTGGATTAGGTTTAGGGAAAGAAGTTTGTGTTGTTTGTTGGAAGGTGTGGAAGCTTTGTAGGGGTGAGGATGGAAAGTTGTGCAACAAAGTTTGGCTTGAAGATAGGAGGAACTTCAGGCTGGAACTACCTTCAAATGGGGGAGGGAAGTTCATTCTTTAATTGGTTTGGTCTTTGGAGGCCAAGAGGTTCGGTATGATTTTCCATAAAGGAAGGGGTCTCCCTGGGTGGTGGTCTATCCTAGCTGCGAAGCTTTGACTATCTCGAAGTAGTTTCCTCCTCGAAGGAAAGGAAGCTTCTGACACCGGCTGCCTTAAGAACTATGGAGAGAGGTAGTAGTTAAGTGGACCTGTTGAAAGGGTCTTTTGTAGAATTGGTTAAGAAAGAGCATGGTTTGGTGAGTTAAGCAGTCTAGATTCAGATGAGAAGGAGATTCAACCTAAGAAGCATTTGAGTAGCTGTCTAGTAGGGAAATGGGGAGAATATCTAGACCTAACTCCAAAATTGCTTGGATTAAGGAGATGGAGACATCATAGTTGGATTCTAAAAGGAGGATTGAGAATTTCATTGCTAGGGGGTGCTCTTCTCTTGTTCAATTTTGAGGGTAGCCCTAATGCAAAGATGGTGCTGTCAAGGGGTTTAAGAAGGTATAAGGAAAAGGTTTTGCATTTGGATAGATGGGCCCCAGAGGTGAGGGAAGGTAAGCATGCTAAGAAAGTGTGGGTGAGAAAGGTGGGGCTTCCTCTGCACTTATGGTGTTGGGAGGTGTTCAAGAAGCTAGAGGATAGTTGTGGTGGTTTTGTTGCAGTGGATGAAGACATAGCTCATCCCCAACACATGAAAAGGGCATGAGTTTTGGTGAGATTGGATAGGAGAAGGAAGTCTGGGTTGTTGATGGTGGTGGTGGGATTGTCTTGCTTCGCCATTCAATTGTGGTGGGAAGTACCACCACATATTTCTCAAGAGGTTCTGAGCAATGGGATTGGTCTAGATATTAGGGGTGAAGTTACAGGGGAGACACATTGATGGGGGAAAGTCTTTTAAAGTCTATTCAAGGAGGAAAGTGAAGACATAAATAAACTTTAAATAGAATTAATAATAATTACAATTGAAATAGGATTAGTATTTGTTGGAGTCAAATTCAGATTAGCTAGTTAAGTTATAATATAATTAGAATTTGAGTCATGATAGGTTATTATAGACCTAGTAAACTTTGGACATTATAATAATAATTAGAGTCATAACAGGTTATTAGAATCTTAGTAGACTTTGGATTTCTTAGAGAAGCCTATATAGGCTAATCGATGTAAATCAAAAGAATGAATTGATTGATGTTAATAATATTATATTTTTTTCATTGCAATTATTGCAACCCTCAATGGTGAGACTCTATTGGTTTTCTTCTAAGTGAGATTCCTAGAAGACCTTAGTGAGACTCTAAGGTTTTTTCATCTTTTCTTCATCGTTTCTTCTTTCTCTTTATTTTTTTATCTTATTTTTCTCTACCATAAGTTTTATTCCTTGTTCATCTCCTTACATCCTAAAAACAAAACCCTAGCCCACCTATTTTTGAGTGTAGACAACCATCCTAGGGTTTTACTACATCACACATGCTAAAGAGAGCATGTGTGTGCAAGTTCTGCTGTTGCAATTGGAGGCAGATGTCTTGTCACCCTATGGTAGGGGGGGAAAGAGGGGAAAGGTCTAGTAATGGCTGGCAATTCTGAAAAGGCTATGGTAGGTAGTGGGCTGCAAAAAGCTGTAGAGGGTGATGGTGATGGGAGGAAAGTTGTTTGCAATGGGGGCTGCATGGGTATGGTATCTTTTAAGGGTGCCCCATGTGGGGTTGTTGGTGGATTGGAAAGAGCGGGCCTTGAGGGCTTGAAAGAGGCCCAAGTCTTTGAAGTATTCTCAAGTGAAGTGGCTGCCCATCTATCTAATAGGCCATTGGAAGGGTCAAAAGTTTTAATTTCTAAGGAGACTTGCAGAGTGGGCCATCATTCTAAGAAGGTCAATAATACTCTTGTTTGTGTGGCCCAAGGTGGTGGTGAGGGCTCTGTTAACCTGCGCTATGGTGCTGATTCTAAGAATACCCCAATGGAGAGCTGGTTCTTTTTTAGGGCTTCTTTTGCCTCTAGAGGGCACGATTTCCATCATCCTGAGCTCTCTCCCCCGGTGTTTCTTCGCACAAGCACTGGCATGGCCCTCATGGCAGAAGCGATAAGACACCCTCGTACTATTTTTTTCTCTGTTTCTTCCCTGGAGACACAGGCAACTTCTTCTCCTTCTCTTTCTAGGAATGGCCTTGGTCTAGAGGGATCTGAGGTGGATTTTGCAATTGATCCAGTAGGAGAGGGTAGCAGTCCCCTAAAAATGGTTTTGGTGGACGACACTTCAGTGGAGTTTGAAGAGGTTGGGGTGAGGCCAATCGAAGTTGCAGTGGGTAAGGAGGATAAGGAATAGTGGGCATGTCTTGGTTTAGTTCCAAGGGCAAAGGTGCCTATGGAGGATTGGTCCTCAAGCAACTTGGCAGCTTTCAGCAACTAGCTGTGCATGCTGACAGTGGGCTTCGAGGCTGAGATCTTGGCTCTCCTCAGAAAAATGAAGGCTAGGACAAAGTTTTGAAAGGGAATAGAGAAGAGCTCCTCATCTTCAAATTTTGAAAGGGAACTAAAGAAATTGGAGTGTTTTGTGAGTTATAAGGTACCATAAGGTAGACAATCAGGATGTGGAAAGGGGGAGTGGGAAATCACAGCAGTGGGTAGAAGATACCTTTTTCATCCCTTTGGAATGCTAGAGGGCTTCTGACAATGTCAAGAGGAAGTTCATCTAGGCTTTGTTTGGATTGCAACAACCCGTTTTGGTATGCCTGCAAGAAGGTCATCCGGAGGCACACTATTTTTTCTAGGTCTCTTGGGCTTTAGGCTTGGTTTGGGGGTTAAGGTTGTTGTTGCACTTTCCTTTTGCTTGTTGTAAGGTGCTATTTTTATGCTCTATGTGTACTTTGATGCACCTTTTTCAAGTGCTTTTAATACAATCACTCTTTTTGCCTATTAAAAGAACAAAAAGCCTTGAAACTCAATGAGGTTTTAGCTGCATTATATGATCTTAGAGGGAATAAATCCCCCAGCTTTGATGGTTTGACTATGGTATTTGAACAAAACAATTGGGAGACAGAAAGGATGTCTGAGGCTTTCTAGAGGGATGTCCATGACTTTGGCAATTTTGCAAAAAGGCAAGAAATGCAACCTTCACTGTGTTGGTTCCTAAAAAAGGAGAGACAACCTAGATCTGAAATGGATTAGGTGGATTAAATCTTACATACCAACTGTTTAAATTGTTAGGTTGGTTACTTACAGGTTTCTTCTAAAACATAAGGCGTTTAAAGCAAGGGAACCTCCAACCTATCTCTTTGTATTGCTGACAAAGGCCTTGTGTTGCTCTTTCAATGTAGGGTAGGGGAGAAATATTTCACAGATGGTTTAACATTGAAAAGAAAATAGTGATAAGGGTTCTAGATTTTTGTTTCATGTTTGTCATTGACACTATCATTCAATGAGACTAAAGTCATTGTATCTTAGGTGCATCATTTTTTGCTTAGGAGTAGTTATTGATTTAAAAGTAGATCTTGGGAAGAGTAAGCTTCTCTTGGTAGGGAATGTGGAAAATGTGGATGAGTTGGTGCTGATGTTTTTTTTTTTTTTTTTTTCTGATGAGTAAAGCAATAGTGTATTATAAACAAAAAATGTCAAAACAATGCTAACGCTCCAAAGTACATAGGGCGGTATACAACAAACTCTTAAAAACACAAAAAAAGGAGAAGGACCTACAAAAACTACGCCCCCCGCAAAAAGAACCCACCTAATCCACAAAATCTACAATTGAAGAAGGACCAAAAATTAAAAACAACCTTGACCAATCCCATAGATTACAAAGGAAAACATGTTTTAACCCTTGAATAGACTGTTCCTCATTCTCGAAAGCTCTTCTGCTTCTTTCCTTTCAAATGGTCCAAAATAAGCAAAGAGGAGCTGCCGCCATACCTTTTTTGCCTTTTACCAACAAAAGAACCATGACATCCTAAAAGTGTGTCTCTAACAAAAGAAGGAAGTATCCAAAGCCTTCTAAACTGAGAGAACAAAAGATTCTATAACACTCTTGTCTTAATACAATGGATAAGGATGTGGTCAATGGTCTCTTCCTTTTCAATCAAGGACAAAAATATCGGTTTCAACGAATATATTGGTAACTTGATTTCATAGATATATTAAGCTATATCGGAAAATATCGATGGATATTTTGACATAAAATATCAATGAACTGAAAATTGATTAAAACTCATAAAAATATTGGAAAATACTTCTAATAAATGATAAAACATATAATAATACAAGTATTGAATTTTTTATTGAAGAAATTGATAATGATGCTTAGACAAGTTTTTTTTATTTAAAAATATTGATAATTTTTTTTTTATAAATTTATATTTATCTTATACTTAGTATAAAATACATGATAAGATAATTAAATTCAACTTATTTATAATAATTTTATTTTAATTAATTTATAATATAAAATATAAAATTTATTTATATTTATAAAAGATATTATATATATATATATATATATATATATATATATATATATGAATTCATACACAAATGAAGTTATGGTGTAATGACATAGGGCATTCCTCACAAATGTGAGGTTCTCGGTTCGAGTCTTGGTCCTATGTGTAGTGAAATGAGTTTTTTTTTTAAGTGTAAAGTATAGTGTCCCACATCAATAATTTGAAAGACAACAAAGCCCTATTTAAAGGTCGTCGCCCTTATAGCAGTAGTGCTTATGAGTTGTTGGGCTTGGACTTACTAGGTCGTCTTCTCCTAGTCCAATGCACGAACAAATCGAATTTTTAGGTGAAACCCATTGAAAGGTGTTGATGTGGCTTCGAAAAAAATGCCCACACTGAAATTTCGATATATCACCGACAAATCAACGAAAAAGAGAGAATTCCTAAAAATCAGATGATCAGTATATCTATGCTATTTATCGTGTCAGAGCCCTCTGATAATCGAAAAATCGGTGATATATCTCCGATATATCCCGATATTTCAAACATTGTTTTCAATACGAAAGAAACATCTATATGCTAAAGACCATCCTCTCCTCTTTAAATGATCCAAAGTTAACACCTTAGCCCGAGAAGCCTCCTAAGTGAAAAAAAAAAAAAAAAAACCCACCTTCGAGGGAACCCAAGAATTCCAAATCACACTAACAAGAAATGGCATTGTACTTTCTGTCTCCAAGGTCGAATATAGGGCTTTAATAGAAAACTTCCCATTTTTCGATCCTGTCCAAATCACTTTATCCTTTTGTTCCCTACACACACTCCTCTCTTGCAAACTCAAGAGAAACCGTTCCACCAAATCTAGCTCCTAATCATTAAGGGCCCTAGAAAAACGAAGGGCCCAACACCCCTCTTCAATTGTCGAGTGCCAAACATCTGCCACCCGATCCTCCTTAGAACCAGCAATAGCATAAAGAGCAAGGTAAGAAGTACACAGTGCCACATCATCACACCACTCATCCTTCCAAAATTTCACCCTCCACCCACTACCAACTAAGAAAGCAATTGGGTTGGTGCTGATGTTAGGAATAGAAGTTTGTTTTTTCTTAACAAAGCTTTATTAAATGGTTGTAGAAGGTTGCAACTGATTCAGATAGATCATAGAGGAAAGTTGTGTGGACAAGTTTGACAAGAAGGAAGGTGGTTGGTGTTCTAGGGAGGGAAAGGGAGGGCCATTGGATGGGGGTGAGATAACTGTCATGCTCTAACTAGGATATCTGTGGCAATTGGACTGAGGACCAGGTTCTGGTATAATCTTAGGTGTGGGGAGATCATGCCAAAGGATTGCTTTTGGATTTGTTCAGGTTGTAGCACACAAAGAAGGTGTCTAGTTGGCTGGACCAGACCAGTTGAACAGCTGATGGGTCATGTCTCTAGTTGGGTTCACTAAGTGGGCCTTTTTTGGCTTTAGAACAGCATTGAACCAGTGGACCAGCCGGTCAGACTAGAAAACTGGCTAACTGGACCATCAATTTGACCCCTTTGTTCTTTTTTTTCTTGTCCCCAAAAATGCAACGAAAGGCATAGAGAGGTTTTGAATCTGAGCCATCCCTTCAGAGGATTGTGGCCGGTTACCACTACGCAAATGCCCTTGTTGTTCTAGTATTTGCATACACTAAATATATTCACTATTTAGACATGCAGTTGTACCAAGCTAAATAATAAAATGATAAAATTGTAAAGCTAATGAAATTCAAATAAAAAATGATAAAATAAAAAGTTAATGAAATGTGAATAAAATAATAATAAAATTTTATTTCACTCTTTGATAAATGATATATCTTCTTAATAATTAAATATTATAATTTTATTAAATATTATAATTTTACAATTTAATAAAATAAAAAATCTTAATACATTTAAATTTGATCCTTACCACGATTTAATATAATAATATTAAAGATAAAATATTTTAAGTCTTTTAATTATTTCTATATAGTTTTAACTACTTATAACTATTTTAAATTTTAATAATATGTAAAAATTATATATTTATGATGTCACACTAGCATTATGGCTCAGCTATGGTTCAACCATTAGTCCAACTGTTAAACTGTGACCTAGTAAATTTTCTATTTCAGTGATTGGTCCAGTTTTAAAAACATTGGTTATAATAACAAGTGTTGGATGTGCAAAGAAAATGAGAAATCCATTAATCACCCTCTTGTGGAATAGATTGAAACATGTGGCTTCCACTATTTCATGTTTTGGAGTCTCCTATGTGATGCCTAAACTGGTGAAAGGATTCTTTGACAAGATGGCACAGTTCTCTGCATAACAGAATGAAGTGAAAGAATAGGTCCATTGAGTTTACATTGGTGGAATGAAATTTAAGAGTTTTTTAAGGTCTCAGGTAGTGGGCTGAATTGAAAACCATATCCCTTAAATAGAGGGAATCTTTATGGGAAATGAGCTAATAACTATTGAGAGGTAGGGGATGGCCTAAAGCCTTTCTTTTGACCCTTGCTTTGGGCCCTTTGCATTTTTTCCTTTCTTTTGTTTTATTGGTGGTCCTTGTTTATTTCTATATTTGGTCTCTTTTTTTTTTCTTTACATTATTATTATTATTGATAGGCTTTTTTCTTTACATTATTAGATGCCGCTTATATACTTATTGTATAGACTGGGGTGACACCCCTTTGTATTTTCTGATATATTTTCTGTTTGCCAATAAAAAATTTATGTTGGATATGATATTTGATACTATGGATTACCTTTTTTTAATTCCACTATACAACTTATAGATTGGAATTTATTAGTGTAGACTGAGAGTTATGATGTTTATAACATTTATAATGTTCTAGTCAGGGAAACATAAAAAGCCTCATAATTTCTAGCATGTCTATCACTATCTAACTTTTTGATGCCTGTACTTATTCTGACTATTGCATTTGGTCTTTGGTAGGTTCTAATTGCCTTGATATGGTATAATCCCCTAAAGTCCATAAAGAGGTGAAGCTGCAAGTCAATGCCTAATCTTTTTTTTTTTTTTTGATAGGTAAAGAAACGTCGTATAAAAAGAAAAGAGGAGACACCAAAAACAATGCCTAATCAAAGCAAGCATGTCCCTGAAAACATAATAAGCAGTTTACCTTGTTCGCTCTCTAGCCCTCATGTCAACTGGCCGCTTCCTATTTTCCTCTGCAAATACAACAGTCAGCTCTCGGCCAAGAAGAACTTGTCCATCCATTTGATATTTGGCTTCTGCAGCATCAGCAGGGTCTACATATTGGACAAAACCAAAGCCACGAGGCTCCCTGCAGGGTTAGCAGATTCAACATTGCAAAAGGAGGTTGTGTTAATGACAATTCCATGACAGTGATTGTGCATGTTAAAGACAATGAACAAAAAAATTATTCCAGGTAGGGAGGTCATGATTATTACAGAAATACTATTGGTATTCACACAGGTCAAGTAAAAGCAAGCACATGGCTGCTGACCTTGCGCATGTCAAAGGTTCAATATGACTTGAAATTCTTCAAGACTTGAACATCTTCAAAACATTCAAACCAACTTCCTTCCAATCTTCACAAACATTAGAATCATCTTCAACAGAACTCTTATTACTTGACTGATGTCTTCAATACGTTTTTTTCTCTGTTGAATCTAAAAAATTTTAACAAAAAGCTATAGCTAAAATAATAAATATATCATAAAGAGAAACCTATTACCCAAACAGTAATTTTGGTATAAGGAAGAGCTGAAGCAAATGAGAGAGAGAGAGAGAGAGAATGAGTAAGGTGCCAAGGTGGACAGATTAAGTTCATCTAAGACACACAAATCAAACTAGATGCAGATTCAACAATATCTATGAAAACCTACATAAAAAGAAAATATAAACAAAACTAAATATAAAGAGGAACAAAATTTGAAACTACAAAGTAAATTTAAAACTTCCAAAAATTTCAAACGATTTTACTTTAACTAAGTTTGCTCACCCAGTGTAGTAATCTCGTGGCAAGTATATGTCCTTGAGAGGACCAAATTGGCCAAATGGTCTGCGGAGGTCTTCAGGTCTGTAGGACAACAAAACCAAATATAGTTTAGCAGAGAACAAAAATGAAATGTCAAAGCCCAAGAAGAAAAAGAAGCCTAAATTGACAACATTAAATCTTTGATGGCTACGATCCTGATATGTGAAAGGAAATGCATTAATTTTTTTCCTATGTATTGGCCTATCTGGGGCTCTTGAGCAGTTTGAGATGTGTGTTCCCCAGAAAGGTTTCTTCTTTTATCCTTTTTCTTTTATAAGAAATGAAAATTTGATTAGAAAGGAAAGAGGAAAAGGATTTCAAGGATGCACCCCTAGTCCTTCAAAGAACTCCTAGTGAATTTTTCTTTGATAAGGATGGCACCCCACCACGATTCTTCCTAAAAACGGATCTTTGTCCCATTGTCCACCAAAAAACAGGTAATATGTAGAAATCCTAAAATGCCTAACCAATGGCTTTTCAAGGACAACAACGTGACTACCTAACTGAAATGTTTGCGTACTAACAATTGAGGCGTGTCCCATAGATGCTCAATATAACCTTATGCCAAAGAGTTGTTCTTTCCCTATGAAACCTCCAAAGCCATTTCCCAAAAAGGGCCCTATTCCTCAAAGATATCTGCTTAACCCCCAACCCTCCTTCCTCCTTAGGCTTGCACACTTTGTTCCAGCTAATAAGATGATGTCTCTTGCCCTCCCCAAACCTTGATCGAAGAAAATCCGTCTACATTGTCTCAATCATAATTACTATCGATAATGAGATTTTGTACAAAGAGAGGAAATAACCAAGGATGTGAGACAAACAAGATTGTATTAGAAACGAAGCCAATTTTGTAATATGATATTGACTCATGTTGATTCCTAACAACGTGTTTGTCTAAATTAGGGGAAAACCTCAACTCTAGACTTTTTAATGAAGAGGGAGTGGACGATAGCTAATAGATGTAATCTTTGCAAAGAATGAGAAGATTTTGTTAATCACATTTTGATTCACTGTGCAAAGACAAGGGTGTTACAAATGTTCCTTATGTCAATTTTTGGTTAGAGTTGGATGTTTCCAGCTACAGTGAGGAATCTGCTTCTCGAATGGAAGTTCAAGGGATCGGATAAGAAGAGCCATCATGTTTGAAAAATGGCACCTGTATGCTTGTTCTGGTGTATTTAGAAAGAGAGAAATCGCAAAATCTGTAATAAAGAAGAACTTGTAAATCAAAGGTTAAAGGAGAGTTTCATTAATCCCCTCTTTGATTGGTCCAAAGCCTCATTAGATAGGGGAAATTTCTCATTGTTGGCCTTCATAGATAACCTTAGTTGCAGATAGTTTGGTATTGAGGCTAATTTTTTGTAGATACCTATTAGTATTCTTTATTTTGTTTTTTGTGTATACTTAGGCTGCACCCCCTTTTATTTGCACTCTTTCAATTGATTCTCTATCTACATATCAAAAAATAATAATAATAATAATAATCTTAAGACTTGAAATGTGCACAAAAATCAATAGGACAAGCTTAAGGTTTTGCAACTCTTCTGCACTAACACTTAGAAAAAAAGATAGTGTCATTTGCAAATTGCAAATGTGCAAAAAAGATAGTGTAAACAGGACAATTAGTCTTATTTATAGTTTTTGAAAAAATTTAAAATCTCAATAAAACCATAGGAAAAACACCTAATCTATATAGTAATTTATTAGAACTTTTATTTCTTTTCTAGAGCTCCTAAAACCTCTAAAGAATAGAATTAAAAAGAAAAATAAAAACTTTCTTATCAAAATTAGAAACTTAAACTTTAGAAAGTTTAGAAAAAGAGTGTTTTTTATTTAAAGTTTAGAAACTTCATTTTAAGGAAAAATTTAAAAACATCCCAAATTATAAAACTATTTTTTTCTTTTTCTTGAATACACCTTGAGGGGCTCATCCTAAAGTTCAAGAGTTGGAGAGGATGGATTTGCTTCTGGAGGAAGATAAAGGAGCAGCTTTCTAACAAGGTCTTCTCTATGAAATCCTACAATGTTGTTATGGGTGGCAATTTAGGTAGGAGGGTGTTTGCTTTTATAGAGATATTGGATTCTTAGGCACCTTTAAACTCTGTTCTTTATATTGGTAGTCTAAAAAATAAATCTTAATGACTTTAAAGAAAGAGAGTGAACTCTCAAACCAGAGTTTTACGTGTAAGAGAGGGATGGAGATAGAGAATAAAAAAACTTCTGCTGCAATTTAGAATAGTTTAATGGTCAGTATCTTGGTGTTTCTCTCTTTGGGTGTAGAATAGGTTATACCCACGTCAAGAAGGGTTGCCTTCAAGGCAGACAATAGATGGCAGGGAAGAGCAGGGGAAAATCTTTGAGGTATGGTTCTGTTTTAAAAACAAGGGGAAAATGGGTCTATGGGTCTCCTCATCTTATTCCTTATTCTTTTGATCGGGCTCCGGAGGGGGAGTATTACAATCGTTCTGGGGTTTTAGGGGAGGTAACCGGGATTGAGAATCCATTGGGATTGTTAACTGAAGTTGGGCCCGGAGAGGATGGCAATGGCTGCTGGGACTTGGTAGAATTCACTAGTGTCAGTGACAAGGTTAGGGGTGCGGAGTGGGGCTTAGATATGTCTGAGCCTCAAGATATCAGGAGCAAGAAAGAGGACAAATGGGAGGAAAGTAGCCTAGCAAAGTTCAGTCACTTCTTAGGTTTTTGGACAGAGGGTCTAGAAAAGGAAATTCTGAGCTTTCTGATCAAAATAAGAAAGAGACGGGAGAGGATTCATAACAAAGAGTTGTTGGAGAAGTCAAAATTCGAAAGGGAGTTAAAGAGGTTGGAGTGCTCAGTTAATTATGAGAAGGGGAATAAGCAGAAAGGCCCATCACAGGGCAAAGGGTGTCAGATTGCAGTAGATCAATGAAGCTAAAGTTGTTAAGTTGGAATGTGAGGGGAGCAAATGACAATTCCAAAAGGAAAATCATCAAGACTTTCATAAGGAATCAAAAGATTGATTTACTGTGTATCCAGGAGACAAAAAACCAACCAATGTTGGAGGGTGTGGTGAGAAGCTTAGGGTCGGGGAGATTCTTAGATTGGAGGGCTTTGGATGCGGATGGGGTAGCGGGAGGCCTCTTGATTTGCTGGGATAAAAGGTCGTTGGAAATATTGGATTGGGAGGATGGCCAATTCTCTCTATCCTGCAAATTTAGGAATGTGGAAGATGGGGTTGTCTGGGTGTTCACGGGAGTCTATGGTCCTTTCACCAAAGAGGAAAGGGAATGCTTGTGGGAAGAGTTTGGGGCCATTAGAGAAATTTGGGAAGATCCTTGGTGCTTAGAGGGTGATTTTAATATTACCCTCTTCCAAAGAGAAAGAAGCAGACAAGGGACAATAACCTCAACGATGAGGAGGTTTGCTCAAATTATCGACGAGTTAGGACTAGTGGATCTTCCACTGCAAGGGGGAGTGTTTACTTGGAGCAAGGGTCTTAACAATCAGTCCTGGGCTAGATTGGACAAGTTTCTTGTGTCTCCTAGTTGGTTAGATCATTTCAGTGGTGTGCTCCAAAGCAGATTGTCTCGGCCTATCTCCGATCACTTCCCTGTCCTTCTAAAGGGTGGCGAGCTAAGAAGAGGTCCCTCTCTTTTTAGGTTCGAAAACATGTGGCTTAAGGTTGAAGGCTTTATAGATCTTATCCGAAGTTGGTGGAGGGGGATTGAGGTTAGAGGCACTGCTAGCTTTAGATTGGCTGCAAAGATGAAGGGGATCAAACAGAAACTAAAAGTTTGGAATAGAGAGGTTTTTGGGAGTCTGGAGTCCAATAAAGTTTTAGCTCTGCAGCAGGTGGAATTCTAGGACCGGATGGAAAGTGAGAGAAGTCTGTCATTTTTTTTTTTTTGATAAGTTAATAAATTTCATTAAAAAAGAGACGTTAAAATAGCGACTCTAAGTATACAATACCTATACACCCGCCTTCAAAAAGGCCAAAAGACAAAGAGAACCGAATACCACAAACCTACTTAGAACCCAACCAATCAATAAAATTAGCTATAGTTAGAGGGCGATCGTCTATGAACAACTTAGCCTCAGCCCAGAAAGTAAGAATAAAAGAGTGTTTCAGCCTCTGAATTGATAACGATTCATCCTTGAAAGCCAATCTATTCCTCTCCTTCCAAACCGTCCAAAAAATGTGAAGAGGAGCAGCTCTCCACGCCTTCTTGCGATTTTTGCCCAGGAAAAAACCATTCCAACTTAGAAGGGTCTCTCTAACTGAAAAAGGCAAAACCCAAGACACTCCAAATAAAGGAAGCAAAGGAAAGTTATAAAAAATGGGTACTCATGGAAGAAACCCACTGAAGACAACTCTCAAGGGAGATATGGCTAAGAGAAGAGGATAAAAATACGGGTTTTTTCCATCATATGGCAAACGCCCATCGTAGAAATAACTCCCTGGACAGAATTAAAATTAATGGGATGTGGCTTTCAGAGGAGCAGGAAGTGAGGGAAGGGGTTGCTAATGCCTACCAGCAGATGCTTTCTAAAGATTCGGGTTGGAAGACGGATATTGGGAGGCTACAATTAGAACAAAACAGCCAGCAAGAAGCAGAGAATTTGGAGATCCCTTTTTCTAAGACTGAGGTCCATTCGGCTTTGATGGAGATGAATGGGGACAAAGCCCCTAGGCCGGATGGCTTTACTATGGCGTTTTGGCAAAGCTGTTTGGATTTCGTTAAAGAGGAGATTCTGGAAATGTTTAAGGAGTTCCATGAGCAAAGCTATTTTCTCAAGAGTCTCAATAATACTTTCTTGGTTCTGATTCCTAAGAAAGGTGGGGCTGAGGATCTTGGGGATTTTAGACCCATTAGCCTTTTGGGGGGGCTGTATAAACTGCTGGCTAAAGTGTTAGCTAACAGACTCAAGAGAGTGTTAGGTAAAGTGGTATCCCCAACCCAGAATACCTTTGTGTTGGGAAGACAAATTCTTGATGCTTCATTAATTGCAAATGAGGTGATAGACTCGTGGCAGAAAAGAAAAGAGAAAGGGCTCATATGCAAATTGGATATTGAGAAAGCGTATGACAGCATTAACTGACAGTTTTTGTTGAAGGCCTTACAAAAAATGGGATTTGGATCAAAGTGGTTGAGTTGGATGTGGAGTTGTTCATCTTCAGCCAAGTTCTCAGTTCTGGTTAATGGGGTGCCAGCTGGCTTTTTCACGAGTACTAAGGGGCTACGCCAAGGAGATCCCATATCTCCATACCTCTTTGTATTGGGAATGGAAGTGCTAGATGCTCTTATTAGGAGGGCTATTGCTGGGGGTTTCCTTTCAAGGTGTAGTATTCGGGGTGGTAGAAGGCCCACCCTGAACATTTCCCATTTATTCTTTGTTGATGACACAGTTGTGTTATGTGAGGCTAATAAAAAGCACCTAACTCACTTAAGCTGGATTTTATTCTGGTTTGAAGTTGCTTCAGGTCTAAGGATTAATTTGGCCAAAAGTGAAATCATCCCAGTTGGTGTGGTGGAGGAGATTGATAAGCTGGCAGCGGAGTTAGGGTATAGGGTGGGTTCTTTGCCTTCTCAGTATCTGGGTCTGCCTTTAGGGGCTCCTAACAAGGCTCATTTTGTGTGGGATGGGGTGGAAGGGAGAATGAGGAGGAGACTTGCGCTGTGGAAACGGCAATATATTTCCAAAGGTGGGAGAATCACTCTCATAAAGAGCACTTTGGCTAGCATGCCAATCTATCATATGTCTCTCTTCTGGATGCCTAAGACCGTTGCTAGAAGGCTAGAAAAAGTGCAAAGAGATTTTCTTTGGGGAAGGGGGGAAACTTGGAAAGGAAAGCTCATCTAGTTAATTGGGAGGTGGTTTGTGCGGACAAGAATAAGGGTGGGCTAGGCTTAAGGAAGCTAGCGCTCTTGAACAAAGCCTTGCTTGGTAAATGGATTTGGAGGTTTGCTTTTGATAAAGATAGTCTTTGGAAACAAGTGATAATGGCGAAATATGGGCAAGAAGGTCATAATTGGAGGACAAAGAAGGCTAATGGGGCGTTCGGAGTAGGGGTTTGGAAGGAAATTTTGAAGGCATCTGATTGGTGTTGGGATAACATGGTGCTCATAGCTGGGAAGGGCACCAAAATCAGATTCTGGACTGATGTTTGGTGCACTGGTACAGCGCTATCCCAAAACTTCCCTCATCTATTTGCTCTGGCTTCTCATAGGAATGCTACAGTGGAGGAGATGGGGGATCAGAATTTTGGTCAAGGGAGTTGGAATCTAAGATTTTTGAGGGTAATAATGATTGGGAGTTGGATATGGTAGGGGACTTGCTCTATGTTTTGAGGGGTCACAGGCCCTCTTTGGAGGAAAACTCAGTTTTTTGGAAGGGAGGAAGAAATGGACAGTTTAAGGTCAAAGAAGCGTACAACTTGTTGGTCAATCCCAATGACATTGCTTTTCCGTCAAGTTGTATTTGGGTGGATAAAGTTCCAACCAAGAATGCGTTCTTTGCTTGGGAGGCTACGTGGGGGAGGGTGCTTTCTCTTGACAGGCTTCAGAAAAGAGGATGACAGCTCCCTAATTGTTGTTTTTTGTGTGGGTGTGAAGAAGAAATTGTAAATCATATTCTTATACACTATATAGTGGTCAGAGTCCTATAGAATATTGTCCTTGGGTTATCAGGTGTGCAGTGGGTCTTTTCAGAAACTGTAAAGGAGGTCTTAACTAGCTGAAGAGGCCCTTTTGTGGGGAAGAAAAGGAAAAAGATATGGAAATCCATACCGTTGTGTATTTTTTGGACGGTTTGGAAGGAGAGGAATAGATTAACTTTTAGGGGAGGTGTGTTAGATATTCAAAAACTTAAGAATTTTTTTGTTTGTAATTTATGGAGCTGGGCTAGATTGTATATTGGAGAGGAGTCTCTATCCCTTATAGGCTTCTTGGAGTGGTTAGCTTCCAATTAAGGGGTGGTGAGGCTTTGTTGGCTTTCTTTTTTGCTTGAGAGGTGTTAGTTGCTTTGTATACCCCCGTATGCTTTGTGGCTTTTCGCCTTTGTTTTAATACAATTATGATTTACTTATCAAAAAAAAAAAAACATTGTTGACTTTAATAAACTATTAAAAAAATCAAAAACCATTATTTAAACAAAGAATAAATAACTATCTAACAAGAACAATAACACTAAGAAGAATGTGTAAAAGAAAAAAAAAATGGGAGAGAGAGAGAGAGAGCGAGAGAAGGCAAGAGAGAGTGTGTAGGTGAGTGTGATGGTGAGGAGGGGGAGGAGGGGTCGGCGCCGCGAAGCAGAAGGAAGGAGTGCAGCTTCATAGTGGAATCCAAGGCGTTCGAGATTATTGTGGACGATAGAAAAGGAAAAATCCAAGTCCTCATTGTGGAGAAGAAGGGAGGGGTTTCGTCATGGGTCCGATCGGGATCGGACAGCCTAGGGTTTTTCTTGGAAGGACTGAATCTCTGTATCAAGGATGAGAAAGAAGCAAGATGGGGAAGGGAATGGAAGGAGCAGGGTCAAATATATTCTATGTCATGAGGGATAAACAAAGCGGGGGGGGGGGGGGGGGGGGGGGGGGGGTGTTTATTCGGCTAGGGGTCTCCGATCTAGAGAGGAAACGTTTCCGCATCTTCATCCCGAGAGGCAGAAGGGATAAAAGGGGGTGGATGACCATGGCGGAGAAGCTTAACCAGGTGGTAGGCTCTTATGGCAATAAACCAGAAACCCAGGAAGGAAAGAACATGGGGAAGACTGTTAGGGGGAGATCGTATGCATCAATAGCAAAACGAACTCTGTCGGGCAATCCAAACGCAATCGTAGTGAAGGTGAAAAGGGAGGAATCAATAGGATTGTTAAAGAAATTGGAACATTGTGTCGTGGCGAATAGGAAAGATAACTTAGGGGGAGAAGATGATCTTGAGAAGTTGGGACAGCTTTGGGCAAAATCGTGGGAGCTTAAAGGTAGCTTAGGGTTGGCTAAGTTGGAAAAGGGAAGGGTTCTACTGGACTTTGAAGATTTGGAAGAGGCTTGTCGTGTTGTATCCTCCGGAAACCGCACGATGGAAGGAGTCCAGGTAGGGCTGGATTTCTGGAGTCCTAGGAGTGGATGTTGGATAGAGGAGGAAGAGACAAAGGAAATTTGGGTGAGATTATTTGGGCTTCCAGTCTCGCTTTGGAGCCCAGAGATTTTGAAGAAAGTGGGGGATGAATGTGGCGGCTTTATCACAATCGATGAACAAACGAAAACGATGGGCGAGCTCCAGTGGGCCAGAATCTTGGTGAGAGGGAGAGGTAACGCTAGACCGAGTGTCCTGGAAGTCGAAGCGGAGGAGGAGGTCTACGCGGTATCCTTATGGTGGGAATGTCGTCCGGTGCTAAGGAGGAGTTGCAGACAAGCAGATGGTCGTCATAGCAGTGAGGTTAGGGGTGAGGAGATCTCACACGCGGAGAAGCGAGTGACGAAGGGGTGGGTGAGCGTGAGGCTCGAGACCCTGCACCCGTCAGATGATGGGACGGGTGAGCAGGAGATTGGACCGGGTCGGGTTGTATCCAGCGCAGTCCGAAGCCCAATAACCCAGTCTTGGGCTCAAACTGGTGCAATGCATCTCTTAAGCCCAACTGCGAACCCAAAGGAGTCAAGAGGGGTTGGTGGGCCTGGTCTGCAGAGTGGAGTCATGGGCTTGAAGATGAAGGGTGTGGTTGCAAGCGAGATTAGTCCAGAAGCAGGCCCGTCACATAGGCTTGATGAGGTGGGTTGTTCCACTATAGGCCCAGAGTCGCCATCAAACAAAGGCCCAAACTCAAAGGGATGTACCCAACAGTCTGATATAGTTGTAAAGCTAAGGGAGGGCCCATCTTCCTCAACAGCCCAAGACCATAATAACTCTCAGAAGAAGGACTTACTGTTGATGGGTCTCGCTCCAGGTAATACTCATGTGCCAGAGCCTTTTGTTGCACGGGAGACTGAGGACATGAGGAAGTTAAATGGTGTGGCTAGGATATCAGAGACGGATAAGGCGCTTGAAGAGGAGTCAATGAGGTATGGAATGGGGTTGTGCTCTTGGGGGAAAAGGGTTTTAGGGACCTCTCATCTCAATTCTATTATTTTTTATCGGACTCCGGGAGGGGAGTTTTTCGATCATTCTGGGGACTGGAATGGGAAGCTCGGGCTGACAATACAATGTGGTTAACGGTGTATGAGGGCTGTAATGAAAGGAGCAATGGATGTAAGGAATTGGGAGCAAATAAAAGTAACAGTGATAAGGGCAAGGGGATGTTTGGGGTCGGTGACATATATGATACCCAAACAGAGAGAGGTGAGCAGGAGGGCAAATGGGAGGAGAGTGGTTTGGCGAAATTCAGCCAATTCCTAGGATTCCACACGGAGGGATTGGAGAAGGAAATCCTGAATTTTCTGACTAAAATCAGAAAAAGAAGGGAGAAAATCCATAGTAAAGAGCTACTGGAAAAATCTAAGTTTGAAAGGGAGTTAAAAAGACTGGAATGCTCCATTAATTATGAGGGGGGAATTAAACAGAAAGGCTCGGTACAGGGCAAAGGGCGCCAGATTGTGATTGTCCAATGAAGATGAAAATTCTGAGTTGGAATGTGAGGGGAGCAAATGATAGTTCTAAAAGAAAAGTTATTAAGACGTTCATAAGGAACTAGAGGGTGGACTTAATCTGTATTCAGGAAACTAAAATTCAAGCTATGTCGGATAGCATTGCGAGAAGTATATGCTCCGGAAGATTCCTAGATTGGAAAGCTGTGAATGCGGAAGGGGTTTCGGGAGGGATTCTGATTTGCTGGGATAGAAGGTCTTTGGATATTCTAGATTGGGAAGAGGGTCAGTTTACGTTATCTTGCAGATTCCGGAATGTAGAAAATGGGGCTATATGGATTTTTACGGGAGTGTATGGTCTGTTCTCCAAAGTGGAAAGGGATGCTTTATGGGATGAGTTGGGGGCGATTAGAGGGCTGTGGGAAGACCCTTGGTGTATAGGGGGGGATTTTAACATTACTTTGTTTTCGAGGGAAAGGAGTAGCCAGAGGAGAATGAATTCAGCAATGAGGAAATTTGCTGAAATTGTGGATGATCTAGGGCTGATGGATCTTCCCCTTCAGGGGGGAGAATTTACTTGGAATGGGGGACAAAACAATCAGGCATGGGCAAGATTGGACAGGTTCCTGGTGTCCCCTAGTTGGACAGACCAATTCAATGGGATTAATCAGTGTAGGCTGCCCCGTCCGGTATCCGATCACTTCCCAATTACGTTAGTGGGGGGGGGATAAGACGAGGCCCGACTCCATTCAGATTTGAAAATATGTGGCTTAAGGTTGAGGGCTTCAAAGATCTTGTGCACAGTTGGTGGCAAGGAATTGAGGTTAGGGGCAGTGCTAGTTACAAATTGGCTACTAAGATGAAGGAAATCAAACAGAAATTGAAAGTTTGGAATAGAGAAGTCTTTGGAAAGCTGGAGAGCAATAAATCCTTAGCCTTGCAACAGGTGGAATTCTGGGATAGGGAGGAAAGTGAAAGAATTCTGACTGTGGAGGAAACAGAGCTTAAGAAAGAGGCAAAGGATAATTATAGAAAATGGGTGATTATGGAGGAAACTCATTGGAGACAGCTCTCTAGGGAAATATGGCTAAAGGAGGGGGATAGAAACACGGGCTTCTTTCATCGCATGACAAGCGCTCACCGTAGAAATAATTCTTTGGAGAGAATAAAGATCAATGGGGAGTGACTGATAGAGGAGCAGGAAATCAGGGAAGGAATTGCTAATGCGTTTCAAAGTTTGTTTTCAGAAGATATGGGGTGGAAGGCGGACATAGGGAGCCTTCAGTTTGATCAGATCAGCCTACAAGAGGCTGAAAACTTGGAGAGGCCCTTTACAAAGGATGAAATCCATGTGGCTTTGATGGAGATGAATGGGGATAAAGCCCCCGGTCCGGACGGCTTTACTATGGCATTCTGGCAAAGTTGTTGGGAGTTCATTAAAGAGGAGATTTTAGAAATGTTCAAAGACTTCTACGATCACAGTTCTTTCCTCAAGAGTCTCAACAATACCTTCTTAGTGCTGATCCCCAAGAAAAGTGGGGTTGAGGACCTTAGAGACTTCAGACCTATTAGTCTCTTGGGGGGGCTTTACAAGTTATTGGCTAAAGTGCTAGCTAATAGACTGAAGAAAGTAGTTGGTAAGGTGGTTTCCATTTCTCAGAATGCCTTTGTGAGGGGAAGACAAATTCTTGACGCTTCTTTAATTGCAAATGAAGTGATAGACACGTGGCAGAAACAAAAAGAAAAGGGCATTATATGCAAATTGGATATAGAGAAAGTCTATGACAGCATCAATTGAAAGTTTTTGTTGAAGGTGTTGCAAAAGATGGGCTTTGGGTCTAAGTGGGTGGGGTGGATGTGGAGTTGCCTATCCTCAGCTAAATTTTCAATGTTGGTTAATGGAGTGCCTGCAGGTTTCTTCCCTAGCACTAAAGGCCTTAGACAAGGGGATCCTTTGTCTCCTTACCTCTTCATTATGGGGATGGAAGTGTTAAATGTTCTTATCAGGAGAGCTGTGGAGAGGGGGTTTTTATCAGGATGCAACATAAGGGGTGGAAGTGGCCCCTCTTTGAACATCTCTCACTTGTTTTTTGCTGACGACACAATTATTTTCTGTGAGGCCAGAAAGGATCATCTAACTCACTTAAGTTGAATTTTATTCTGGTTTGAAGCGGCTTCAGGCCTAAGGATTAATTTAGCCAAGAGTGAAATCATTCCAGTTGGAGAGGTGATGGAGATGGAGGAGTTGGCTGTTGAGCTAGGCTGCAGGGTGGGGACTTTACCTTCTCAGTACTTGGGTCTTCCTTTAGGGGCCCCAAATAGAGCGCCTTATATATGGGATGGGGTGGAGGAGAGAGTAAGGAGGAGTCTAGCTCTTTGGAAACGGCAATATATTTCTAAAGGAGGAAGAGTCACCTTAATAAAAAGTACCTTGGCTAGCATGTCAATCTATCAAATGTCTATTTTCAGAATGCCCAAGGTTGTTGTTAGAAGGATTGAGAAAGTGCAAAGGGATTTTTTGTGGGGAGGGGGAAATATGGAGAGAAAAGTTCATCTGGTTAAATGGAATGTGGTATGTACAGACAAGGATAAAGGGGGGCTAGGACTTAGAAAGCTAGCTTTGTTGAACAAAGCTGTACTTGGCAAGTGGATATGGAGGTATGCCTGTGACAAAGATAATTTGTGGAGACAAGTGATCAAGGTGAAGTATGGGCAGGAGGGTCTTGATTGGAGGCCCAAAAAGGCAAATGGGGCGGTTGGAGTAGGGGTTTGGAAGGAGATTTGGAAAGAATCAGAATGGTGTTGGGATAACATGACATTCCGAGTAGGGAAGGGTAACATGATCAGATTTTGGACAGATGTGTGGTGCTCAGAATCCTCATTGTCTCAATGTTTCCCTCATCTCTTTGGTATGGCTGCGCAACGAAATTCAACGGTTGAGGAAATGTGGGATCAAAATTCGGGTCAAGGAAACTGGAACCTACACTTTTTGAGGGACTTCAATGATTGGGAGTTGGAGTTAGTTGGGGACTTTCTCCACATATTGAGGGGTTTCAAACCCTCCTTGGAGGAAGACTCAGTTCTATGGAGGAAAGGAAGAAGTGGTCAGTTTAGGGTCAAGGAAGCTTATAGTTTGTTGACGAAGTCTGATGATATAGGTTTTCCTTCAAGAAGCATTTGGGTGGCAAGAGTGCCAACTAAAGTTGCCTTTTTTGCGTGGGAGGCGTCATGGGGGAAGGTGCTAACTTTGGATAGACTTCAAAGAAGAGGACTTCAACTTCCAAATCGTTGTTTCTTGTGTGGATGTGAAAAAGAAAGTGTAAATCATATCCTTATATATTGTACAGTGGTTAGAGCTTTATGGGATATTGTTTTTGGTTTAGTTGATGTGAAATGGGTTTTTCCAGGAACTGTAAAGGAGGTTTTAGCTAGTTGGAGGGGATCGTTTGTGGGAAAGAAAAGGAAAAAGATATGGGATGTCATTCCGTTGTGTATTTTTTGGACGCTGTGGAAGGAGAGGAATAGATTAGCTTTTGGGGGGGGGGGGGGGGGGGGTTTGAACGTTCAAAAGTTAAAGAATTCTTTTGTTTGTAATTTGTGGAGTTGGGCCAAATTGTATGTAGGTGAGGAGGCGTTCTCCCTTATAGGCTTCTTAGAGTGGATAGCTTCCACTTAAAGGGAGGTGATTCTTTGTTTTTGTTTTTTGAGGCCTAAGCTGCCTTGTATACTTCCTGTATGGTTTGCGGCGTTTTGCCTTTTTTAATGCATATCCTTTACTTATCAAAAAAAAAAAAAAACTATCTAACAAGAACAACCAATCCAGCGGGAACAAGTTTTTTCCCCTCTAGACATAAATATTATACAAATTCCTTCATTTAGTAGCTATAACAAATGGATAATCTACTTTTTATATGCTTTTGAGTGTTTTTATTATACTACTCTTCTAAGGATGCATTAAAATTTTAAGTCCAAAAATTCAGAAAGCAGAATTGACATCCACTTTGATAAGAATGAGAACCATCCCAGTTTAACAGCTATGATAACACTAGAAGAGAGAGAAAGGGGGGGAGAGAGAGAGAGCAAAATACTGGAAGGGAAAAACGGGAAAAGATTATAACAAACCTGCAATCATGGCGAAGATTCCTGACCAAAAGACTAGTAGGAAGATCTCTACCACGACCTCCATGGCGGCCTCTAGGACTAGGGCTCCTACCTCTTCTGCTGTAACCTCTTGGTGGTGAGGGACTGTAACTTCTACCCCTCATTTGCAGACACTATTTGAACCTATCCAATTAAAAAAGTGATAAAGTGCTGTGAGAAAGAGAGGAAGAGGGGGATAGGGGGATTGGGGTGTGGGGTTTGTGAAAGAGGTTATAAATAAAAAGAAAAAAGTTGGAAAACATAGAGAAACCAACATTATAACTTACTATCACTAGGAAAAACAACTCTGAAGGTTTTAATTGAGCAAATAAAGAAGATGACATAATGAAGAAAAAGAAAATATAAAACAAGATTCTTATCAATTAATTTACTATCATGTGAAAATTAGTTTCTTCAGAGACATAGGACACATCTGGCATACTATAGCATCTAATTAAGTCCTTTCTCAAATATTTTCGCTATAATGAGATTAGCTAGCATTTGGCTACTATATTTTCATAGGGACTTTGACATATGCTCTAGCTCCATTGGTAATAATAGCTGTTAAAGTACTTCTAGCCTTTAATTTGACAACAATGCCCTAAATTTACATATCCCAATATTTAGGTGTTGAATCAACTGTTTGTCTAGCAAATCCCAGCTGAGACCAGTTTCATTTCCCCCATTTTTCCTAAACTAGTCATTCTATTTTCAAGTTTTTATGACTACTTCACAGTAAATAACCAAGCCAATATCACATGTCAAACAAATAACAAAGCTTATCATGTTAATGAACATGTGATCATTTATATGAAGGCGGGGGGGGGCACTAGGCTCCCTTTGGAAAACAAGGGAGGATGCAAAACCAGCCTCCCAGGAGCCGTGTATCAGGTAAGCAGGGGATCAAACCTGAGGATCCCCAATCCTAACAGGGAGTTCTTGCCAGCTCAGCTGCCAGAGGGGGGCCTCATCCCCTAATGCTATGGAAAGCATTAAAGAAAGAAAGAAAGAAAGAAAAGCTAATGAAAATGGTTTTCTCATATTTGGTTTTACTATAAAAAATATTTTTTAAAAAACAAATAAAATTAAAATTAGTTAAAAACTTATTCATTTTTAAATTATTTAATCTTTATATAAAAGAGTTACAATAAGTTAAATGAGTTTGAAATAACATACAAAAATAATTTTATCAACTTCAAATTTATTTTTCATTTTCTTTCACTTTTTCTTTCCTTCTACTTTTCCTCTTCATTTTCAATTCCTCGCATTTTCCCTCAAATTTTCTGGAGGCCAAACATAGCCTGCCAATGCCTAACTCATCTCCCAGTGTTTTTGCCAGGCTACCAGCAAAATCAAGATTTACCCCAGCACCCTACCATAATAAGCCTTATCATATACCCAAAATCCTCTTTCACCAAATTCAAGTATCCTTGAACTAGTCTCCAAAGAAACCATCTCAAATTTACATTTAGAATAAAAGTCAAACTATTACCATAGCAAATTGAAGTTGTTAAGTGTTTGATTCCATAACTACAGAATGACAATAGTTTGACTTTCTCCAAAGCATATGGGAGAGAGTCGATGCCAATGCTTCAAAGTAGATAAATGCCCAGCAAATAACAATATTGAAAAATGAGTTGCCATCCAGAAATGCTGGAAACCTATTTTCGGTTAACTCCAGCAACCAATTACCTCCAAAAACATCGCCTTTAACGCAAACATCCGGCCCCCATTTCCAAATACCCTAAAATCTACAATCTTCCGAGATTGTAAACAGCAACAACTTTGGTATCAAAGCAATATCCTAAAACTAGTTTCTTATAGACACTTCAAGAGTTTGAAGAAAGCAAACTAGCTAAAAACCCTAAAAGTACAAACGCAAGAACACCCTCCTAAGCCCTTAACGATTATTTCTGAACAAATGAAATGCTTATTTAGTATTCAGCAGAGGTAGAAGTGAATACTTGACAACAGATCTGAAATTTATTGAAAGAGAATAGACTGAAACTAACCTTGGAGACGACGAATCTGACTTGCTCCTCCCCCGGCTCTTGTCCTTCTCTTTCACTTTTGTAGTCGAGAGTGTCTCAAGTCTCTTTGGTCAATCGCTCGCGCAAAAGCTATACCTATACCAGTCAAGTCGCGAAATGGAAACCGGTCGAGTCATGTGGCCGGCTGGAGGGTTCCAGGCTATGTTCCAAAACCCGGTCCAATCCCCTACTCGGGCTAAAAGTGCAGTCACTAATTCCCCATTTTTTATAAGTGGACGACAGTTTTAAAAAATAATTCATAAAAATCATCACTTTCCACACGAAAAAAACTAAAAAAAAAAAGTGAGAAATCATGTCTTAAAGAGACTATTTTCACATGATAAATTTTTTTTTAAAAAAAACACCTAAGTGGGAAACGTCTCTTAAAATAGACAATTTCCACAAAAAAAATATATATTATAAAATTAATTAATTTTATTTACTAAATTAAATATATAAATAATATACTAAATTTAATATAAGATAAATAATATTTATATATTGTTTTTTCATTCACTTTGGAATTTTTTTTAAAAAAAAACTATTATAAATTGAGTTTAAAAAAAAATTGTTATTAATTTATTAAATAAAAAATAAAAAAGTATTAGAAATTATGTCTTCAACAACGATTTTAAAAAAAAACTTTACAAATTCATTTTTTTTATTCCCTATTATACTTATACAATAATACAATTATTAATAATATATATTATAAAATTAATTAATTTTATTTCCTAAATTTAATTTATAAATAGTATACTAAATTTAATATAAGATAAATAATATTTATCTATTAATTTTTTCTTTCATTTTGGAATTAAAAAAATAAAAAAAATTACTATCAATTTTATATGAAAAATGAGTTTAAAAAAAAATATGTTATTAATTTATTAAATAATTATTTACAAAATAAATAATTTTGTTTTGTTTAATTTTAAATTTAATTTTATTATATAAATTTTAAGATTAAAAATATTAATCTTTAATTAAAATTTCACTATAAAATGAATAAATTATAAAAAAAATAAGTTAAATAATTTTAATTGTTCTTAATCTTCAATTTTTCTTTAAATTAATTCAATTAATTACAACTAATAAAATTAATTTAATTTGATATTGTTTTTGATTTATAAGATAAATAATATTTATCTATTTTTTGTTTATATGAAAAATGATTTTATAAAAAACAAATTTGTTATTAATTTATTCAATAATTATTTATAAAATAAATAATCTTATTTTGTTTTAATAATTTTATTATATAAATTTTAAATTTAAAAATATGAATCTTTAATTTCAAATTTCACTATAAAATGAATAAAATATATAAAAAAATAAGTTAAATAATTTTAATTGTTCTTAATCTTCAATTTTTCTTTAAATTAATTCTATTAATTACAACTAATAAAATTAATTTAGTTTGATATTGTTTTTTTATTTATAAGATAAATAATATCTATCTATTTTTTGTTTATATGAAAAATGATTTTATAAAAAACAAATTTGTTATTAATTTATTAAATAAATAATCTTATTTTGTTTTAATTTATAAATTAATTTTATTATATAAATTTTAAAATTAAAAATATTATTCTTTAATTTCAAGTTTCACTGTAAAATGAATAAAATATAAAAATAAAAAAAATTAAAATAAAATATCATGATTATATACATTAAAATATCCATTTCAATAAATTAAATAATATTTTAGTTTTATTTATACTTTTATTTATATTTTTATTTTTAGCTCTCAATATCTTACAATAATTTTTTCAACAATTTAAAACTAATATTAATTTTTATAAAATATATACGATAAATTCATAGTTTTGGATAATGTTCTACTTATATTTTAAAATTTTTTAAAATAATATTATATACAAAAAAATAATTTAATACTAACAACCATTACTAAATTTATTTATTTGCAAACAATAATTAATTCTGTCTAATAGTTCATGCACGCAATAATTAATTTTGTCTAATGATCTCCGAGCATAAAAACGAAAATATGTAATGTCTAATTCTGTATAATTTAATGCAGAAATTTAAACATAATAACGCATAAATTTGAATCTGAAAATTTTGTTTATTGAAAATATACCTTGATTACAGAGAGTTGATGATTACAGGCTGGTTGATAGCAGAGATGACTCAGGTTGATGAATACAACAGACTGAAAGAAGAAAATTACAAGAGAAAATTTTTTGAACTCTCAAATTTTTGCACTCTCTAAGCTTTCTCCGCTCTGAGCTCTGCCTGATGAAGAAATTTGAGGCTCTATTTACAGATGAGGCTTCGGACTTCAAGAGAACTTTTGAGTCTTCACTTTTGAAAATTTTTGAATCCTCTTCCACGTGTATGAAGCATGAGGTTTGCAGAAGGTAAATTCTTCTTGTCTCCTTTTTTTCTTTTCTTTTTCATCACATTGCATTTGAGTCACTAGTTTACTTTTGAGTCATAGTGAAAGACAAATCTTTAAAAAGAGGAATTTCCGAAACAAAGTTTGACATAATTTTTAGTTGATTTTCTATTTGACTAATTTCTTCATCTAATTTTGAAATATTAAATTTTTTATGATGACTATAGAATGATGCAGATGATGATGCAGCTAATGATGCAGGTGATGATGCAGTAAAACTGATTATCTTATATGAAGATCTTGCTAAATTATATGCAGAATTATTTAATACAGATGCAGAACTATCATGGGACTTAAGAGATCTGGAAGAACTAATTCTACTTAATCCCCTAATAATATTACTCATTGTCACAAAAAATAATCACAATTTCATCCTTAATCAATTCAGATAATTTCCTGAACAGGGACCACCACAAGCGGATCAACACGAGACTTACGCTCCTTCTCCCCTTAAACACCGCTATCACAGGCTGACCAATCCGTTCACAAGAAATTCAACCTGAACTAAGTTAGGACTAAATCTGCGTTTAATTACTGTTCCAACTCGTAACACCACTCGGTTTTCAAGCAGAAAATGGCTCTGATACCATTTGCACCCAGGACATACAACAGTTCATGCAAACAATAATTAATTCTGTCTAACAGTTCATGCATCTGCATTAAATAATTCTGCATATAATTTAGAAAGATCTTCATATAAGATAATCAGTTTTACTGCATCATCACCTGCATCATTAGCTGCATCATCATCTGCATCATTGTATAGTCATCACATAAAATTTAATATTTCAAAATTAGATAAAGAAATGAGTCAAATAGAAAATCAACTAAAAATTATGTCAAACTTTGTTCCATAAATTCCTCTTTTTAAAGAAGAGTCTGAGTCAATTATTTTCTCTCATGATGAACCTTCTTTAAACATAAATATCATTAGAAAAAGAAATATTAAAAGAAATCCTTTTGTTCCTGAAGTAGAATTAATTAAAGCAAATTATTTTTCTCCTGAAAATACTGCAAAAAGAAATTATTTTCAACAACTTCCTCCTCAAGTTAGAAATGCTTTAAAAAAACAATATGAAAAATATATGCAACAAGTTAGGATTACTATTCCTTTTTTCCTTTGGTTTTTCAAATATAGGAAACCTCTTAAAAGAATTGCAACATTAACTTCAAGAAAAGCAATAGAAAATTCTTCACATAATAAAAAGTTGTTAGAGCAACAAAACTCAAATCAAGAAGAGTCAAGTGAAACAAAATTTAATCAAATTTTGTTTTCTTCCGCCCCGGGAAAGGTGGAGGAATAAAAAAAGACAGAAGAAAAAACCATAAAAGAAATTAATGAAGTACAAAAAATAGAAAATAAAGAAAAAACAAAAACAATAAATGTAATATCTTCAAAAGTAGATAAGCAAATATTTTTTGATGTTGTAGATAAAATTCAAGATGAAGAAACACAAAGAAACTATTTAAAAAAATTTTTAAATTTAATTCTCAATGAAGATTCAAATAAAATTCAAATTAAACATATACAATATTCAATGGATGAAATTTATAATAGATTCAAAAAGACTCAAAGGCCAATAACTATTAAAGACTTGGAAAAAGAAATAAAAGAAATAAAAACTCAAATAAATCAATTAAAATTAGAAAATGAACAAATAAAACTCGGAAACGAAATAATAAAACAAGAAAATAAACAAATAAAACAAGAAAATGAACAAATAAAAAATGTAATACAATATAAATAAGATTTTGCTAAAACATCTGATAATCAAGATCCGGGAATAATAATACCTAATAAACAAACTCCTATAGAATCATTTATAAATATAATAACAAAAATAGATTTTCAAAGATGGTATACAAATATAAAACTCATAGTAGAAGATTTTGAAATGGAAATAGTAGCATTAATAGACTCAGGAGCTGATATGAATTGCATTCAAGAAGGATTAATTCCTGTTAAATATTATGAACAAATCGGACAAGAACTTTTTGCTACAAATAAAGGAAAATTAGAAATAGAATTTAAACTTTAAAATGTTCATATATGTCAAGATAATTATTGTTTTAGAACTCAATTTATATTAGTACAAAATATGACTGAACCTTTAATCTTAGGAACTCCTTTTATTACATTACTTTACCATTTTCAAGTAAATGATGAAGGTGTCAAAACTACAATATTAGGAAACACCATATTTTTCCCTTTTATATATCCATTAACTAAAAAAGAAATACATCAAGTTCAAAGTGATTCAATAAATAAAAGAATAAATTTAATTCAAAGAAAACAAGCTCATATAAATTATCTATCGAAAGAAATTCAATATAAAAAGATAGAAAAACAACTTGTAGAAGAAAATGTTCAAAAGAGAATAAAAGAAATCCAAGATCTTTTTCAAAAAGAAATTTGTTATGATCTTCCAAATGTTTTTTGGTCTAGAAAGAAACATGAGATAAGTCTGCCTTACGTTCAAAACTTTGATGAATCTAAAATTCCTACTAAAGCTAGAACTATTCAAATGAATGAAAAACTTTTAGAATATTGTAAACAAGAAATTGATTCATTATTAAAGAATAAATTAATCAGACCCTCAAAATCTTCTTGGAGTTGTGCTGCTTTTTATGTACAAAATGTTGTCGAGATAGAAAGAGGAGCACTAAGAGTAGTCATTAATTATAAACCTTTAAATAAAGTATTACAATGGATAAGATACCCTATTCCTAATAAGCAAGATCTACTCAAAAGACTACATAGTTCTGTAATCTATTCAAAATTTGATATGAAATCTAGATTCTTGCAAGTTCAAATTAAAGAAGAAGATAGATATAAAACTGCTTTTATTGTCCATTTTGGTCATTATGAATGGAATGTCATGCCTTTTGGTTTCAAAAATCCCTCTTCTGAATTTTAAAATATTATGAATGATATTTTCAATCCTCATTTTCAATTTAAAATTATATACATTGATGATGTCTTAGTATTTTCTGATTCATTAGAAAAACATTTTGTTCATCTAAAAAAGTTTTTCAATGTCATTAAAGCAAATGGAATGGCTTGTTCTGCTCCAAAAATGAAATTGTTTCAAACAAAAATTAGATTTTTAGGACATGAAATTTTTCAAGGAAAAACAAAACCGATTCAAAGGTCAATAGAATTTGCTGATAAATTTCCTGATGAAATAAAAGACAAAAAACAATTACAAAGATTTCTAGGTTGTTTAAATTATGTTTCTGATTACTTCAAAGATTTGAGAATCATTTGTGAACCATTATACAAAAGACTTAGAAAAAATACACCTGCATGGATTGAGCATCATACTAGTTTGGTCAAAGAAATTAAACAAAGAGTCAAACGTTTACCATGCATCAGTATCCCTCATCCAAATGCATTGCTCATTGTAGAATCAGATGCATCTAATTTAGGTTATGGAGGCATATTAAAACAAGAATATAACAATCAAAGTGCATATAGTTAGATATCATTCAGGGATCTGGTTGGGCGCTCAAATAAATTATTCAACTGTCAAAAAAGAAGTTTTATCCATAGTTTTATGTATTTCAAAATTTTAAAGTGATTTGATAAATATAAAATTTCTTTTGAAAATTGATTGCAAATGTGCAAAAGATATTTTACAAAAAGATGTTAAAAATTTAGTTTCAAAACAAATTTTTGCAAGATGGCAAGCTTTACTTTCAAATTTTGATTTTGAAATTGAATTTATCAAAGGAGAGTTGAATTCCCTTCCTAATTTCCTTACTTGGGAGTTTTTGCAGGGTAAGGATCTTTCTCCATCCTAATGGGTACTCCCGTTAGGCCTCAACTTCCTTCCTCATCCAAGAAAACCAAAGCTTCATATGCCATGATTTCAAACTTTTCAAATGTTCGTCCTACTTTTCCTTTACAAACATCAAATTCCTTTCAAGTTTTGAGTCCAGATTTTCCTCCTCTTCAACCTTCAAAAAGTTTTATTCAAGCTTCTAAATCAACCCCTAAAAATATTGATGTTCAGAGACAATCTAGCCTTAACACTATTTCAACATTACCTTCTCCTTCTCAGTCCCCTTCTTCTTTCTTTTCTTATAGTCAATATGTCAAAAAAATCCAAAATCTTAGAAATTGCTTTCATTGAGCCAAAGTTCAATTATGAAGAGATTCCTAACATTCTTCCTTACATATTTCCTCAAGGAGTCAACTTCAATTCAAATGATCCTTTGAAAACTCGTCAATTTTATGAGTTCATCTTGGTGGACACCGATTCAGTTGAAATTACTCATAACACTGATAAAAACAATCCTCAGAGGATTGCTTTTTCCAAATGTCAAATTCTCAAAGTCATGACCATTGCTGATTGGAATAAAAAACCCTTCACTTGCAAGGCCTTTAGTCAACATTTTCATCCCATGAGTTACAATTATATAGATTATATGGATGCTTGGTATAATATGTTTTATTTACAAAGCTACCAACATTCTTGGTTCATCCAATTTTCAAGAAATTGCAATACCAAATTTCCTGCTTTGTTTAAAAAATGGTGGACTTTCTTTAGTCTATTAGACTCTTTATTTCCTCCTGAAATTCAAGAAAAAATAAACTTCTACAAGAGCAAGACTTCATCTTAGTCTATCACTCAGCCTAGACTCCTGACTTTCTGTTCGAGATTAAGAATTCCATGGATTCTCTCATGGAATATTATCAAGAAGCAAGAGCAACCTCCTCCATTTCCATTATCTCTTTATAGAGAATTCAGCATCAAATGGTGGGACAAATTCAATCATGATTTTGTATCTCAATAGAAGATTTTGCAATTAATTTCAATAAGGCCAAGATCATCAAATTCAAAAGATTCAACTAGTTCATCTCAAGGACCGACTCAAGAAGAATTCCTAACTTTGAAAAGCAAATGTCAAGCTTCATTAACAGCCGCTACTGATTTAGAGCAATATCATCAAGGACTCATTCAAACCCTCAAACAGTTTGGAGATCAAGAAGAAACTGAAGATGCAGTTTTATCAGATGACTCATACGTAGACCCTGAGTTTATCCTTTACGGAGGACCTATGAGTCAATTTAGATAAAAGATTTCAAGAATCTTTTGTATGTCTGTATCTTTATAAATTTGTTCCCTTGTAATTATCTAGTAAAAAAGAAAAAAAAAAGAGAAAAAAAATTTGAAAGTGTGAAAAGTTTGTAAAGTAAAAAAAAAAAAAAAAAAACATGAATAGTAGTGAATAGTAGAATTTGTCTACTTTCTACTACTTTGCAAGCAACGTGGAGGATGGGAAAGCAAAGAGAAAATTTTCTCTTCTCAAGTCTCTAACAAAGACAAGAAAAAATATTCTCCATCTGCAGATTGTCTCTACACGTGATGGATTTCAAAATTTTCAAGATTGAAGATAGTTTCAAGTTCGAAGTCTCACCTATAAATAGAGCCTCAACTTTCTTCATCAGGTAGAGGGCGGAAGAGAACTCAGAGCTGAGAAAGCTTAGAGAGTGCAAAAATTTGAGAGTTCAAAAAAATTTTCTCTTGTAATTTTCTTCTTTAAGTTTGTTGTATTCATCAACCTGAGTCATCCCTCTGCTGTCAACCAGCCTGTAATCATCAACTCTCTGTAATCAAGGTATACTTTCAATAAACAAAATTTTCAGATTCAAATTTCTGCGTTATTATGTTTAAATTTCTGCAATAAATTAGACAGAATTAGACATTAAATATTTCCATTTTTATGCTTGGAGATCATTAGACAGAATTAATTATTACGTGCATGAACTGTTAGGTAGAATTAATTATTGCTCGCATGAACTGTTGTAGAGTTTTAAAAAAAAATGTTATTAATTTATTAAATAATTATTTACAAAATAAATAATTTTGTTTTGTTTAATTTTAAATTTAATTTTATTATATAAATTTTAAGATTAAAAATTTTAATCTTTAAGTTAAAATTTCACTATAAAATGATAAAATATAAAAAAAATAAGTTAAATAATTTTAATTGTTCTTAATCTTCAATTTTTCTTTAAATTAATTCAATTAATTACAACTAATAAAATTAATTTAATTTGATATTATTTTTTATTTATAAGATAAATAATATTTATCTATTTTTTTTATATGAAAAATGATTTTATAAAAAAAAAATTGTTATTAATTTATTCAATAATTATTTATAAAATAAATAATCTTATTTTGTTTTAATTTTTAAATTAATTTTATTATATAAATTTTAAATTTAAAAATATGAATCTTTAATTTCAAATTTCACTATAAAATGAATAAAATATATAAAAAAAATAAGTTAAATAATTTTAATTGTTCTTAATCTTCAATTTTTCTTTAAATTAATTCAATTAATTACAACTAATAAAATTAATTTAGTTTGATATTGTTTTTTTATTTATAAGATAAATAATATCTATCTATTTTTTGTTTATATGAAAAATGATTTTATAAAAAACAATTTTGTTATTAATTTATAAAATAAATAATCTTATTTTGTTTTAATTTTTAAATTAATTTTATTATATAAATTTTAAAATTAAAAATATTATTCTTTAATTTCAAAATTCACTGTAAAATGAATAAAATATAAAAATAAAAAAAATTAAAATAAAATATCATGATCATATACATTAAAATATCCATTTCAATAAATTAAATAATATTTTAGTTTTATTTTTATTTTTATTTTTAGCTCTCGATATCTTACAATAATTTTTTCAACAATTTAAGACTAATATTAATTTTTATAAAATATATACGATAAATTCATAGTTTCGGATAATGTTCTACTTATATTTTAATATTTTTTAAATAATATTATATATAAAAAAATAATTTAATACTAACAACCGTTACTAAATTTTTTATTTTATTTTATTATATATTCTAACATTTTACAACTATATATTTCTTTTCTTTTTTAAAATTGATATTTAAATATATATAATATTTTAATATTTAAATATATATTATATACTTTTAATACTCACGGACCTCACAGTTACTATATATATATATATTTAAATAAAATTTTATTTCTACTTTTATTTTTATTTTTATTTTTAGCTCTCAATATCTTGCAATTTTTTCAATAATTTAAGATTAATATTAATTTTTAAAAAATATATAAGATAAATTCATAGTTTCGGATAATATTCTATTTATATTTCTTATATTTTAATATTTTTTAAATAATATTATATGCAAACAAATAATTTAATACTAACAATCATTATTAAATTCATTTTTTTAATTATATATTCTAACATTTTACAACTATATCTTTCTTTTATTTTTAAAATTGATATTTAAATATACATTTTAAATGTAAATTTATATATTATTATATTTAATATTTAAATATATTTTATATACATTTAATACTCACTGTTACTATTTTATACTACACACAATTACTTTATATATATATATATAGACATTTAAATAAATCAAATAACATTTTAGTTTTATTTCTACTTTTATTTATATATATATTTTTACATCTCATTGTTTTACAATAATTTTTTCAATGATTGAAGATTAATGTTAATTTTAAAAATATATAGGATAAATTCATAATTTCGGATAATGTTGTATTTCTATTTTTTAGATTTTAATATTTTTTAAATCATATATTATGCAAAATATATAGATATATAATTATTCTATTATTATTATTATTTTTCATTCTCATTTTACTAATATTTTATTTTATTTTATTTTTAATTTTTAATTTTAATATTTTATCAAATGTATTATTTGATTGATAAACATAAATAATAATCCTATTATTTCATATTAATTAAATAAACTAGTATCATTTTTATTTTTTGAATGATTTAATTCATTTATCTTTATATAATGATAATTTACAACAAATAATATTCTAACAAAATTACCATAAATCAAATAAATTTAAAAAAAATACATATAACAACAAATATATATCATGCATTACACGAAAAAAATATCAAACAAAGAAAAAAATATAACCTAGGAATAAAATAATATATCTTTTATTTTTTTTAATGATTTAATCTATTTAAAATAATAATTTCCAATAAATATTATTCAAACAAATATTACATAATCCAAATAAATTTGAAAACTTATACAATAATAAAAACTATGCATTACAAAATAACTTGAAATAAAAATAAAGCAAAAATATTACCTTATAAATAGCGTGAGTGTCGAAAAAAATAGAGAAGATATGCTAATAAGTAAGGGTCTCCAACGGGCCGGGCCATAAATAGGAGGCCCGCGGCCCAGCTCGGGCTGGGCCTATGGGCCCGTTGACTGGTCAACGGGCCGGGCCGAGCTCAAATGCTAGGCCCGCGGCCCGGCCTATGAGCCCACGGGCTAGTGGGCTGGCGGGCTGGGGGGCGGGCTAGGCGGGCCGTGCCGCGAGCTTTTTTAAATAAGCCAAAATGGCTTTTAAATAAAGGAAGGAAGAGGGGGGGGATTCGAACCCCTCCCCTCAAGCTTAAATTTCAAGGCTCTAACCAACTGAGCTACATTTCTTTTGTGCTTATTAAATGAGTTAGTTATATATATATATATATATAAAAATATAGCATATTATTTTTTTTTTAAAAATTAAAGGCGGGCCTACGGGCCGGCCCGCGGCCCGGCCAGCCCATAAACGGGCTCGGGCCGGGCTTGGGCCCGACGGGCTTGGGCCCGACGGGCTTGGGCCGGGCCTAAAGCGGGCCGCGGGCCGCGGGCTTTTTGGAGACCCCTACTAATAAGTCTCCCAAAGAGAATGAGGGATATAGATAAAAGTGATAGAAGGTGAAAAACTGATAAGTAAAAAACTAAGTTTCAAGTGGGGAAAATGAGAAAAATGAGAGTAAAGAAATATGAAAGTAATTTATATTGTAAGAGAAGTTGGAATAAGGTAGGATGGATGTAGTGTGTAGAATAGGGGGTGAACGTTTGAATTTCAAACGTTCAAATTGATGGAATATTAAATTCGTAGAATATTTCAGCATTTAAGAAAAAATGTGTAGACCCTCGAGATATGGGGCGGTTTTTTTCTTTTATTTTTCTTTCTTTTCCCGTTTTCCTCTTTCCTCCTCATTTTTTTCTTCTTCTGTTGGTCACCCCGACGTCGAGCGGCTTGGGGACGGCTAGATGGGACTGATGAGGTGGGCCGTTCTTGGGCAGCCCAAAGAGCTTGAGGTGATAGCCTAGGGGGGAGAGAAGGGGCAGGCGCTGCAACTGGGGAGGAGGGGGATATTTAAGTTTTCGAGAGGAAGAGATTTTTTTAGCAAAAAACAGAGGAGGGGTTCGCCATTCGGAACCAGGTAGAGGAAGTTGGTCTGGAGATAAGGAAACTCTTGTTTGAGAGAAGCGTTGCCCGGTAGGATTATTTGGATTCATCTTTCATTATATCATCATATTTTTCTCATTTATTTTCCATGTGATTATTTCTGCGTTGTTTGTGAGTTTGCCTTGGCTTGGTATTGTAGTTTCATCCCATTTTTCTCTATTTTCGTTCATGGATGATCTAACTGTGCTTCAATTGTTTATTTCATATTGGGAAATCTTCTCATATCTCATTTATATATATATATATATATATATATATATATATATATATATATATATATATATACATGCATTTCTCCTGGTTTAGTCCACCCGTTTTTGAGCCCATAAAAAAAAAACAAAAACTTCGTGAGGTGAAGGCTGGGCTTTGACCAAAGGAAAAAAGAAACAGCAGTTCAGATTAGCTTAGCTCAGTCCCTTCTGTCGCTGCTCCCAGTTTCTCTCTTCCATTTCTCTCCGTTGTCCTTGTTCTTTTGTAGTTTGAGATCTGAAAATTGGGAAGGACGAGGGGATTTGATGATGATGGTTCGATTTTCTTAGCTATGTTTCCAAGGATACATCAACTTTCTAGAGTGTGTTGGATCTGGGGATTGGAGGAAAATGTTTTGGCTGAGCTGAATGGAATTCTTCACATCTCTCTCTTTTGGTTGGTGTGATTGAATATTTACGCATAGAAATTTTTTTTGATGTTGACACATTATTATAGAATTTGTAATGCGAGCGCCCGTTCGGTCTCTCGGATTCTGGTGCAGCTACAGTTGTTTCAGACTTGGAAATCTACATAAAAACGTTGATAATGGTGAGATGCCTCTGTTTTTAAAAGCCTATCGACTTTAATAAACCACTTGATGTTGCTTGACCGATTTCGTGGACTTTTCTCAATAGTGCAGTAATTTAAAAAAGTTATTCTTAAATTACTGTAGTGGAAGAAGTTATTACAAATATAGGGTAGTTTTTGCCACATAGGAGAGAGGAGAGAGGAGAGAGGAGAGAGGAGATAGGAGAGAGGAGAAAGGGTGAACGGGTAAAATTTTTTAAAAAAGCGAACTCGTCTCTTGAAGAGACGAGTTCCATGAAAGAGAATTATTCAAGGAAACTCGTCTCTTCAAGAGACGAGTTCCCATTAAAAATATATATATATTTTTAAAAAATTCACAAATTAAAAAAAATAAAATAAAATTTGGAACTAAAGGGAACTCGTCTGAAGAGACGAGTTCCCATGGGAAAAAAAATATATTATTTTTTTAAAATATATTTTTTATTTAAAAAAAATCCCAAAAAAAAAAAAATCCTAAAGGAACTAATCTCTTGAAGAGACGAGTTCCTTGGGAAAAAAATATTTTTTTTAAATATATATTTTTTATTTTAAAAAATCCCAAATTTAAAAAAAAAAAAAAAACGCAATTCCAATTACCATGTAAATATATATATATATATATATATATATATATATATATATATATATATATATATATATATATATATATATATTTTAAAATATATATATTAAATAAAAAAATAAAAAAAAAAAACAACTCCTCAAAATTCCTAAAGGGAACTCGTCTCTTGAAGAGACGAGTTCCCATGTAAAAAAAAATATTTTTTTTAAAAAATATATATATATATAAAAAAAATTTCAAGAGATGAGTTCAAAAAAAATATTTTTTTTAAAAAATATATTTTTTATTTTAAAAAATCCCAAATTAAAAAAAAAAAAAAAAAAAAAAAACACAATTCCAAAGGGAACTCGTCTCTTGAAGAGACGAGTTCCCATGTAAAAAAAAAATATTTTTTTAAATATATATTAAAAACAAAAAAAAAAAAAAAAAAAAAAAAAAAAAAAAAAACAATTCCTCAAAATTTTTAAAGGGAACTCGTCTCTTCAAGAGACGAGTTCCCATGTAAAAAAAAATATATTTTTTTTAAATATATATATATATATATATATAAAATTTCAAGAGACGAGTTCAAAAAAAATCCCAAATTTTAAAAAAAAAAAAAAAAAAAAAAAAACACACAATTCCAGGAACTCGTCTCCATGTAAAAAAAATATATATATTTTTAAATATATATATATATTTAAAAAAAAATATATATATATATATATATATATATATATATATATATATAATTTCAAGAGACGAGTTCAAAAAAATATTTTTTTTTAAAAATATATTTTTTATTTTAAAAAATCCCAAATTAAAAAAAAATAATAATAAAAAAAAAAAATAAAACACAATTCCAAGGGGAACTCGTCTCTTGAAGAGACGAGTTCCCATGTAAAAAAAAAAAAAATTTTTTTAAATATATATTAAAAAAAAAAAAAAAAAAAAAAAAAAAAAAAAAAACAATTCCTCAAAATTTCTAAAGGGAACTCGTCTCTTCAAGAGACGAGTTCCCATGTAAAAAAAAATATATTTTTTTTAAATATATATATATATATATAAAATTTCAAGAGACGAGTTCAAAAAAAATATTTTTTTAAAAAAAATATATTTTTTATTTTATAAAATCCCAAATTTTTTTTAAAAAAAAAAAAAAAACACAATTCCAGGAACTCGTCTCCATGTAAAAAAAATATATATATTTTTAAATATATATATATATATATATATATATATATATATATATATATATATATAAATAATTTCAAGAGACGAGTTCAAAAAAATATTTTTTTTAAAAAATATATTTTTTATTTTAAAAAATCCCAAATTAAAAAAAAATAATAATAAAAATAAAAAAATAAAACACAATTCCAAAGGGAACTCGTCTCTTGAAGAGACGAGTTCCCATGTAAAAAAAAAAATATTTTTTTAAATATATATTAAAAAAAAAAAAAAAAAAACAATTCCTCAAAATTTCTAAAGGGAACTCGTCTCTTCAAGAGACGAGTTCCCATGTAAAAAAAAATATTTTTTTTAAAAAAATATATATATATATATAAAAAAAAATTTCAAGAGACGAGTTCAAAAAAAATATTTTTTATTTTAAAAAATCCCAAATTTAAAAAAAAAAAAAAAAAAAACACAATTCCAGGAACTCGTCTCCATGTAAAAAAAATATATATTTTTTTAAATATATATTAAAAAAAAAAAAAAAAACAATTCCTCAAAATTCCTAAAGGAACTCGTCTCTTCAAGAGACGAGTTCCCATGTAAAAAAAAATATTTTTTTTTAAATATATATATATATATATATATATATATATATATAAATTTCAAGAGACGAGTTCAAAAAAAATATTTTTTTTAAAAAATATATTTTTTATTTTAAAAAATCCCAAATTAAAAAAAAATAATAATAAAAATAAAAAAATAAAACACAATTCCAAAGGGAACTCGTCTCTTGAAGAGACGAGTTCCCATGTAAACAAAAAAAATATTTTTTTAAATATATATTAAAAAAAAAAAAAAACAATTCCTCAAAATTCCTAAAGGGAACTCGTCTCTTCAAGAGACGAGTTCCCATATAAAATATATATATATATATATTTTTTAAATATATATATATATATAAAAAAAAATTTCAAGAGACGAGTTCAAAAAAAATATTTTTTTAAAAAAATATATTTTTTATTTTAAAAAATCCCAAATTTAAAAAAAAAATAATAATAAAAGAAATAAAAATAAAAATTCCAAAGGGAACTCGTCTCTTGAAGAGACGAGTTCCCATGTAAAAAAAAAAAAAAAAATTTAAATATATATTAAAAAAAAAAAAAAAAAACAATTCCTCAAAATTCCTAAAGGGAACTCGTCTCTTCAAGAGACGAGTTCCCATGTAAAAAAAAATATTTTTGTTTTAAAAATATATATATATATATAAAAAAAAATTTCAAGAGACGAGTTCAAAAAAAATATTTTTTTAAAAAAATATATTTTTTATTTTAAAAAATCCCAAATTAAATAATAATAATAAAAAAAACAATTCCAAAGGGAACTCGTCTCTTCAAGAGACGAGTTCCCATGTAAAAAAAAAAATATTTTTTTAAATATATATTAAAAAAAAAAAAAAAAAAAAACACAATTCCAAAGGGAACTCGTCTCTTTAAGAGACGAGTTTCCTTGAATAATTCTCTTTCATGGAACTCGTCTCTTCAAGAGACGAGTTCGCTTTTTTTAAAAATTTTATTCCTTCACCCTCTCTCCTCTCTCCTCTCTCTCACCCTCTCTCCTCTCTCCTATGTGGCAAAAACTACCCTATATTTGTAATAACTTCTTCCACTACAGTAATTTAAGAATAACTTTTTTAAATTTTATGCTACTGTAAATGCATTCTTGGAGTTCATGAGGAGTTCTATTTATGATATAGTGGGAATGAGAATATCCCACTAAAGATATCAACTTAGAGGCACAATTAAAATAAGGCCCCACCAGTTCATTCTTCTCATAATGCAACTGGTCATTTTCCAACTAAACCTATCACTCTTGCACCGGGGCCACACGTGGCATGGCCATTTCAACATGCAATCTATCATCATCACTCATCATTTTATTTATTTATTTATTTATTTTTAAAATTTTCTCCTTTAAATAATTCTTCAAAATTCCTATTTTCAAATTTAATTTTCAATCTAAAAAATTTCACTATCCACGTTCATTCGTTTAAACATTATTATTATTATTATTATTATTATTATTATTCCATATTTATTTATTTATTTTAAAAATTCAAATTATTAAGTTTCAATTCTCTAAAAGTCCGACTTCCAAATTTAATTTTCAATCTAAAAAATTTCACTATTCGCGTTCATTCGTTTAAACATTATTTTTGTTATTGTTATTATTATTCCATATTTATTTATTTATCTCTTTTAAAAATTTCAGTCATTAAAGTTCAATTCGTCAACAATCTGACTTCCGAATTTAATTTTCGATCTACAAAAATTCCACTATTCACGTTCATTTGTTTAAACATTATTTTTGTTATTATTATTATTATCTCATATTTATTTATTTATTTCTTTTAAAAAATTCCAATCATTAAAGTTCAATTTTTCAAAAATCCTACTTCCGAATTTAATTTTCAATCTAAAAAATTCCACTATTCACGTTCATTCGTTTAAACATTATTTTTGTTATTGTTATTATTATTCCATATTTATTTATTTATTTTAAAATTTCCAATAATTAAAGTTCAATTCTTCAAAAATTTGGCTTTCCAATTTAATTTTCAATCTAAAAACTTCCACTATTCACGTTCATTCATTTAAACATTATTTTGTTATTATTATTATTATTTTATATTTATTTATTTATTTCTTTTAAAAATTCAAATTATTAAGGTTCAATTCTTCAAAAATCTGACTTTTAATTTTCAATATAAAAAATTATACTATTCACGTTTATTCGTTTAAACATTATTTTGTTATTATTATTATTATTCCATATTTATTTATTTATTTCTTTTAAAAATTCAAATCATTAAGGTTCAATTCTTCAAAAATCTGACTTCCGAATTTAATTTTCAATCTCAAAAATTCTGTTATTCTCATTCATTCGTTTAAACATTATTTTGTTATTATTATTATTATTATTATTCCATATTTATTTATTTATTTCTTTTAAAAATTCAAATCATTAAGGTTCAATTCTTCAAAAATCTGACTTTTAATTTTCAATATAAAAAATTATACTATTCACGTTTATTCGTTTAAACATTATTTTGTTATTATTATTATTATTCCATATTTATTTATTTATTTCTTTTAAAAATTCAAATCATTAAGGTTCAATTCTTCAAAAATCTGACTTCCGAATTTAATTTTCGATATAAAAAATTCCATTATTCACATTCATTCGTTTAAACATTATTTTTGTTATTATTATTATTATTCCATATTTATTTATTTATTTCTTTTAAAAATTCCAATCATTAAAGTTCAATTCTTCAAAAATATGACTTCCGCATTTAATTTTTAATTTAAAAAATTTCACTATCCATGTTAATTCGTTTAAACATTATTTTTGTTATTATTATTATTCTTCCATATTTATTTATTTATTTCTTTTAAAAATTTAAACCATTAAAGTTCAATTCTTCAAAAATTTGACTTCCGAATTTAATTTTCAATCTAAAAAATTCCATTATTCGCGTTCATTCGTTTAAATATTATTTTCATTATCATTATTATTATTCCATGCATTTATTTTACAAATTCCAATAATTAAAGTTCAATTTTTCAAAATTTCGTTTTCCAAATTTAATTTCCAATCCCAAAAATTCTATTATTCACATTAAGTTGTTTAATGATTATTTTCGTTATTATTATTATCCCATTCATTTATTTATTCACTTATTCATATATTTAAAATCTCATCTTTAAATAATTTCTCAAAATTTCAATCTCTAAATTCAATCTCCAATCTCTAAAATTCTATTTTTCGCAATTATTTATCAAATCTTTATTATTTCGTCATTATTATTATTCCATTCATTTATTTCTTCACTTATTTATTTATTTAAAATCTCATCTCTAAATAATTTCTCAAATTTTCAATCTTTAAATTCAATCTGCAATTATTTATCTAATCATTATTATTTTCATTATTATTATCATTTTATTCATTTATTTCTAAAAATTTTGCCTTCGAATGATTTCCAAGATTTCCAATTTTTATAATTCAATTTCCATAGTTTCTACTTCTCAAATAATTTTTAATTCTGATTTCTTTCAAAATTTAATTTCCAAGGTCTCAATTTTCGTAATTTATTTTTATTTTTTTAAATCTTGAACTCTCAAATAATTTTTAAAATTCCAATCTCTTTCAAATTTAATTTCTAAAATTCTCATTCTTACATTTAATTTCTAAAAATCCGATTTTCAAATAATTTCAAAAATCCAGTTTTCTCTCAAACTGTTTTAATTTCTGTTTGGTGATGCATGTGATATGTTTCGTGCTCTTTATTGTACACTGACCCCATCTTTTATGATAGCGCATTGCTCGTTCGTGGCCCAGGTACGCACCCACTCCCATTTTGGTCATTCTCTATGCATATTTTGATTCTCATATGTGCATCATCGATTTGAGTATCCATTGATTTTCCTATTGATCGCCATGTCAGCTTCATTTTATTAGTAGAGACCCGACTTTAGGGACTTAGAGGGGTTCTACGGTTTTTACCGTACCTTCCCGACAAGCAACCTGACCCCCGAGCACGATCCGGTTTTTCACAGATCACCTTTTCCAAAATAAAGAGTCACACGATTTTCTTTCTTATTTTCTTTACACTTTTAAAAATAAAACAAAAATAAGTGGTGACTTCAAGTCTTTTTTTTTTTAATAAATAAAATCATTTTCAAATAAAAATCGAGCTCGCCATAGGTAAGATTCTCCTATGGGTTATGAGCTGAAATGCGGGGTCCACAAAATGACAACACGTCTTCAACTTGGTTAAATGCAATAGGTAAGATTCTCTTATGGGTTAGCTATGACTATAGGAAACAATCTTCAAGTTGGTTGAATGTAAGTAATGAAGTGTAATAGGTTAATAGGTAAGATTCTCTTATATGGCTTATGAGTCTAATGCATTGGAATTGGGGATATGAAGCGTGTAGTGGAGGCCATACAAAAGTTAAATTCTCCTCCAATGAAATTTTAACTTAAAAATGAATATTTTTAATCTTAAAATTTATATAATAAAATTAATTTAAAAATTAAAACAAAACAAAATTAATTATTTTGTAAATAATTATGTAATAAATTAATAACAAATTTGGTTTTTTAAACTCATTTTTCACTTGATAATAGTTTTTTTTTAATTGCAAAGTGAAAGAAAAAAATAATAAATAAATATTATTTATCTTATATTAAATTTAGCAAATAAAATTAATTAATTTTATAATATATATTTATAATAATGGTATGAGTATAATTAATTTTTTAATTCAAAATTGGATTTATAATATATTTTTATATTAAATTGTATTATAATATATACTAATTTTTTTTTTAATTTTTGGTGAAGAGATGATTTCCAATTGCTTAATTTTATATATATATTTTTTTGTGAAGAGACGATTTCCAATTACTTAATTTTTTTTTTTATTTTTTGTGGAAATCGTCTCTTCAAGAAACGATTTTTGATTGGTTAATTGTATATATATTTTTTGTGGAAATCGTATTTTGGAGAGACGATTTCCAACTTCATAAATCATAAGATTTAAAAAAACAAATATCCTTCCTTACAAAAACTACTGTAGATTTGTAATTATTTTTCTCATTATGGTAATTTAAGAATTATTTTTTAAAATTACCATACTCTTATAAAAAAAATCCCACTAATTCCTCCTGAATGAGCTGGGCAATCATTTACCTGTTGCATGAGTTTTCCTCATAAAGTTAAATTCTTGATACCTTTGGAGTTAGAAAAGATTTTTTCCTTTTAATTTCTCAATAGTGAGAGATCGAGAATTTACGGGTGATCTTTTTAAAATCTAATTTTTAATATCAGCTTTTTAAAATAATTTTTATTTACAACTTCAAATATTCACATTATCAATTATTCCTTAAAATAATGTACAGGAAAACATCTCTAAAAAAAACAATGCTCAAAATAAATTTTCAAAAAAATTGCTTTGCATAAAAACATTTTCAAACGTGCATGTGAAATCATACGAAAATTGCATAATTCTTTTTGCCCTTTCTTATTAATTATTTGTCATGCTTTAATGATATCCCAAGTATTATTAACACAACTTCGAATTTCAATAAAATTAATTTAATTGTTCACAACTAAATAACAATCAAATAAATAAGATATGTGACACGTATTATGGACCTATTCATCCTTGCACCTTTTGTACTGTTGATGACTTAAGGCTTCTATTCTAAGCTTCTAAGGACTTTCAAATTTTGATTGAAGTTAACTTTAGTATCCCAACCATCGACCTAAAACTAAAACAAAAATCTCATCAAGTTTAGACGTTATTTTCAAATTTTGTGAAAAGGTGTCTTCCCACAAACATAGCTACCTGTGACAAAATCAATAGCATCCTCCTATTTAATGAATGCTATTTTAGTTTTATGAAAATATCAAAGAAATAAAAAAAATATTAAAGAATATAATTTGTTATATTTTATTTATTATGAAAGAAAATTAAATATAATTAAAATTAGTTAAAAACTTATTTATTTTAAAATTATTACATACATATAGAATAGTTAAAATAAATAAAATAAGTTTCAACGATCTATAAAAATAATTTATTTTTTATTTTTTTCCTCTTTAATTTCTTTACCGAATATTTTCCCTCTTAAATTTTAAGACTCAACTTACAACTTTGGCATGGGTTCATTGACATAAATGTGGAATAGGATCCTGATAAGATAGAATTAATTAAAGTTAGAGATTGATAAAAGTTGCTTAGAAAAAAAAAAAAAACATTACAACACCATATCCTAACATCATTACAACCGATTAGTATTATTGGAGAGCACGAGATGTTTATGTTGGTTTTGAAACCAGATAAATAAAAGAAAAACGGAAGACGGAAAAATTTTCTCAAAATTTTTTCTCAATGATCAATACTTGTATTAATTTAATGAAATAACAAATATAGGTAAATTAGAATTGTACCTTGTGATTAGGCTGATAAATTTGAACTCCACCAAAAAGATCTTAGAATTCCAAATCCTCTAAAGCACCATGGATCTTTCTCTAACGTTCTCCAAATTATGATGAACTCAAAACGAGTGGGCGTTCTTTTTTTTTTTTTTATCTTCTGTGGGTTTTTATATCACACATCTTAATTTATTGAAAAACTTGTATTCTCATCCCATCATCCGAAAAACATTGAGAAAAAAAACTTTTTAATACCACGAAGAATAAAATAACTGACATATTTTGAATTTTGAAAAACATGGGAGAGAATATCTCTCCCCATGATCCCCACTTAAAAAGTGTTTCTTTGAATTTTGAAAAACATGGGAGAGAATATATCTCCCCATGATCCCCACTTAAAAAATGTTTCTTACGGAATACAAGTAAGTGTGGTCTTCACCACATTGTATCAAAAAATATTTTAAATAATCAAATTATAAAATAAATCAAATCAAGATTGTGTGAAATTAATTTAGAATTCAAAATTCCAAACTAATAAAATCAACCCAACATAAAAAAAATGTTCATATAATTTTAATGGAGCCGTTGAGAGGAACTATGGACATTATAATTTTAAGCTCCAATAATTTTGACAATTAATTAACAACTTAATTAAAAAATCAAAATTATTAATTCCAAAATTACTCCACTAAAAATTTGGAATTGCACTCTTAAAATTATAAAATTAAATATATTCAAAGGATTTGAATTGCCCATTGATATAGTCACTACATATGAGTCAATCCTCCATAAACGGTTCATAATTAAAGCTAGGTTTTTCCGTTAACCTCTTTAATTATATCTTTCTCCTTAAGTGCCATTGGTTCTCTAATGAATAATATATTTATGGTCTAATCACAAATTGAGCGCTCTTATCATTCAAGGCCCGAACCAATACTTATGGGAACCGTCCATCTGACTTCTTAACGAAGGAATGGATTTCATCTTGTATATTAATATTCCCGGCTATTTATTTTATTATACTTCCAATACACCAAGAATTTGACACTATGTATTTGTGTCATTACCCGGTATGTCAAAAAATACAATACAATAAATAGGAGTCTATTAATCACTCAGAATTAAGATCAATGCCTATATGACCATCATTGATTAATATTGAATGCTCTATATTATAACGGAATTTATCAAAGATTCATAATTAATCGTGTTCCAGTCCTATATAATCAAATTATATAAAGCGCTTTCATTCCAATAATCTCATTATTAACAATCCGGATAAGATCATTTCATTCAGAATGTAATGAACCGCGCTAGTAATTTTAAATTAAAGATCCCAACTTTAATTTTTAATTATGAACATATTAGATTATTTTACTTTAAATATTATCCTCCTGTATATAACACTTATATACAATATTTAAAGTTACAATTAAATAATCTAGGGTTTTCGATATTTATAAAGCATCTATAACATGCATGCAACAATAATATTGAAATAATTCCTTAAAAAAATATTCATAATCAGCAAAATAAAAAACATCTCATTTGTTTATGGGCACATATTCCAACAGTTTATTTGAGAGCTTTTGCCAACATCACATGTTTATTTACCACAAATGCATATGCAGTGTGTTATGCATCTCTTCACATATGTGCATGAGATTACATGCGAGACAAAATGATGGAGAAGATGATCTACATTATAAATATTAACTCTAACAACTTAATTATTTTTAAAAATAATAATAATAATTTTTTATTTAGATGTCTACGATAAGACAAAATGAATTGATCTTTGAAAATAATAATATACAATGGAAAAAAAATGATAGCGTTAGCCCAAGGGTTTTCCTAATCGTGTTTTGATGATAAAAAATTATATTTAAGTTACTAATTAATTAGTTTGAATTATAAAGAATTTTAGGTGTTAATTCGAAAATTCATCAAAAGACCTAATGGATGCAAGATCAAAACTTTTGAAAGATCTTTTAATCATAGGAAATATATGTAAGATGAATGCATAAGTACATTTAGAATTTTCATATCATTTCACGCATATTTGAAAACCCAGTTTATGCTTTAAAGTTACATTTCCATTAAAATCCGAGTTATATCAAATGAACCTTAAGTAAAACGTTTCAAAATTGACATATTATTTTACCTAAAGACTTTGTTTAAGTGCTAGAAGCAAAAAGTTTAGAAAAAGATAGGTTTTCAGACAAATAATGGTAAACCGGTCAAGACACTGACCAATTGGCTCAACCGATTAGGGTACCGGTCTATTGGTTACTCTTTCTCGGTTAAGGTCCGATCAAGGGTAACGGTCACCTACTAATCATTTAATTCTCCAACAATTAGTGAATCAATCGACCCCTAGCTCGACTGATCAAGACTACTTTTTGGTTTTTTGGCTCCCGATGTTAAAAACATAAAAATTGAGAGTTTCACTTCATTTATGAAAAAGAGAACACCTGCATTTATTTGTTCACCTATTTGTTCTTGACATAAAAGGTCTCATTCTTTTATTAGTACATTAAATCTCCATTTGCATATTCTTTAGTGCACCTTTGAGATTCATCCTAGCATTAAGTTGAATTTAAGTAATTGTTAAGGTAGGTTGAGAGATTCAAACTTGTCAATTACGTGTTAAAATCTTCAAGTGAGTAGAGACTTAAAGAGATTGTGTAAGAGCCAATTGGAGTCGGAATCCAAGTGTAAAAAGTAATTAGAAGTTTGGTTGAAACTTCAAGTATAAGTAGAACCCTCACTTGGTTAGGAGCTTGAGAAAAGTGGATGTAAGTAAGGAAGTGTCGAACCACCATAAATCTGAGTTTGCTTTCTATATCCTTATATCTTTATATTTGTGCTTGTTGTGCTTAATTTTATTGTGTTTAATTTTTTTTTTAAACTCCAATTCACCCCCTCCCTCTTGGGTTTTTATCTATTTAGATTAACCCTTTATTTTCTCAGATAGGTTAACACAAAAAGTTTAAATTAATGAGTTTAATCAATCTATAATATGCTCGTCAAATTAAGCTCGCAACAACCAATAGTGATGGGATTTTTATGACATAATATAAAAATAAACTCTAAAAAGTTTAACTTTATAATGCATAGATTATTTTTGTTATATTTAAGTGTTTATGGTATCATCGTTTGTAAACAAAAATTTGACATGAAATGCTATATATGACCAAGTTACTTAAAAAGCTCTTAGTTGTTTACTATGGGACGATGTTTTGAGGCTTTTAAAAGGAATTTGAAATATGACATCTGGAACTTAGATGCTTCTCCTCTTATCTCTTCAAAGTTGTATTGGAAAGTAATTGAATGACTATAACTTCTATTATTTATGATTTCACATGATAATGACTTGCAAGCAACTCCTATGAGGTCTTATTTTCCAACTTCATCGACCACTTATCCACTTTTGGGTAGGACATTCTTTATTAGATCATTGAGCTCAAGTTGCCTTCATAGTTTCAATTTTGTCACTTATGTTTGAAGCAAGGAAGCATTTTATAAAATTATTAGGTATAAATCATTATAGAAGTAAAAAATTACGTACATTTGCATTAATAACTCTAAGAGATATAGGGCACTTGGTTTTCGGTATGTTATTTTGTTTCTTTTGAAACATTGTAAACCTAAGAAATATGTATAATAATACCTTGTTTTTAAATATGGGTTCAATTAATGATAAGAGAAGTTGAATAACATAACTCTAAAAGCTTTTTGTCAAGCTTTTTTATGGTCTAAAAATTCAATTTGATTGTTAAAAAAAGCTTCTATGATGTATTAATTGATATATTAAAGTACATTAATATTGTTTATAACTAGTCATTTGTTAAAAGAGATTGATCACATAAATACAGGGTGCTTTAATTTAAGTGGAATAAAGTAAGTGGTGAAAGAAAGTTGAGAACTACAATAATGTCTTAAAAGGGTTATGCGTAGAGGTTTTAGTTAAGAGTGTATATACATTTGAAAAAGTGGAAGTTGAATCTTACATAAAAAGCTCTAATTCATTCAAATAATGGCCTTTAAACTTATTTATGAATTGCTCCATAATTGCTGATTAAGTCAATAAATCATGAATTAATGAGATGATATCATATGTATATTGATTATTAATAAGATATTACGTGTTTTATTACTTGATCATTAAAAAAAAAATGTAATAATAACATATTACATCCCATAAAAGTTAATTCCTTTCTCTCTTATTTTGGTTGAATTGATTAAATAAAATGTGATAAAAAACCATTGGGATGAATACCTTGGTCTAATTACTAAGTTAATACCTTTAAGCCATGGTATAACCAGATTCAACAATAAGAAAGTTAAAGACTATGATGAATCAAGAAGTGAAGAGAAGCACGCCTCATCCAAAATCCATTATGTCGACATACCTCAGTACAAGAATACTATTTGTAGTGTGATAAGGAATCAATGAATGGTAGACATTGAAGTGGCAGCTGTAAGTGCTTCTTTCCCAGATTTGCCAAAGAGGAGTGGGTGATAACTGATAACACTAAATGAGTAAATACTAAGACAAAATAATTAAAGTAATAGATATTAGTATTGTCAATGAGTGCCATCAAAGAGGTGATCTTTCATGATTGAATCCATGCCTTATTTTTTATCTGCATTGGATGAATATCATATAGGTCCATGTATCAACCCAAAATATGCATCAACAAAAGTTAAAGATATGAGCATTTTCTTTTTCTCTTTTTTTTTTCTTTTTTTTTTTTCATCCATATCATTGAATTCGACAGATTGAAGCAAGCCACCATAAATACATATATGATATAACTAAACTGGGTCAACACTCAAGCCAATATTCATTCTATATGAATCCTACAAAATCCATACTCTACACTTACGTCATTGAAAAAAAATAATGGAAAAATAAGTTCTAGGGCTAAAAGTTTAATTTACCTCGGAAAAAATGTACATTTAGACCGCACTATTAGCCCACACCTCGGGGAAAAAAAAAAAGGACATGCACAAACCCATAAAAGGTCGATCCAATCGCAAGAAGAAATCGGAGCTATATACCACATAGTTGTTGTTCACTTGTCAAAAAAACACTTGGAAAAGAAGACAATTTCAGGAAGCTTCATGATCAAGAAGCTTATAATTTCCCAACCAAGATAAGGACAGATCTTCCAGTTTCATTGAAGTCCCCTTGTATTAAAATTGCTTGAACCTTCTTTTGTATCTCTCACAATATATATTTTTATAATAAAGAGATTCATTTACAGGTGATTATTCTCTTTCTCTTCTTCTCATTCTACCATTTATGAAGAAATTTATCAACTTAAATTAGTATACAAGATAAAAATATTTTTAAAAATATGACTTTTTTGCTACATTTGATTCCAAAAGAGTACTTCAAAAAATAAAACAAAATTAAAAAAAATTATTTTATCATATTTGATTTTATTATAAATATATTTAATTATAGAAAAACTAAGGGAGAATACACGAGAATGAAAATAGATAAAAATAAATTTAGTAAATTATTCTTATATATTATTTTAATTTATTTCATTTATTTTAAATTTTTCATATGAAAATTTTATAAATTAAAATCACATAAATTTTTAATTAATTTCAATTACATTTACTTATTTTTTAATATTTTTTAAAATAAAACTAAAAATGAGAAAATTATTTTTCTTAATATTTTTTACTCCATATTTTTTATAGAACCAAATATAGATAAAGAGTTCAATCAATTGGTTTTTACATTAGAAACTCATTGAAAGGACATGTTTTATCTCTTGCCTACCATAGTTTGTCATTTTTTGTTTTATCTAAAAGATGAAGTGAAAATTATAATTTTCAAAGATTATTATTATAGAAATTTCATTAAATATGGTTTTATTTATTTATAAGCTAATATCTTATTTTATGAAAAACAATATGTTTTTGGCTTTTGGGTTAGTTTTGCTTTAAATCATAAACTTCAAATAGGAATGGAAATTTTTATTAAGTTTAGGAACATGTTAATTCTTACATTCCAAACAACATTTTTCGTTTTCTACTCTAACAAGTAACAACTAACAGAAAAAAAAAAAAAATTGTCACCACAGTGAAAATGGAATAAAAATAATTTTAGTGAAATCAATGAAATTTTAATTAACTTACAATGATGTATTTTGTTAGATGCAGAAAATAATATAAAACATATTCAAATTAATGTTTGATTCCTTTGTTTCCGGTAGGCTTGTATGATTTTTTATCATTAATTTTTATTTATTAAATAAATATTATTTTTTTAGTCTTATTATTTAATAAAAAAACTCTCTCAAAGATGCTGTTTTAAAATACAAATAAAAATTTATTTTAAATTCTATGAACAAGAATATTATTATCATTTTTTTTTCATTTTCATTTATTGAAATAAAAACAAATAATTATTCTAATTTTAAATTTCAAGGTTTTTCAAACACAACATAAATGCTAGAATTTAGGGTTTTTTATAATATTTTTTTAAAATAATTGTTTTAAGAATGAAATTATTACTACAAAATAATCTATTTTTAAAATAAATTTAAAAACCTATTTTTGAAAAAAAATGTTACAATGTTAAGAATGTTTCAAAAAAACAGTTACCAAAACCCTTAAGAATCAGAACAATGAAGACAAGCCGAAAGAAAAATTAACAAAGAAGGATCAAGTCTGAAAACACCACTGTTTTCTACTTCTGTTCATTAATGAAAGCTGGGGAATCGTTCCTGGACAACTTCTCATGTAACAAATCCCAAACTATTCATTAAAAAATATAATACAGTGGGCGTTGAGATGACCGGCAACCTGGTGGCGGTGGCAAGGCAATGGTCCAAACGAAGGTTGGAGGCCACTACATTTTTCCATGAAGGTTGGAGGCCACTCATCCTGTTTCCACTTCCCACGTCTTCAACAAGGGAAAAAGGAGAAAAATAAAAGAAGGGTACAAGGAGAGAGGACCAGCGCTTTCAATCGGAAGCCACGCCCTCTATGGCTCTATCGATAGGGTTATCTGTGGGTCCCAGTGAGCATGACCTGTACCATCACTGTCCTTCAAAAATTTCAGTTGAAGCGCCCTTTTCATATGTGAAAAGCGGCTGTGCCTGCTCTATAATCCCTATTTATCAAAATCCCACCACCAACCTCACAACAGGCGCGTCCAGACATTTTTGCTTTTTCACAACCTATTAAAAGGGCGCGTGCAGGCAAGCATGATGGGAAGATTTTTAAGATTTATTATTAAAATTTAAGATTACTTCCATCCTCATAGGCATAGGCATGGGCATGGGCATTGGGTCTGAAAATTTACATTACCATATGGGATAAACCTAGGAAGTTGCGCTTCTTCTTTCTGCATATCTATATATACATATAAATATAATGCTCATTTTCTCTATAGTTCTCTGCAAATCTCAAGCAGAAGAATAGACATCTGCACTTGACACCTGTCGTCCTCTGCAGAAAGGCGGTATCTCCCATGACGCTTTGAGATTCGATCGTGACTTGCTTCCAACTCTCTCATTGTCTTCTTCTTCCTTGTCCTCCTCTGCAATGCTGCTCTGCATAAGAGGGACACACCTCAGTTCTCTACTCTCATGGCGTCTCTAACACCAGGCGTGTTATCCAAGCTAATACTAAATGCCGGCAACAAGGATGTGAAGGTGTTCGGAGAGCATCGATCGGCATTGTTGCAGGTCATTGAAATCGTGCCCTCCCTCGCCGGAGGCGACGATCTCTGGCAGAGCAGAGGCTTCTTCTTGAAGCTCTCTGATTCTCTTCACTCCGCTTACGTTTCCGTTTCTGATGAAGATGTCGATTTGATCTCCACCGATAAGATCCAGCTCGGCCAGTTCGTCCACGTGGCTGGCCTCGACGCCGGATCCCCTGTTCCCGTGCTTCGCGGGATAAAGCCAATTCCGAAGCGGAGGCCTTGTGTGGGTAATCCCAAGGATCTGGTGTCCAGTGACTTGTTGCCTATTCGATCCAGTGCTGTTCATTTTTCAAGGACGACGAAGAAGGATAAATTGAAAACCAAGGCCAAAAGGTCGGTGCTTCAAGATACTAAGTCGAGGCGAGCTTCGATTGGGAATGGGCCAACTTTGGAGTGTTTGGAGCTGAGGAGATTGAGTTTGGACTCGGCGAGAAGGGCTTGGGATCAGAGTCCCACGCCTAAGAAAACTACTCCACCGAAATCATCGCGTTTCAAAACCAAACAAATTTCCACTTCTTCAAATGTATGTTTTCTTGTTTCCCCCTTTTCTGTTTGATGTTAATTTTGTGAATGTGGTTGTGATTTCAATATCAGGCATATTCTATGTTTTCATTCTGCGGTTGTCTTCTTTTTGTTCCGTGATACTTACTTATCCTTTGCTTTCATTTTAGTTCAACCCAAATTTAATTAAAGTAGCTAACTAAAAGCCTTTCTCCATTTTGTTGCTTTTAACTATTTCGTATCCTCTGTTAGACCCCTCCTTTTTTTTTTTTTTTTTTTTTTCTGATTAAATATTAATTTAAGTCCTTTCTTTGGGTTTGTTCTAAGAAATCTGGTTGCTGAACCGAGCCCAAATTCAATTGTGCCCATAAGAAAACCGACTTTAGGAAGCATGAGTGCTACACTGAAATTAATGTTGGTATTCCCAGCAAATAACACCTAGTTCCTACTACAAGTTCATCTCAGATGGGTAAAAGGTGAATATACTACCAACTTGAAGATTAATTTAGGACCTAACACTTCTAGTTGGTATGGTTCATTTATTTTCAGAGCTATGCATGTACTCCAAGTGGTAAGAGCAAATGAACTCTCCAAAAGTTAATTCACCTGCACGATCACTGTAAGATTATATGCTTTTATATTGTCCTTGAAAATTTGTGAGAACTTTGCTACCACGGAATGCAAAAGGAACTCTTGTTTTCCTGACCTATCTGATGAGCTATAGTTGCTTACATATCCGAGTTATATGTTTTCATAGGTATTTGACTTGATGTTGGGTATGAATTCATCTGTGTTCTGTTCATTTACAGGTTAGTTCTGATAAGAAGGCTTCTTTCAAGATCGATTCATCATCAAAGCGTTCAAGTGTGAGTATTTCACCATTGAAAAGCAAAAATGAAATATCTTCACCAAAACTAGCTTGCAAGCCTTTGCAAAAGGATTCGAAGTCATCGGTTGGGGTTGCCATTCCTAGTCGGGTTGGGGTTGCTATTCCTAGTCGTGTTGTTAAAGTGCCCTTCAGGTTCAAAACTTGGTCAGACCAAAATATTTCATGGGATTCACTTCCTCCTAGAATTCATGATTTAGGAAAGGTGTGCAATTATGTCCATGTCTTTTGCTTTTTTCATTTTTTCCTTTAGTTCATATCATACCTTATCCTTATTTTTACATGATTGGGGATTTTTTGTTTCTTCTTTTCAGGATGCTGCATCTTATAGAAATGTTGCATTTTTAGCTGCTGTAAATGCACTGGAAGAAGCGTCAGCTGCAGAGGGTGTCATTCAGTGCATGAGGTATGCACTCTGTTGATTAGGTGCTACGAGGTGCCTAGCTGAACATATAATTTGGCTTCACATCATGCTCACTTAATGTGAAAAAGCCTAGGTGTGGTCATCTTACAAGAAGTGATTGTTTTGATGCCTGAAATTTAAAGGGTTCTTATAACATGAAATCTTCTTTTTAAGATTTAGGTATAGCTTTGGTTATTGAGCAAAACAAATAGTTTGGACTCATGATTTTCCAGCCTTGGTAGCTTACACTACCATCAGATGTGCCTACTTTTACTGTGCCAATGCTGGAGTATTGGCTCTGCGGCATACCGATATGGAAATAGAAAATGGTCTGGAAGAATGCTTTTCCTCTTAAGACTTTGACCTTGTAACTTTACATGGTCAATTAACCCAATTCTTCCAGAGAAGAGATTTTTTAAGGACTGCTAGTGGAAGAAATATTATCTGCTGCTATATTAAAGGCCTTGACTTTGCAGCTTGTAACAGAAGGCTTGGAAAGAAAATGTTGTTACCTGCCAAAAATTGATTGACTTAGAGTATTTAATTTATTGAGGTAAATGAGAAGGCCAGTGAGTTTCCTAATAAAAGGATAATGGACCATTACAACAACAGTATGGGAGAAAAAGGTAAAGACCACAACACCTAGATATAGTTGAGATTGGTTGGTATCAGCAGAGAAGAGCAATATCAAGGTTGTTCCCATATCAGCCAAAGGGTATCCTTCTGTGTTGGCAAAATTAGGAAGCCAGTGGAGAGAGCTTTGAACAGAGATGGCTGAGTAAGAATCTCTGTTGCAGTTTGAAGATATCTCTAAATATCATTTGCTTCATTGCTAAACTTAGTCATTGAGATCCACCTCGTTACCTTCCAATATGGTCTTAGTTGAGTACTAAATTTAAGCTTAGTAAAACCCAAGGGCTAGAAGCTCAGCCTTGCAAGAATCTTTTAAAACTCTGGGCCTTGAACAGATAGATGTCTCAGGAGTTTTCTCTGTAAATCTGCCAATCTCACTTTGACCCAAATTCCCTAAATAAGGTCCATTCATGCTTTAGCTCATGCTGTCAAGTGGTAGAGAGTATCATGTAGGAAAGATGATGACCATAGGAATGAGGTCCCTTCATTTCATTCTTTGATAATGTTTGATTGAGTGATACTTTTTAATTCATTGGTGAAGATAACCAAACACCCAAGAAATGGCATTATTTCGGACCCTATGAAAAATGTTTCTGTATTTAAACATTCTTTGGTTTATTCCTTCTAAAAGACCCAAAGATCAGGGCACTATCATAGAGTATTCAATCCCTAGAACGCCCAGACTTTGGATATTGGAAATGGAAGAAGTTAGACCCAGAAGCTGCAACCTAATAAATCCCCTTGCCATCATAAATAGGATACACTCATTGCATCTTCCAAAGAACAATGAAGAAGCAAATTTCCTTTGTGCTGTAGTAGTGTCATTCAATTATTGGGAGAGAATTTTTGTGTTATTCCTTTGAGAATTGCCAACTTTTTGTTCTCCCCAATTTATTGGCCTTGAATTGGAATCTTGAACAACATTGTAGTATAGTGCGACATTTATCAAACTTGATCAAGTTAATGCAATTCTGCTCATGATGAGAAGGAATACCTCTTTTGAGATGACCTATGCTTGCTAAACTTTTCCATGATAGGGGAACTTGTACTTTAGCATTGAGGGTTGTCACATAAAGGAAGCATGGGGATTGACAAATTGGATGGGTACTAATTACAGTTTTAGTGGTAAAGTATGCGTCCCTGAAGGAAAATCAAGTAGGCTTATAGAACTTTGATTTGAGATCCTCAAATGTACCTACAAAGATAGGAAATACATAAGTTATGAGCCATTTGGAAGTCCCTACAGTGTGACATGTCACATATTTGACAAGGACAAGTCTTGTCAAGTTGAAGTCAGTGGAAGGTACTGACCTTGTAACATGCACCCATTAGATGGAAATCATTATCAATTAACTAAGAGGAGTTTTGAAGTGGGCTAAAATGTTCAATTGGCTTCCTGTGGGCAAATCCTGTAGTATAAATCATCATGGATAGAATAACATTTTAGCCTTATTTTCTTTTCCATCCATCAATGGAACAAAATAAAATGATTTTGCTTTGCATTTATCAAACTGATTTTAACTTGATAAATAAAAATTTTAAGAGGTTTTGGAGTTACTCATTGTTGGAGGTATTTCGAAATGCCATGCTATATTATATTGCACATGAGGTATGTAAATAAAAATATCCATTCTCTTCTTCTGAGGAAAACAACAATCTTGCTTTAAGTATCATAATCAGCAAATTATATAAGTTGATATAATGTATGTATCTGTTCTCTCTATGTATACACTGACTTTAAGCTCTGGATTGTCTATGCAATTAAAACGAAAAGGGTAATTTGTACTTAACATTCATTGAAACATAAAGAGGGCCTATTGGAAACAATTTTGCTTTCCTAATTCTGCTGCCCTGTTCAGGCTTGCTAAGAGTATGGTTGATTCTTCTTTTTTCCAGCATGTTTGCAGAACTGTGCGAGTCCTCACAGAAAGATTCTGCCGGACCACTAGTGGAACAGTTTTTGAACCTCCATCAGGATATGCAGAAAGCAGCAATGTCAATTAATGCCTTGCTCAGCACAAGGCTTGCTGAAGTGGAGAGTAGCAGTTGTTGTAGCTCACAGCCTCCATTGGCAGAAGCATGTAAAAATTTCAACAATAAGAATGCCATATCATGGGTTCAAGCTGCTCTAGAGACAGATCTTTCCAAATTTTGTCTGTTCAGGAAGCAGGACAATAGAGAAATTCGGAGTGGTGAAAAATGTCACTATATTGTCTTAGAAAATTCTCCAGAAATGAAGTCTGAGAACCATTCACCTCAAAACAAACCAAGCCCCAGAAATAATGGAGGCTTATCAGATTCTAGTGCAAAAGGGTTGCCAAGCCCTTCATGGCGGCGGTTCTCAGCCTCAAAGAGAATGAGTGCCAAAAGGGAGGAATGGTCTAAGGGGAGTGGATTAAGGGAGACTGCAAATTTGGCAAAAAAGCTTCTATCTGTATCTCGTGGGTGGTTCCTGAAGTATTTGGAAGATTCATTGAATAAGGGATTTGGATTGAAGAGGGAGGAGGGAGGTGCTGAAATTGCATGTCTGCTTGGGCAGCTTAAAAGGGTGAATCAATGGTTAGATGGCTCAGTCGAGGATGGAATGGAGGTTGATGAGAGGATAGAGGGTTTGAGGAAGAAGTTATATGGCTTTTTACTGGAGCATGTTGATTCTGCAGTTGTTTCTGGCAAGTAGGTAGATATGGTAAAACAGAGAAAATTATATTGGCATATATTCTCTCCATTACTGATTAATTTAAAGTTCTGATACATATATCAAGATCCACGGTTAAGAGTTTACCAGGATGTGTGTTTTTGGCTTGGAGTCCCATCACAGGATGCACAATCATCCCGTTTCACTTTTTCTACTGTTTCTCTAACTGTTACTAACTGATGGAAAAAGAAAATCAGAGAAATAGCATTGACATGAACTTGTAGTTTCGGATCATTAAAGTGTATAGTTTACTTGGTTCTGTTGTAGATCAGTGTGAGATTCCTTTCCATTTATTCTTTGCTTTACTTTTTTCCTGCTTAAAAATGTTGGCAAATTTGGAGCTAGAGTCTTGCGTAATCCAAAACTGTCATCTTATTATGTTCTGAATGTATGATGATTGCCTTTATGGATTAAACTTATCGTGCAATGCCTTTCTGTTTTTTTTATTTTATCTTTGAAGACTCCCTTTCTGAGGTTTTAGACTAATCTCATCTGCAAATATGTGGAAGAAGTTTCCCACTCAAAAGAAGTGCTTAGAATGCAGGGAACAATCTCTATTTTTTTTCCTCATGGCTTTACTTGGAGAGATGATGTCTTTTTCAAATGAGGAAAGAAAGGATGTTGCCTTCCTGCGTTTAATTGCAGCTGATCCTGGATTGTGGGGTAAATTGGAGCCTCTGTAACAAGACTCATTGGCCAACTACTAACCAAAAATAAAGAACCGTAAATTCTTGTTTTTCTATATTTGCATGCTCATCCTCTGAATATGCACCCTCTTTTTGCACTTTACATCGAGAAAAGGTAGAAAGATAAAAGGAGAAAACTAATCTGTATAAGAGATTGGAACTTTCAGTGGGTCAAGAAATAGCCAGGAACTGAATCAGTGTTACAGGAATTTGCCGGTCGAGATGGTGTTTTCTCAACAGCAGCAGCACTCTTTGCTGATGCCTTCTTCCCTCTGCATGATTTCATGTGTGTGTGCATTTTCTCTGGCTTAAACGACTTCCCGCATTGCCTGCATAATAATATCAGGCAACCAACAGGCATCAGTACTTTTGAAATGCTTTCAACCAAGTGATTGTTTGTTGCTAAATCCTTCTTTTGGAAGAAGAATAATAATGGACAAAAGAAGTTGAAACATGGATGATAAGCCAAGAACAGAGGAGAACAGAGGAGTTGGTTCTGATGTCACGAGATGAAGCCCACTTGTTGTTAGATTTATTGTTATTGAGTTGTTATTTTTTACCAGCTGTCATTACAGCCTGTCTCCATCTATTTTGAACACTATATATATATTAAATCTCTCTCTCTTTTCACTTTAACAAAAGAGAGCAGAGTTTTCAGCTTCAGCTTTTCTATCTATGGAAGATGATTGGAATACGAACCTTTGTGGATCCTTATCATGAAGATTAAGAACAAAATGGAGATAAATTTGTCAACTTACGAGCAACTGGGAGTAGCCACTGGCTTGAAAGCAGCAGATGCGGCTTTTAAGTTGGCGAATTCACCCTTCTTCTTTAAACCCTCTGTTCCATCAAAGCTTATCCTTCATCCCAATTCACCCAGCACAAACAAGTAAGTACTTTGTTTTTTTAAAAAAGGATTATTTATTCAGGGTGTGATAGATTAACATGGTATGAAGGTGGAATTTGATTTACCGGCCGCTGTGTTGCTGTTGTTGATGTTTCCTAGGAGTCCCAAGGATTCTGGCAGACCCTCCCAACTTCTCTGCTCGACAATCCAATTTATTCATAGTTTTATCAGGGCAGTTCATCATAACTAGGGCTGAATCCTTTGTATCCACAGCACCGCAAGTCATCAAATTGCGGAACACCTGAGAAGCTCCACTTGAATGGCTCTTGCTCTTTGTAAATGATGCAAATGATGAACTTGGTGCTGCACTACTCTTTTCCACATTATTTGTCTTCTTTTTTTTCTTCGTCTTGCTCTTCTTATTGATGGGGTTAGAATAGAAAGAAGAAGAAGAAGAATTTTCAAAGCTCAAATCCCTTTCACTCATTTCTTGTTTACTCCTCTCCAGAGATTTGTCTTCTTCAAACTTCATAGAATAGTCTGTCACCGTGGAGGTCTCTGAGCTGAATGGGGGTGATTCTTCAATGATTTCGGATGATGTCTTCATTGGGGTATGGATTTTAGAATCTGGGTGTCCTTCACTTGCTTCTCCTGTTGAGGCTCGCTGTTGTCTGCCTTCATTCTCATCTTCAACTTCAATCTCAACCTCTTGCTGCTTCAGGGTGGAAGCGTTTTTCTCACAGGGATCTGTTAGTGGCAGTAATGATTCAGTTATTTGGACCGGAGGTGATTTTAGTTTCTTCCAAAGATGGGAGTAGTGAGCAGTTACCCAAATGGAGACCAGTGATTTGGGATCCCTTGAGGACGTATTCATTGTCAGAGATTGGGGTGATGAGATCATCATTTAGCAAGTCTTGCCAAACATAACCCGTCTTGTACTTCCTGCAATCAGCAATTAACAATGAAATGAATGCTAGCAATTCATATATAGAGACTCAAAACAAGCGGGTGTTTTATGTTTGTTAGGCGGCTAACCTCTTGTAAGACCAAGCGAATGCTTCTGCCATTTCTTTCCCTCTCAAATCCGAAAGCCATCTTTTAACATCTTTCATTTGCAGAAACAAAGACCAACACATTTAACTTTGAAAGAAAAAAGAGATTAAGATGAAGGAAACTGAGAAAAAAAAATGGATTGATGATGAACCAACCTCGCAAATATACACCATTGCGGTTGAGATGATGGACACGAATGAGATGGGGTTGTTCCACTCGACCCATTCGACTCAGAAAGTAGATGATGTGAAGTCGCCTCACTTCTCCTCCTTTGCCTTCCATTGATCTTCTGCATCAACCACCCCGGGCAAAGCCACAACTCTCAGTTTATTAATTTCACCTACTCGAAAAACTAAAAAACAAAAATGAAGAATAGAAGATCTTTGTCTCCTTTGCCGGCCGGTTATAGGAAAAGCCGAAAAGCAACTACCACACTTGTTGTTTGTTTACTGATGAATCTTTGCAGGCTAACTATGGAATCATAAAAAGATATTAACACATCCCATAAACCAAAAGAATAATTGGAAGTAGAGTTACCCAATGCTTATTTTGCATAGCTCAATTATAGTATTAGTTTTGTTTTTGCAGAAGAGAGAGAAAGAGAGGGAGAGAGGTCTAACAGTGGCGCGTAAGATTTGGATCTCTACCATGTATGTAGCTGCTTATAGACCCCTCCAACTTTATCTGATTTCCCGCATCAAAGTTAACAAACACATGCATCTGTGGCTTTTTTTGACTAAAAAAGGCCTTTTTTAGAAAAACTACTGTGGACCTGTCTGAATTCCTAATACTCTGTATTAACAACCAATGTTCAACCTCTAGAGACCATGTATTGAACCAAAATGATTGACATAATTATCAAATTCCTTACCTTAATTGCACTAGTTTGGTGAATTGAAACTTTCTAGGGATGGAGGCAGGGGCTGGATTAAGTAATTCAGATTTGCTTTATATTGGTTGTTAGGGTGCTATAGTTTATGCTTTCATTTGTTTTGATGTGTGCAACATTCTTGTTTTTGGAGTCACATAAGGATTGATTTGCTCTTTCCAACCTCTCATCAAAGAAAGAAAATATTATTCTCAAACAAACAAAAGGGTTTAAAAGGTAAACAACCAGAACTACCAATAGAAAAAGGTGAAACAGTGTTTGACCTTTTGATGATGCGCTGCTCTTTCATAAGCTCCAACTCCATCGTTAATTCCATTGCAGTCGAAACTGAACCTTTTGAATTCGTATAATCTCCTTGCAACTGCCAATCAAAAAAGCAAAAACAATGAATTCATTAATCACCTTGCCTAATGGACAAACATTTCTGGCTTTCCTAGGCATCCTATGGGTGGTCTTTTTCTCTGGAACAACATAATTAAAGGCATTTTTATCTTTGAGGTCCTCTAAAATAAATGAATACTCCCTCACAGCAACCTGCGGTGTAGAGAGAGACAGATTTGAGTATCAACATTCCTAGAATGAGAAACTCTTCATGCTAGGATTTTTTGTATGTATGGCTGTTTTCACCAAATAAAAGATGCAAAAGAATTGAAGAGAAAAATAATAGAAGAAAGAAAAAAGTTGATGAAAGTCATATATAACTGGAATAAGCTCTTACTTTCGTGGATGGTCCCCCTTCTATGCCTCAAACCTGCAGGCTGAAGATTCAATGTGGTATATATAAATATATGTATATATAGATATATGAACAGACAGAAAGTTTTGCTGTTGGTGGTGGAGTTGGGTCAGAGAGGCGATAGGGAGTGTTTGATGGTGAAATCTATTCATGAAAAGCAATGCGTGCCGTCTGGGATGAAACTCAGAAATTCGGATGTATTCCCTTCTGGTATATTACAATACTATTCTTCCTAACTCACTGATGTATGTCCTGTACTGACTCACCTCACCCAATTTGATTAAGGTTCCCTCCCCCCACAACCATCTTCCTTTATTATATATGGTTTCCTCCATTATTGTATCCATCGTCAAGCGTTTATTTTATACATGTATTGGTTGTTGATATTTTTGGAGATGGATGGTATAGGGAACACCATTTTAGGGGTCAGTCTTATGCATTAGATTAATGGATTCCTGAAAAAACATCCACTGTTTTACAAGACCGTACCATATAATAAAAATCATTAAAACAGGTTTGATTGTCATTTCTGATCATAAAAGAATAGTTATATCTTTGGAGATGGTAGGTCATTCTCTCGTGTGGGTATGTAATTTGATGATCAGCACGTATTTATTAAAACCAGGTGTGGTTGGTATGAGAAAGTATTACTAATTGATAAGTTCAGGCTCTTGAGTGCCAATGCTAGTTTGATTTTTTCATGGGTATGAATCACAAAATAGATCCAAATGATTCAATCATAGCAATAGATGACATTGAGTCGTTTATCAAGCATATGAATCCAAAAACTGTAGATATATTTCCCTTAATTGGTTTCTCTTGTATCATCTAACATAAGGTAAAAGAAAAATAGAAGAGACTGTGCATGCACTTTAACTATCATGTTGCTTTTAGTTTGGTGTAAAGTTCAAAGCAAATTAATGTGTTTAATTTGAAGGGGTGTTTCTCTCTTTTGCTTCCTCCGAATTAGTTGGAATTGTGTGTTTAGCAAAGTTGTAAATTTTAGCTAAGGGAAAAAAAACGTGTAGTTTTCTCCTATGCTTGTAGGCAATACCATCATAGTACGAAGGGAACATCTGAATGTTAACGGCAACTGCATCTATATTAGACCAAAAAAAGAAAGAAGTATAGGGGAAGGTTGGGTTGGATCCCTTCTTGTTCGGCATCTTTATCTTCACTTCTTTATATATTTAATTCTTCACAATAACATACCTGATATCAATAACTGAAATCTCACAGTTTGTAGATATATATTCATGAAATTTAAATTCAAGATATTTGAAAATGCGAGTTTTTAGAGGATAGGAGTGTAGTAGTTTTTTATTTCCAAGCACAAGAAAAAAGGGAATAAGGATTCATGAATAACAAAAAGGAAGAGGCAGTTATGAAGTTATAGTAGCCTTCTTAACTTTTTTTTTTTGTCCAACAGCGCGAAGGGGTATTGGTTACGTGTTTTACATGAAAAAGAAAGGGAAAGAAAAGAGTGAAGAAATCCAAACAAGCTTTCTCAATCACTTTCTTTTTATATGGGAAGCCACGCATTACCGCAGGGGGCTTTCTATATGAAGATGAAGACAGGAAGGCGTAGCCTAAAATGCACGTTACAAGACCGGATATGTGGGGAGGGAGACCTGTGAAATAAGATTGGAATTAAAGATTTCAACTCTTCATTTCCTATCTATCTTACTAATTGTAAATTGATAACTACTCCTAGATGTACAGGAGTTTTCATATCTTCTTCTAGGCTTCAGATCATAGAGAGTGAGGGCTCATCTTTATGGCCAGCTGGTTGGAGAATTTACAACAATTCAATTACCCACATCAACCGCATTTGATTGGTGCCAAAGGGGCTGGTTGGGAATTGATTCCTTTTAATGCTGATTTTTCCCCACCAAGCAGAGATACTATGCTTTCATTCATATTTAGCACTAACATATAATGCGTTGGCTGGTCTATCTCTAATCCCAGAATCTAATTCTTTTGCCTCATCAATTGCCTCACGTATATATTTGAAACAAAATAGAAGCATTACATTTCCACGGGGAATGTTAGCTAGGGTTGCAAATCAGGCTGGTTGGGTCGGATTGATGGTCAACCCAAACTTAACCTAAGAATAGACAAACCTGATTCATCCAAACACAAAATTGCACAAGGGATTGCCCAAACCTGTCCAAAATCAAGTTACTTTCAGGTTGGGTTGAGTCGAGCCTGCTCTAAGGCTAGCTCATTGGATAACATGATTAGGCTAACCTGGATGACATAGTAATTCGGAGTTCTGGGAGTGGCCATTGAATGGGCCAAAGTAGCATCATAATTGGGGCTAGAGAACACAGGGCACACAGTCCACTGCCATTCAAGTTAACATGGACTTTTGCTTCCCATTGAAATGTTGGCTGCACAGCCAGTCCTTTAGTCCTTTAGCTTGACAACCCAACCAATTGAAAGCATGTCAAATTTTCAATAAATGATAAAGAGTTTCTTGTCATTAAGTGTAATTGCATACCAAACAAATTATAATTGTGATTTACATCACAAAGCAATTATGCGCATATAATAAAGTTGAACCTTCAAACTTCATCCCCATCCCAATTCTTTTTCATCTTGGGGCCAGTAGGCCCTTCCTCCCCCAAGATTTCATTTGGAAGACTTTTCACAAGCTTCTCAAAAGCAGATTTCAGCTTCCCAGGCAATAATTTTTCCACCTCTTTGATCTCAGCTGCGAGGTCATAACTAATTTTTGGACCCCATTTCCTATAGTAGTTCAACCATGGTGGTTCAACTACTGCAGAGCCCAAATATTCAGCTGCAACTACTATATACCTGGTTCCAGTATCCATGACCATCTTACTCTTTGCTGTGTCATTCCTTATTCCCATTGCCCCACTCCCTTGTAAAACAAGTCCGGGCTTCGGATAGAAGGCGTGGCCATGTAAGGACGCATAGCTTACCACTTTGTTACCATTTTGGAACTCAAGCTCGGAAGCGTTCACCCATGTTCCTGAACTGTGCTCTGAGAAAAAGACGTTCATAAGCTTTCCATTGAAGTTGCTCACTCTAAGGGTCACATGCTCCCAATCACCCACATGTTCGCCTATCTTACCCAGTGAAATATTGATTAACTCAACTTTAGCCCTTGCAGGGCCATTAAATGGGTAGAAAATCCAGATGGCAATGTCGGTGAATGTTGCGCCCAACATAGGTTTTATATGCATATAAGTCATGGAATCTTGTAAATCTCCTTTCTTGACAGTTTCTTTGGCCTTCGCATCCACAGGAAGGTCCAACCAGTAGGCACCATCATTTGATCCGCCTTGGGGAAGGTTTGAGCCAGTGGGATCGATGTTGACAGGTTTAGACTCCTCCCCCTGTTGGTATAGTAGTGCCCCATTCTGGAAAAACCAGGAGACTGAAGAAGGGAGGTATTGTTCATCAGGATGCAAATAAACCCAGGGAGAATATGCTTGAACTAAGGCATCGACTTGGGCTAGATTAGGCATAGCATACAAATTAGAACTGATGTTCTTTAAACAGGCTAGAGATAAAGAAGAAGCAGCCCCACCATTTTGTGCCACAAATGTACCTACAGATACAGCGAGAGCCTGTGCCCCTCTGTCGCTGGGTTGCAAGTCATATACATTGAACCCATTTGCATTGGCCACCTTATCTAGTCCCCAAATCCACGTATCAGCCTCACATAGGTCCGTAAGGTCGGAGCGAACACAGCGGATTTTATCCAGGGAAGGCTTCTCAGGTAAGTTTGTGATAACATGACCAACGGCTTTATAACCATCTGGGGGTGTGGGAAGCCAGACATAGCCATTGCCATCTTGCTTAATTTTCAAGGACTCACTGCTCCAAACAAGGGTGTAATCAATTGGCTTCTTCAGAGCCCCACCCAAGGGGTTATTTGTGTTATCTTTCCCAGCAAGAACCCACCCGAAGAGAGGCTTCTTGTTGGGCTGGCTGTAGCAACCCAGCATGCAGAATTCCTCCGGCATTGGGGAAGGTTCGAAGAACGTGGCGCCCAGGTTATCTGGTCCCCCTTCATGGGTTGCCCAAACTTTGGTGAAAGATGATATCTGACAGACTTCTAATCCCCCTCCAAGATCAATGGTTCCACCCGCAAAACCTTCACCTGCATATGTAGTAAACAAACAAAATAATTAAACCAGGTAATCAGCTGCAAGAACATGATGCCCATAATGAAGAAGAAATGAAGGCACCTGGAGGCCAAGTGGGCATCGGAGCAGGAAGCTTGAAGGAGGTTTCAATAGCCAAAGACTTGCGCTTCTTGGAGACGTCGCTTGCAGAAGAGACCGTGAGACAATTCCCCATCTGTGACTGATAAAGGAAAAAGGATCGATCGTGAATGATGGAAACCAAAGGAGAATAAAGGAATATATATATATGTAGGCCAAAAAAAAGCATATTCTGTTGATGGGAGGTTTGAAAAATATGACAAAAAGGGGAATAAATGTAAGAGGGCCAAAGGGGAAGCGAGGTTTGAACTTTGAAGGATGTTTCGTGCAAGAAATGAGCATGTACGGGTTCATCAAGCGTTCCAATTGTGGCAACTTCTCTTATACACCAAGCTGTTCCATTTCTGTTTTGCTTATCGACTGGTTACTTGTCTTGTTCGGCAGTGAAGGTGGAAACCATTTTGTTGACGACACTCGCGTCCCGGATTTTAATCGTAATTGATAGATTCTAAGTTATAACCATTGATCATTAGGTGATATTATCTTTTAACATTCGAAAGATAAATTCAAGGGATTTGGCCAAAATAATTTGATTATCTTAATATTTTTTATTATAGCATATGATAATGCTGTTTTGATTTGATGAGGTTGTTGTATTAGATAATATTTTTAATCTTTCTTCAATAATAATAATAATAATCGAGATTACATAATATAGTTGATGCTGTTTGCTATAGCGTGGGCATGGCAGAAATCAATTTAATTCCCATTTTATACAACACGTTTTACTTCTGGATATATCTCCAACAAATTCAAGATGTGGGGAATGAAAATGATTGAAACTGACGAGGCTGTTATTCGTAGCTAGTAAGCTCCCATTTCCATGAAAAGCCATTAAATTGATGTTCTTCTTTCTCACGTGTTAGTAATTAAATACATGTTCTTTTTTCTCACGTCTTAATAATTCTAAAAGTTTCATGTTTCTGCCGACACCCACAAAATGATAATACGATAAACAAATCACTAATCTGTAGTTGTAATAACAGTTGAAGAATTATAACTAGGTAAACAAAATTGCAGCCTACTGGAAACTAATTTTGATGAAATCGTATTTGCAAGGAAATTAATCTTCTACTTTTAATTTTACCATCTTGTTAATTTTTAATTTTGCAATTAAGAAGTTATAGCTGATAGTTTTGAAGAGGATGAAAGGGTGTTGTTTTAAAACAATGGTGAATTAATCATTAATCAGTGAATGAATTAAACTAAACTGATTTAGCTTATTCAAATCAATCAAAGAGAACTGTGGGTCGACATTCTTGTCTAAAACCGGCCAAGTCATGTGCTCGAGGAAGCATCCAAATATGTATTATATTGATCTTCTTTTAGTTATTAATTTGAAAGTTGGCATTCTGGATAGAATTCAACACCAAAGGTTCCTAATTCTGGGCTTTTAAAACCCAAAAAGTTGTCGATCATGTATAGATGTTATTTGAGCTTTTTCATGTTTTGCTCCTAACCACCCAAAACTACCTATAGCAGCTTTCTTTCCCCGCATATAGGTGGAACTCCGTGTAAGTTGCCTCTCTATAATTCACGAAGGAAACTCATATTTTCACCTGACAAAAAAATAAGTCATCCAAGGATAGAAAAACTAGCTAGCAATAATGTTGGGGTGTAACAATGTACCTCATAAGTCCAAAATGGATCATTCAAATGATGGTTCTTAGAGTGAACTTGCGGGACATGATGTCGAGTATCTTAAAAGGTTTGACATATTTTTATTGGATACCAATTAATTTTCAGATGAAATGATTAAAATTCAATCCAACAATTAGTATTTGAGCCAAGAGTGATGGGTCACCCAAACAATGACTTGAGTCACGAGAGGGTCGTATTGGGCTCTTAAGTTTGGGAATGAGTCACCCAAATAATGACTTGTGTCATAAGATATCATGTTGGGCTCTTAAGTTTGGGGATGAGTCATCCAAACAATGACTCTTAGAATAGGCTCATGGGACATGATATAACAAGTGCTTGGTAATAAATTAATAATTATGCTTAAAGAGCAATAATATTACTTTTTGTTAAAACTACTAATTTTTCTAAAAGTTTAACTTTATAGGATTTAAATTTAATATACATATCATGTTTCTTAACACTCGTAAGTTCCATAGTAAATTACCTAAATAATGACTTTTAAAATAAGTTTGCGAGTGTTGCTCATCTTGGCATTAATGGTTATGCTAACATATTCTTGAAACTATCACTACAAAAAAAGGGAAATAATGACGCTTTTTAAGCGTCAAGAAAAATATAAGATGATGCTTCTCTAAAGCGTCCTCTTCTCCCCTGTCATTATATGTTGTAGTCAATAATAACGCTTCTAGGAAGCGCCATCTTTGATTTATATCTTCAATGACACTTAAAGAAGTGTCATATTTGAATAAGGTTAATGATGACACTTATAAATGTGTCATCTTTGAGTATTTTTTTACTAATTTTTATAGAATTGTCATTGTTGACACTCATACGGGCGTCATATTTGGATTATTTTTCAATGACACTTTTAAAAGTGCCATCTTTGGTTTATGTTAATAATAACACTTAATATAAGTGTCATCTTTAAGCATTTTATTTTAATAATAATATTGCTATTATGTTTTTAAAATAATGAATTTCCTATATAATTAAATAAAAACAAAAGAAATTACAAATCATAAAATTAAATTGAATTGTACAAATTAAAATATCTCCAAATATTAATATACAATGACTTAGTTTGAATAATTAGTATAATTACTTGTATACAAATTATAAATTTGTTCATTAGATCAAAATATTTCAATGAAAATTTTTAAATCCAATATAAGAACAAATATCGGTGCAATAACTACAAAAAGAAACCATCATCAGCAAAAGCCTAGTTCAACCTCCTAATGATTTAAATGACATTATCTTCATGATTTTCAGCATCGCTTCATTGTAATGATTTCTCTTCTTCTTGTAAGCCAATTTCCTTTGTAAGCTGTAAATAAATATACATATATATATATATATATATATATATATATATATATAGAACTTTTAATTTGTACATGTAACAACCAATATAATTGAAACAAAGAGGATATACTAATAGAAAATAATCCAACATGTTAATTAGCTTTTGTTCAAGTAAAACAATAAAACAAACATACTAATATTCTTCTTATTGGTAAACAATGTTTGAAGAGTATTTGAAAAATTCCCTTGAACATGACTAACAACTCTTCTAATTGTAAGTTCTTGATGTTTCCTAATACTAAATAAGTTTCCTGAAAAGCAATATTTACCTTAAGTTGACCTTCTACATGTGCCTTGAAGATGGACATCACAACAAACCTGAAAACCATATCAAGAATTAAAATAAGGAATAAATTCACATATACTTATGAGACCATTTCAAATAATTGCCTTGTAAATTTTGTAACATATCAAGAATTAAAAAATGAAAAAAAAAAATCTGCAATATATTGCCTTGTGAAGTCCTTCATAATCAAGTGGAGCAATTTTTACAAATATAGTTCCTTCATTTAATCTATCCACCATCTCAAAGTGAAATATAAGGCATTAATGAACATCAATTTTCCATTGTTTACACAAGGAAAATACATAAACATGATAAACAGTTAGAACCACAATCCAATATGCCTTTGATGGAGTTATAAAATATAAAAAGTTTTATGATACTAACATGGTATACTTATAGTTTGAAAAGAGGTAGAGATCTAAGCATAGATATATTAGTATTTGTTGTTTTGTAAAGTTATAGTTTGCCATTTTGAGAAGAGAGATAAGCTTTCTAGAATGATGTTTGGAATCTAAAGGTTTCTGGATAAGCATGATTGAGACAAATAGTTGGAATGAAAAACTAGCTAAAAACTAGAAGAATGAGGCCAGGATAAACCCAAAAAGTGACTTTTTCCCCAATGTAGATTGATTATCCATAATGAAGGGGAGATTTAATGAAGTAGCCTATAGTGTTAGTGCAGGATGAATGAAGTAGGGTTACTAATCTAATCTTTATAAAAAATAATTTAGGTTATTCAAGTTTGCTCGCCAACTTGAACTCCCTACTTAACAATCATTAATCTATTCTCAACAATAAAGAAAATCATGTTCTTGCACACAATCCCTTGTCTTCTATCTAAAGTAATACTAATTTTGACATCAAGCAAAACCTAATTTAGCCATGGTATTACAATAAGTGAAGATGAGATATGATATGTAATTGAATTATTTAGAATGAGAAATTAATTTTATACCTTAAAGATTGAGTTCCCAATTAATTGACAGGAATAAAAGAAAACATATACATTGCCTAGCATAAATTTCTTAAGAAATACAATTCTTGGTATTTCGTAAACAAAACACCAATAAATAGATGTTGTAAATTCCTACTGCAACTTAGAACCTACCAACCATCCCCAAGGTTTGAAGCTTCAATTTTCAAAATTGTTTTTAATAAGGTTGGGTTCTTATAAGCATAAAAAATCTACTTCCAACTTACCTAATAAAGAAATATAATATTTCCTAGATTTAAGAAGGCTAAAAGGTCACTTAAAGAGTTGAGGAACCGTTTGATGTTCTAACATCTTCCTTTGTTCCTACTTCTTTTGAAGCATTTCTTAATTTTTTTTTTGGTTTGAAAATAAATATAAAACTACAACCATATATAGATATACAAAATGATAAGGAAAAGTACTATATTATATTTATCTAAATAAAAATTAATAATTAAACAAATTAGCAAGTACAAAAAGTTTAAGACTAATGATAACAGTAGACATCATGCATTTTATTAACATATTTTTGTAGGATAAAATCCTAAAAATTAAAATAAAAAAGATAAGAGGAACAAAGTTCAAAAGATTCCCAATCTTTTTTCTCCCTCATTGAGTATCTTGGGTACTCTTTATACAACCATCCAACAAGTTCTTTTAATAATTCAACCAGATAACAACTTCATTTAGTTAAAAAGAATAGGAGAAATATAACCTAATTATCATCTTGATCAACAATTAACAAATGAAAGATTTAGCAGTTTGTACAATGGGTAGTTTTTCATTTTCTCTTATATATTATCAATAAATTGGCTAATTGAAAAGCACAATTGGAATTAGAGAAGTAACAAGTATAAGATAAAGCAAAAGGATAATGGAAGTCATAGTTGAATCAACATCCTTCTTTGAACTAAATTTTCTACAAATATAAAAATATAGACTTATAAAAGTACATACCAAGTTACATTTATATTTTTAGTGTAGAACTTTTAGAAAGTGCAAACATGTTCATAAGTTCTTGATTAACATATGTTGGTTTCTATTTTTTGACTGACAATATAACAACTTAATATGAATAATCAAATACATAAAGACATTGAAGAAAAGGCTTAAATAAAATAATGTTCAAATTAAGTTTTTTCTTGTAATGATGTCAAGTTATAGAAATTGATATATAGAGTGCTAAAAGGCAGCACCAACTAGGCACAAGATAAGAGAGGTGATCTGAGTTGATATTACTAGCTATGCCAAATAGAGTGGAAATAAATAAATAAATCAACAAATAATTAAAAACGGTGGGTCTTGATTATAATGAATGAAATTAAAAGCTTAGGTTTGAAATATATTCAATGAAATTTGATTCCTGCATTTATGTTGAAAGAGTGTTGTTTCATCATGATTCACGTGTTTTACAATTCATCAAATTGTAATTTGACATTCAAAGTCATGTTTAATATTATCTTAGAAAATGGAAAAAGAATTTGTTTCATTTTTGAGATGGTTGAGATAGTAAAATCTATTTAAATTCCATGTAAAGTCCATATGATTAAGAGAGAATAAATAAATCAATAATGTGTCACATTTTCAGCTAGAGAGTAAGTGAGAGAGAAATGAGGAAAATCAACTTACTAAATCAATTAATTTTTTTTCTTTCCAAATTCTCAATTTGTTGAGAATTGTTGTTGGTTTTAGTGTTCAACTATAGATTTCAATGAGATGTTGAAGGAAGAGCTACTCATGAGACTTGAGTTAAAAAAAACAATGATTCCTTGTTCTTTGATGAATGAGACATCAAGTGGATAATGATGAGACATTAATAGTTCAAGACTTTGCATGTAATAGTATTAAAGCAAGCAATGATTGAGATGCTAATTATGAGATAATCTAGGTTCTAAACTATTAAGATATCTAGAAAATGCCTAAGCAAGTATGGGGTTTCTAAGAAGTCACACACCAAGAGAATATAACAACTTAAAAAACACTACCTATATGATCAAAAGTATGTTTTTTGTACGTATGCCATAATGCCACTCCATTATTGCAAATTTTCCCTTAAACCAAAGACCATACATACATGCCATGATCTGTATATATATATATATATATATATATATATATATATATATATATATAATGTAATTTAGAAAGTAAAAGCCCCATATAACATTTATTATAAATAGAAAAAGACCATTTCCTTAATCTAGAGTTAATTAAAATACACTACTTATTATTTACACAAGAAACTAGGACTACTTATTCTTGTCTCACATTTTACTTCCATTTTTTTTTATTCATTTACTTATATGTGTTTTTTTTTGTGGGAGTGTTTTTTCTTATTTACTAATCCTAAAAGACTTTATAGGATTTCAAGCACCATTTATATAACATACTATTGTATCTTAAACACTCAAAATAAGGCTTGATGAGGAATATCCTTTCTTCTCTTAACATTGTTGGTTGAAAATGGGGGGAGTTGATGGTCTCATCTGGAGCTAGAAGCAGTGGACTTGTTAGCAACAACATAATTGTGTCCATCCAAGGCAGTGGTCGGTTGGCCCATCTATCATCAACCAACTAAAAAGATGCGTTCTCAGAAACTTCCTAGGTATGGATCATTCATCTTATTCAGACCCATGGAAGGCTTTGGGACCATGTTTCAATTTCAGTCAGAATGTGAGGTTTGAATCGCCCCTGCTTCATGGCTCCAAGCTATTAATGACAAAGGGCACTTTAACCAACTGATTTGTCATACGAGGTATTCACACCAAAGAAGTAAACATGTGTGTGTGTGTGTGTGTGAGAGAGAGAGAGATAAATAAAACAAAGCAAATGAAGTAAGAAATCCAAAAATACAAAATAAGTCTCCTGGGCAACTTCAATTTACCCAAAAAGAAGACTTCATAGGGCAACAAATATAATGGAAAAATTGGCATTTCATTAATGGAAGCAATGATAACCTTAGGAAAAATGAAATTAACAAAGTAGACCCACAAACCAAAAGTCGTATATTGAAAACCCTCAAACAAAATTCAATGAATGAAAAAAAAAATGTGGAAGAGGTTGGAAAACCAGAATCAGAGTTGGTGAAGTAATGATAATCAAACAATAGAGCAAACAAATTTACACAGAAAGAAAAAAAAAAACAAAAGGAGAGAAAGACAAACCTTGCAACCCAAAGAATAGAAACAAGAACTCTCCATCTACAATCTTCTCAAACCCTCACAGATTTGAAAACCCTAACATGCACAACTTCAAAAACTCAATCTTGCACAACTCCAAAAACCCTTATTAGAATAATAATGCACTATAATCAATATAAGTGATCCCAACATTTTGGATAAAGATATTTACTTGAATAAATTAGAGATTAAGAGGATCAAACCACAACGATGGTTATTGCTATTGTCAGTGAACTCTCGATTTCGATCCTTGGTTGTAGCCTTGGGTTATAGAGGGCCACAATGATCGAAACGAAGGAAGGTGGTGGCCAATGATGGAGTCTCCGATGGTTACTCATCAGATTCTTCCCATATTAATTTTTGGTGGATGGGATTCAAGGAAACAAGGTTTCAAAGCTTCTCAAGGATGATGTCTAAAGATGATGCTGGTGCAAGTTGGATGCATTTGTTATTGTACTTTCTAAAAATTGGTTGTAGCTTGCCGATTGAGTTATCAAACAACTTACAATGGGAGTTTCTATGTGGATCTCAAGTTGAGGGTGGGGTTTGTGGCTTATGGGTATTTTATTGAATGAAGGAAAAATGGATTAAATATATAATAAAGAGAAGATGGTGCTTCCTATAAGTGCCAATGTTTACCATACTTGCTTCAATGACACTTCAAAATGCGCCGTTTTATTTAGAAACACCATTATCTCTCTCCACAAAACACCAAAAACATGCCTCCTACCCCAAGCGCCAATATTAACCTCTTTTATTGATAAACAATGACATATTTTAAAAGCACCACGAAATCAAGCGCCATTGATTTGATTTTTTTGTAGTAGTGCTACAAGGAAAATGTCAAAAGATGACGCTTTTAAGCGTCAAGATAGATATAAGATGATGCTTTCCAAAAGCGTCATATTTTAGAGTTTCATCTTATAAATTGCCATTTGTTGATGCTTTTTAGAAACGCCGTATTATTTTCAGCTCAACAATGATGCTCATAGTGAGTGTCATAATTTTAAACCTTGGCGCTTTATAAGTGTCATTATATGTTTATAATTTCATTCATGTCAATATTGACACTCGATAAAGTGTCATTGTACAGGTAGAAATAATATTGACACTTGTAATAAGTGTCATTGTACATGTAGGAACAACGTTGACACTTGTAATAAGTGTCATTATATGGCGTGTTCAATGTTGACGCTCATAAAAAACGTCATTTTCTTGGATCCTCAACGTTGATGCTTATGAAAAGCATCGTTTTATTGGTATCCTTAACCTTAACACTTATGAAAAACGTCATCTTCTGCCTTTATCTAATTGATAGGAAACCATTATGCTTTAAAAAGCATCATATTCTCTCATTTGAAATTGTAATATGCCAGAAAAGGAAATGTCCTAATTATGCCATGTTTTATAATTTTCTACAAACAATTAATTCAAAAATAAAAAATTAATTTAAGAAACTGCATAGAGAAAAAGTAGCAATATTCTGGTGTTTATTTTCACTAGTAAAATTTACCTATAAACATCATACATAAGTAATTATGAATTTGTTTAGCATTAAATTAAGTTAAAGTTGTTTAATAAACCGAAAATTTAACAACTTCTTCAACATTGAGTTGTTCATGGTCCTTTGCTGCATCTAGTTCTACATAATTTTTCTTCAAAGTGCATAAATATGGTTGCAACTCACTTTCTAGATGCTCAATCTACAAAAATAATTGAATGGGTTACATATTAGTATTGACAAATAGTTAATAAAAAACAACTCTATAAATGAAATGTGTCTATGCCAATTTTTTAAATTTCCAATATATATTTCTTTCATTGCAATACATTTCAAAATATTGGAAGAAGTCAACAAACCTCAATAATATTGTTATACCAAATTTCGAAATACTTTTGAAACTCTTATTCTAAGTTTAAGAAAACAAACAATAAACTATTACCGGTGCTTTCCCAAATGCTATATTTAATTTTATTTAACTTGGGCTAAATGCAATAATTAATTTTGTCCAACTCTTGTTATCATTCATGTCCTAACCAAGAGTGAATGATGACTTGCAACCACGGTTATCAAAATATGTTGTTAGTATATCAAACTTGGGCTGAATGCAATAATTAATTTTGTATAGCTCATGTTATAATTCATGTTGTAAAACTAATAATAACCCAAACATGTTACCTCAAAATTATTTGGGCAAAATTTTGAACTGTTTCGGGGTGTCCTTCATGTCATTAATCATTTTCAGGTTTGAATAAGCAAGAGCAGTAGTTATGTACTTAAGAGAATGACCTATGCCTTTCTATACAACTTGAAGAATATATAATAAATAATTTAGCAACAAATTAGATTCTTAAAAGTTTTTTTAACACATTATATTCAAACTACTTATTAATTTCAGAGAAGATTGGTAGCCAAGGGCAGTACAATAATTAAGATAAATAAAGTTGGAATGCTACTGAAGAGAAATTAATTTAAGCTAAAACGTTATTATTAAATTAATTTTTAAATTTGACATGTAATGAATCCATGAAGAATTATACATGGCCAACACTTTATTGATTAAAAGGATAAAATAACATCAATGACAACAAAAAAAGATCATATGGACAAAGTGGTTTTTTTTTATAAAAGTCAATAATAGGTTAAAAGTAAGATGACCTTGGTTACACTATTATGTCAAAATGACTACTTCATTTCCTACAATTGTATTCAAGTTGAGGGGCTAGTATTCAAGTTGATATCCTACTCAGACAAGAAAGCTTTAGAGGCCTTATTTAGGGAGAAAAATGTGTTATTTTTCCCATAGGCTAATTTGTAAGAAGTCTTAATCTATTTTAAATTTTTTTTTTTTTATGTCAAAGAAAATAGAAGTACATGATATTATAGACTTTAAGCCCGTTAGTTTAGTAGGAGGCCTTTACAAGTTTAGATTGAAGAAATTTATAAAGCAAGTGATCTCAAATACCCAAAAAGCTTTTGTAGAGGATAGACATATTCCTAATACAAACACATGTAATAAGACTAAAGACTTCACAAAAATGAGCTTTAAAATGCAAGAATTTTTGTACCAGTGTAATAATGGGATTTCAATAAATCCAACTAATAAGAATGTGTAGAGGAAAGGATGAAAGGTTGTGACACCCACCATGTCTACTAAGCTTCATCCTTCAATTTGCCAATTACACATCAATCGAAATAAAGCAACCATTGGATGATCCACATTGAAAACACTGCCAACTAGGAGTACCAAGATGTTTAACAAATTATGACTGAGAATAAATCCATTATAGAAATAACATTCACAAAATATTTAGTAGATCTTTAAAATAATAGGAAGTTATATTAGACTATAGGTCACAAGGGGTACCTTCAAGCATGAGTAATGATTAATTGAGTCATTAACATAACCCAATCTGAGCAAACTTCATTAATCTCCATTTCACTGAATGATTTTCTCCCATCAAACTAAATTGGAATACATAAACCATTCACTAAGTTTAATTGAAAACTCAAATGCCATAGTAAAATGACCAACCAAATGAATTGAATTGAGTACAAACCTTTGTTGTTAGTTGGTTTGGATTAGCAATGATTTCCTTCTTGTATCTCATCACGCAATACCCACATTCCACACTACCCGGTTGTCTTGGGCACTATGATAAAAGTATCAACAATTACAACAAACAATAGAATGATATTCTTACTTCTTTAATATCTAGCCAATGATCATATTAATAACCATCCATTTCCTAATTTTTTGTAACAAAGTAAGTGGTCAAACAATATATTTTAATCTAAATGAATAAGTACTTACAAGCACTTTGACCTAAGTTGGTTCTCTCTTTGATGTTTTATGTTTTTCTGGTGGGTTGATTCTAATTGCCCTATAAAAAAAACATAATGTTCTTCAACCCCTATGCATTGTATTAAAATATGTGAAGATACACACTTACATGTTAACTATCTCTTTAAGATCATCACATGGTTGACAAGCCATTGGATCAAGGTAATATGCGATCATTCTCTTCATTTCTAGTGCCACTAAGACCTAGTGGAAATTAAAGAAAAAGGAAAAAAACAAAAAGCAAATGTGTTAACATATTATCCATAAATTAATACATCACAAACTAACTTACATACACCATATTGACATTTGGGGTAAAAGGTTACTCTGGATTGTATGGAATAAACGTATATTCAACATGCTTTATATTCCTTAGTCGATCTGCAATAACTCTTGGCTTGTTTTCCTTGCTTCGTTTTCCCATTCTAGCTTTCGAAACCAATACTGGATTGATAAAAACATATCGTTCAACTTGCTTTGCATCAATCAACTTTCTATGCAAGTGCCTAGTTAAACCTCACATAACAAGTTATCAACAATCAATATAGGTCATTAGTAAATAATTTTTTACCTAAAAAGAATGTGAAGAGTCATTCAAAAATTATAAAATCCCTCACCAGATGTAATATAAGATACAATTGGATGATACTTCTTTTGATGATCTAATCATGTCCATAACTTCTTTCATTAGGAAGGTCTTGAAACTCTCACCAAAAACATCATTTGGGAAGTCTATAGGTTATACTCTCGAGGTTGCAAGCATGAGGCCAACCAATGCCTCAAAATTCTTGATATCTTGTGGTTTTTCACTTTTGGATTTCACTTCAACTTCATTTACTGTTTGTTTCTTTCCTTTCTTAGATGCTTGTATAATTAAGAACCATGGTACAAATTAAGTAGTTAATTGCAACCCCAATAGTAGTAGTTTGTCCAGGATTAGGAATGAGAAGTGGTGCACTTGAATCATAAGGAACATCAACAACTACTAGATAGTTGGGACCACATTCAAGTATAATTGTTCCACCACCCGCTTTATTTTCCTTTGTCCCCATGACCAACTCATATTTTCTAAATGAAGCCTTGTGCAACACCTACTTTACCAAGAGATTTATCTTGCCCATTGCCATATCAAAAGTTAGTCTTTCCAATTCTTCAACTCAAACTTGGTACCAGTCATCTTCACTATAATTGAACAATCTTGACCTCAGTTGTATTGTAAGGCCAAGTCAGTTAAGCACAAATATAAGAAAATAGAAAATTAAATAAAAATAATTGCACAAAAAAAAAAAAATTTGATGTGATATGCTAGTGATTCTACATTTATGGACGATGTAGAGATCAAATCATTATAAAGTATAGACTAGGATTACAAAAACACTAAACTTCTCAAATTCCAACCTTTCATAGGACTCAAAGAAATAGCCTTTGTACTATTGGAACTTGGAAATGTACAATATTTATCTAACCTATATGCCCATCCTAAAAAGGTAGAAGTTTGGAGGCCCTAAAATTTAAGAAAAAGACATGACATATCCCTAACTCCACAAACTACTAGGCAATACATAAATATAACTCCATAAGAAGGATAATAATGAAAATGGAATTAACAATAGAAGGAGAGCAAAATGGTTTGAGTTTGGTAGTCCATTTCAAACTAATCATTATGCATGTCCTCCATGAATTCAACACACCTGTAAATGCCCTCTGTTCCCACTTTTTCACATGTCACTCATTTATTATTCCTTCAATAAGAGTCTCTTATACTCACCTTGAATGAATTTAAGACGATTCAAAGTCTCTACTTTTCCTTTCCTAATTATGAGTTCACTTAGATCTTTCTTCCCGACCTTCATATTCAACTTAGTAAAAAATAATATAGATGATCCTAAGCCTTGAATTTTACCCCATATTTTTCATTTTTAGGCAAAATTAAGAACAAGTAAAATTAATATTTGGTGTATAAACCTTAATATTAAGGAAAAGTAATTTTGTACCCTTTTATACTCTTTTTGATTTGGGTTTATGTTATCTCTATTTGTAGGATACATTCTTTTCTTGTACTGCTTCAGTAATTTCTATATTAAATAAACTGTTTGTTTCCCCTTGAACAATTTAAAAATAAAATAAAAATAAAGTAAGAATAATTTATTTAAAAAAAAAACCAAATGTAACTGTTACTTCTCCTTCTAGATGAACATTGTTCTTATGTCTTATAACAACCAATAAAGGAAGAAAGTTTGAATTTTTATGACAAAATAAGCAAGAGAAATTTAATGATTAGGAATTAAAAAGAATGGCAAAAATAGAGCATCTAGTAAACCTTTCCACCTAAAACATCTCTTGTTTCCTACAATATAAGCTTCTGACATGCATTTGCCAAATATGTTGCAGTAGACAAACCAACCAAACCTATAAGTGTTTAAAAATTAGCAATTTGACATCACAAGCAAAAAAGGTTTCAAAGGGAAAACTACTCTTCAAAAGCAATTTGTATTACATAATCATTTTATGGTAACTAAAGTTTTATAAGTATGATAATAATAATAAAAAATATGAAAAAATTATAATCAACAATGGATAAAAATATAAGAAGAAAAATGTAGGAACAAAAATGACTAAAATTACCATTAAAAAGACAAAGTTAAGACCCTAAACAATAGGAAAAGGAAAAAAATGAAATTACAATAAGGTTCTTTTGCAAGTCCGAGAGAACCCACACTTAGGAAAAACAACTAAATCTAGTTTTATAATGATCCATTCAGGTCTGCCAAAGTCTATATTTTTTTGTGCATGCTACAACTTGAACTTAGCATCTCTCGTGTCCCCCAAACCCTTGCCACTTGAGCCACGCCTGAAGGGCAGGATAAGACCAATGGAAATGCCAACCATAAGGTTGGGAATGCTTATTTAAAGGCAACACAAAAGTCATAGATGATATAGAGTCACATCATAGATTAAACATTCAAACTCAAATAGAATCAGGGATGCAAGTATCAACATGGAATGTTTTCAAATACATATAACTTTCAACTATGGTGATAAATATGGTAGTAACAACCTCATTCCAGTCTACATAATGAGTTTAACGTATTCTATATTTTTACATTGTTAGAGTAATATCAGCCACTAGGTTGGCCTAAACTAGTTCCAATGGGAGCCTATAGTGACCTAGGTGTTAAATGGGGAAATCCCAACTATTAGATTGCACTTCTTAGGAACTTGACCTCTAGAAAAATGTTGGTTACCTTTGTTAATTATTTTATTCAAGGTAAGTCATATACCAAACTAATGGTATTATAAAATCACTTGGTACTCATGGTTGGTGACCAAATAATGAAAGTATTCTGCACATAAATAATGATTTTATATCCTATTAAAATAATAAATAATAGGGATTAGAGGTTGAACCAGGTAGTGATATCAACAAGTAAGATAATACACATGAATTCTATAGTTTAAGCAATATCTTAACTTCAATAGAATATTATGTATGTTAGATTGATATATATTTTGAGTTATAAGTATTTTGTTGTAAATATAAGATGAGAGTTTTATCATAAATTAACTTTTATGGAGATTGCAATGATGGATCAATGATAAGGATTGTTTTCCCATTGTGGTGCCATTAATTACCTAAGGACCAATCAAAGGGTTCTATTGAGTGAAAGTTTTCATTCAACTTGTCTATTTTTTGTTCCTGTATCAAGAAACCAAAGAGAGAGGTGAAAATGTTAATGTCAATTCTATCCACAAAAGAAAAGAATCAGTACTACATATCAATGGCCATTCTTTAAACATAAATGTCTAACTTCTCTCTTTGAATGTGATAGATCATAATTCATGCCATGAGAAACATAGATGAAATAATTAATAAACAAACATCCATGAGTGAAATCTGGGGAAAAAAAATCTCAACAGATATGGATAATGTAGACTAGAGGGAAAAAAATAGTTGGTGTCATCACCAAGTGGAAAGAAAAGAAATATTCATTGTACACATTGGTTTCTTATTGAAATAATAGAAACTCTATAATGGTGGGACTAAAAGTGTGACACCACAATGAAAAATCTATACCTCACAAATACCCTTCAAAGGAACAGAGCAAAATTTAGGAATCAATGGGATATGACAACCAAATAAAAATAAATATAACTACAAAAAAAGAAACAAGCATATTAGAATTCCCTTCCCTTTCTCCCACTTCCTTCTTCATGTATTCTCACATCTTAAACCCCATTTAAACTCTAATGTACTGGTGTGGTTATAATGCTCTGTTATGAAATGAATCAAACCTGTAATCAGCCATGAGAACTATATCCCGACCCTATCTGGAGACAAAAATATCTTGTTTTCTTCTTCATTAAATAAGTGTGATAGATCATAAATTCATGCCATGAGAAACATAGATGAAATAATTAATAAACATACATTCATGACTAAAATATGGTAAGAAAAAAATGTCAATAGATTTGGATAATGTAGACCAGAGGGAAAAAAAATAGTTGGTGTCATCACCAAGTGGAAGGAAAAAAAAATTCATTGTACACATTGGTTTCTTATTGAAATGAAAGAAGCTCTATAATGGTGGGACTAAAAGTGTGACGACACAATGAAAAATCTAAACCTCACAAATACCCTTCAAATGAACAAAGTAAAATTTAGGAATCAATGGGATATGGCAACCAAATAAAAATAAATATAACAACCAAAAAAAAAAAAAAAAACAAGTGTACCGAAATTCCCTTCCTTTCTTCCCACTCCCTTCTTCATGTATTCTCACATCCTAAACCCCATCCAAACTCCATTGTACTGGTGTGGTTATAATGCTCTGTTATGAAATGAATCAAACATGTAATCAATCATGAGAACTATATCCTAACCTTGTCAGGAAACAAAAATATCTTGTTTCCTTCTTCATTAAATAAGTGTGATGATTCATGCATCTTCCAACTAATGGACTCTTTTCTTTATCAAATCCTCTAATCTCGACTATATGAACCTCCAAATCAAAAGCACCACATTGAATATCTTAATAACATATAAAAAAATCTAACTTTGATCGTAAAACAAAACCCTCCATACCTCAGTCCATTCTTGGTTGCTTCAAGGACGATAAGGCCAAATTGCTCTATTTTCTGACAAAACACACCTCATTTTTTTATGATGCGATGTATCCCGCTGCAATTGCCTCTCACTATACTACTGATTTCATTATTGTTCAGATATATGAGATTCTATTGCCAGTAAGTGAAGAAAAATTGTGGGTCAAGGTGGGTATATGGTAATCTTCCAAGGGTTTTTCATGGAGAGTGAAGGCTTAAGGTTTTTGACGGAAAGTAAAGGCTTAGGGTTTTCAAAACAGAGTAAAGGTTAGGATTTTCAACAAAGAGGGATTTGAGGCTTAAGGTTTCAGATGTTCCAAGGGTTAAGGTATTCCAAGCTTAAGTCTTTGATAACTTACTATTTGATGGTTGTTCATTGATTGACTTTGCTATGAGCTCCACACTTGTTAGGGTTTCTCGGGTTCTCAACAAACGGTGGAAAGAATATTATTATATGGGCATCGTGGGAGGGGCAAATATTTTTTAAGAGGATATATATATACCCATAAATCAATGACACTTCAGCAAAGCGCCAAAATTGAATAATAAAATTAGGACGCTCTCAATAAGCGCCATAGAATTAAAAAAATTATACTAAACAAAGAAGCTTCTAATAAACGCCATGGTATATACCATTCTAGGCTAAGTAATGACACTTTATAAAAGCGACATGGAATAAAACATCATGATTTTAAGTTTTTGTAGTAGTGGGCATACTGATGAGTTTAAGTTTTGACCATCACAAATATGATATGGAATGATAATATAACAATATTAAAGATGATGTCTTGAAAGTGCTTGAAGAGGAATTGATATTGTTTGCTCCATGGGATAATTTCTGAATCATCACTCATTTTTTTATTTTTCAATCTAATCACATCAATGGATAAGGTTGTTGTTGTTATGGTATGGACAGACATGATAACACTTACCTTTCGAGCTTGAAATCATTTGGTAGTTTTGGGATCATATTCAAAATCCTTTTCCTAGGTACTTCATAAGCTAGATTCAAATTTCTAAACACCAAAATCTTTTCCATCTGAAATGGCTTTCGTTTTCAAAAACATTATCAGTAACTCAAATAAAGATTTGAAAATGATTAAGGAAAATTTCAAGTATCAGATAAATGAATTTTAGTTTCCTATACGTATGAAGTTCATTATATAATACCAATGTCACTAAGAATCAACAATAGATATGTGAGTTTGAGTGCAATACAAGTCATGTAGATAATGAGTGTCACATTCACAAATCTTGCTATATTTTTTTGTTTTGTTTTGTTTTGTTTTTTTGTTTTTTTGTGATTGTGTGGCGCTATGTCCTTACTTGACCAATCTTATCTTAATAACAATTAGACAACAACACAAGCAAAACACAATAGATACGAAAAAACTTCCTCCAATTTGTTTTATTACTCAATAATAAACAATATTACAAAATTTTCTTAGTACCCCTGTTGAGCAAAATGCCTTAGTAGCTACAAACATGCTGGAAGTCGTGTGAAAGCTGTTTGAATTGAGATAACTTAAGAATTTGTTAAGAAGACTGTTGAAGTGTGAAGAGATGCTGAAATTGAGGCTGCAACCATGAAAAACTTAGTCAATGAAGCTAACAGAGTTTCATGGAACTTAATAACTGTTATGTTGTTATTGCTATTTTATAGGAAATAACTGTTAGTCTTAACGTATAACTATTTTTGTTGTTTTTTTTGTTGTTTTCTGTTACAAACTTGTGTATAAATGCTGCATTGATCATTCAATAAGTTTAGACATTTTCACTGTCTCAAATATAGTTTTTGGTTGTTGCTTCTAGCACTTTTTGATTCTAAAACCTACAGATTGGTATTAGAGCACACTATCTTGAGGAACTTGTGAGGATAGAGTGCAACCAAAATACCTTCACGCATACTGAACTCCAAAGCCAACATAAACACACAACCTTTAACAACTTGTAACTATAATTCTGCAACAAATGGACATAGATATAAGCTTTTTGTTAGTACCAGTTTTCAATTGGTGATAATTATCAGACGTGGGCTGTTAGAATGATAGTCCACCTTGAAGCTTTGGCTCTTTGGGAGACAGTAGAAAAAGATTATGAGGTACCACCACTTGGAGATAATCCAAGTATTAATCAAATGAAGATTCATAGGGAAAGAAAAACAAGGAAAGCCAAAGCCAAGGCTTGCCTTTTCTCTACAGTTTCATTTTCCATTCTCACCAGAATCATGGAAATAGAGTTTGTTGTAGCAATCTGGGAGTATATAAAAAATGAGTATCAGGGGAATGAAAAGGTGCAGAATATGCAGGTAATGAATTTAATATGAGAATTTGAAATGAGTAGAATGAAAAAGTTTCAAACTATCAAAGATTATGCTGAACAACTGCTTAGCAAAAAAGGTGAGATTGTATGGTAAGGAATTTTCTGATGAAAGAATCGTTTAGAAAATCTTATAACTCTGCCTGAAAAATATGAAGCCACAATCTTTACTTTGGAAAATTCTAAAGATCTGTCAAGTATATCTCTAGCAGAACTTGTTAATGCTTTGTCGGCCTTAGAACAAAGGAGAACAATGAGACTTGAAGGATTTGTTGAGGGGGCATTCCAAGCTAAATCACAAAACAATGATACTGGTAAAGACAAAAAGAAAAACAAGAAAAACAACAAGTGAAGCAATAACAAAAAGAATAAGAAATGAGCTCATCCACATTGCCTTCATTGCAAAAAAAAAAAAAAAATCATCATCCACAAAGGTGCTGGGGGAGACCAGATGTCAAGTGCAATAATTGTGGTCAATTAGGCCATATGGAGAGGCTGCAACTGCTACTCAATAACATAAAGAACAGTTGCTTGTTGCCACATGTTTTTCTAGCAAAAACACATCTGTAAGCTGGCTCATAGACAGTGGTTGCACAAACCACATGACTTATGATCAAGAACTTTTCAAGGAGCTTGACAAAACTACCGTTTCCAAAGAATTGGAAATAAGGAATACATCTCAGTAAGGAGCAAAAGGACTGTTGCCATTGAAAGTCTCTCAGGTTTGAAACTCATCCATGATGTTTTATTTGTTCTTGATATTGATCAAAATCTCTTGAGTGTTGGGCAATTGCTTGAGAAAGGTTTCAAAGTGCTATTTGAGGACAAGTTCTGTTTGATCAAGGATGAAAATGGAAAATATGTGTTCAAGATCAAGATGAGAGGCAAAAACTTTGCCTTGAATATGCTTAAGGAATAACAAAATGCTATTTCTCAATAAAATAATGTCACAACTTTATGACATAAGAGATTGGGGCATTTTCATCATAATGAAGTGCTCTACATGAAGAAGAATCAACTTGCAGTAGGTCTACCTGACCTGGAGAAAAATCTTCATACTTGCATTGTCAATATGGAAAACAATCCATGCTTTCTTTCCCACAAAAATCTACATGGAGAGTATCACACAAACTGCAACTTGTACACACTGATGTTGGAAGACCTCATAGAACACCATCCCTAAAGGATAGTAAGTACTGCATTGCCTTTATAGATGATTATACCAAATATTGTTGGATTTTTTTTTTAAATTTTAAATATGAGATTGTTGATGTATTTTGGAAGTACAAGGCCCTAGTAAAAAACCAAAGTGGTGCCATCATGCATGTTATAAGGACAAATAATGACACTGAATATACTTTTGAAAGATTCAACAATTTATATGAAGAAGTAGGCGTAGAGCACCAACTGACTGCACCTTACACACCATAGCAGAATGAAGTGGTGGAGAGGAAGAATAAGATTATAATGGAGATGACAAGATGCCTCTTGCATGAGAAAAGACTACCAAAAAAGTTATAGGCTGAAGCTGCAAACACTGCAGTGTTTCTACTAAACAGACTCCCAACCAAAGCTTTGCAAAAAAAATTCTTTCGAGGCTTGGTTTAGATATAAACCCCTACTGTTAAACTTAAAAACATTTGGTTGCCTTTGTTTAAGTTATGTGCCTTAGATGAAATTGGACAAGTTGGATAAAAAAGAAGAAACTGAGATCTTCGTAGGATACAACAACCAATCAAAGACTTATAGAGTCTATATGCGTCATGATGACAAAGTCATTGTTAGTAGAGATGTCAAATTCATAGAGGATGATAAATGGATATGGGATACTAAAAAAAATAAATCAGAATCTTGAGTTCCTTGATGAAAATATTGATGACATTCCTATAAGGGGCACCAGATCACTTTATGATATTTATCAAATGTGTAATGTGGTTGTGTTTGAGCCTGCAGGGTTTACTGAAGCTACTGAGAATGAAAATGGAGAGTTGCAATGCAGGAAGAGCTCGACATGATAGAAAAAAACAACACTTGGGAGCTAGTTGACAGACCAACACATAAAAATGCCATTGGTGTCAAGTGGGTTTATAGAACCAAACTCAATTTTGATGGTTCTATAAACAAACATAAAGCTAGGTTGGTTTTCAAAGGTTATGCTCAAATGTTTGGTGTGGATTTTTTAGAGACCTTTGCACCTATAGCTAGGTTGGATACAATAAGGATGTTGCTAGCTTTGGCTGCTTAAAAGGATTGGAAAATCTATCAACTAGATGTAAAATCAGCCTTCCTAAATGGCTACCTTGAGGAGGAAATCTTTGTGGAGCAACCTGAAGGATTTGTAGTGAAAGGGAAAGAGGACAAAGTTTCTCAACTAAAGAAAACCTTGTATGGCTTAAAGCAAGCCCCCAGAGCTTGGTACAACATGATTAATGCACATTCGCTTAGTCTGGGGTTTAAAAAAAGTCAGAGTGAATCCACACTTTATATTAGAAAATTTAATGCTGACATACTTATTATTTCATTATACGTTGATGATTTGATTGTAACAGGGAGCAATCAATGTTTAATGGATAAATTCAAAGCTAAAATGGAGGAGCTCTTTGAGATGACAGATCTTAGAGACATGTCTTATTTCCTGGGAATGGAAGTGCATCACAATCAACACGAGATATTCATATGTCAGTATAAGTATGCAAAAGAAATTCTAAAAAAGTTCAAGATAGAGGAATGCAAGCCCACAACCACACCTATGAATTGAAAAGAAAAGTTTTGCAAAGAAAATGGTGTTGAAAAAGTAGATGAAGAGTTATACAGAAGCATGATTGGATGCTTGATGTATTTGATTACAACAAGGCCAGATATAGTACATGTTGTAAGTCTACTCTAAAGATACATGCATTGTGCTTGTGAAATTCACTTGCAGACAACAAAACATGTTGTGAGATATATGAAAGGCACTATTGACTCTGGCATTAAGTTCAAGTAGGTGCAAAATTTTCATTTTCATGGATTTTTCTAATAGTGATTGGGTTGGCTGCATTGACGATATGAGAAGCACATCAGGTTATTGCTTTAGTTTTGGTTCAGGTTTTTCCTCTTGGTGCTTTAAAAAACAGGATATTGTGGCACAATCTATAGAAATAGAGTACATTGTTGTTGTTGTAGCATCAAATCAAGCACTTTGGATAAGAAAGTTGCTAACAAACTTAAACATGAAACAAACTAGAAGTACAAAAGTCTTTGTTGACAATTAGGCTGCAATTTCAATTGCAAGTAATCTAGTATTCCATGGCAGGACAAAACACTTCAAAATCAAGTTTTATTTCTCAAGGGAAATACAACATGATGGAGAAGTAAATTTGGTACATTGTAAAATAGAAGCACAAAATGCTGATATTCTAACAAAAGCTCTATCGAGAGCTAGGTTTGAATTTCTTAGAAAAAAATTGGAGTTTGTAGCTCCTAAGTCAAGTAGGAATGTTGAGAAAAATGCCTTAATAGCAATAAACATGCTGGAAGTCATGTAAAAGCTATTTGAACTGAGGGAGCTTAAGAGTATGTTAAGAAGACTGCTGAGGTGTGAAGAGATGCTGAAATTGAGGCTGCAACCATGAAAAACTTAGTCAATGAAGCTGACATAGTTTCATGGAGCTTAATAACTATTATGTTGTTGTTGTTATTTTATAGGAAATAGCCGTTAGTCTTAATGTGTAACTATTTTTTCTCATTTTCTATTGTTTTATGTTACAAACTTATGTATAAATGCTGCATTGATCATTCAATAAGTGTAGACATTTTTGTTGTCTCAAATATAGTTTTTGGTTGTTGCTTCCAACACATTTTGATTTTAAAACCTACAACCCCAACACTTATGATTGTTTCCTAAGTAAGAGAATCAAGATCCCACATCAACCTTTACATCTTCTAATCCTTCAAGGCAATGGGAGAGCCTATTTATATGTAAGGTTGCCTTTTCTCTGCTTTATTTTTAATTCAACAATCAACTTTTTTGAATTCAAATTGGTAGTTATGGTAGTTAAATAACTCTAATAACCACCTAATTGAATATTACCCTTTATCCTTGACGTGTTTTTTCATGTGTTCTTACAATGACATCACACAAGATCCTCATTTGATGCCTTCTTTGAACCATTGACTGCCATAGATGGTGTCTTTTCCCAAGAGGTGCTATGCAACCAACCAAATGCTCTCTTTGATGGAGTTAGTCCATTAGCCTTATCCAACCCACCTTTTGTTGCATGCCAGTCTGTATTAGTATCTTGCTTTGACTTATGTATACAAGTCAGTCTACCCATGTAAGTCAACTTGTCCATGCAAGTTAACCTACCCATGTTAGTCAACCTAAGCATGCTAGCCCATTTTATGCCTTAGTGCGCCTTAACCCACATTGTGATGCCCATGCTTTAGGCCATGTCCTTTAAGCCCTGACACATCAATGTTGTTGTCTATGTTTAAGCGCCCACGAAACAACCCTTTATTTCTTGCCATGCCTTGCATGTGACAAGAGTCGACACGTCGCGTTTCACACAGTTTTGCATTGCGTTAGTCATGTCCACCATGTTTGAGTTAGCCTACCTTGATGCAACATTAAGCATTGTTTAAGTTAGCCCACCTTGGTGTAGCAGTGAGCCATGGTGTTGTGCCTATGATGAGTTATCTCATTAAAAAAGGCATTATGCCTTTGTGCCAAGTTATCTTGCTATACAAGACATTGTGCCTTTATAACAAGCTGCTTGGAAGGGGTGCTAGCAAACAAATGGGCGTTGCGCTCATGTATGGGTGTTAGCAAAGCTCATCTGTGTGCCTTGTTGTTTGGGGCCCCACGTCATGTCCTCTAGGTGTGGCAAAGATCAAGCCACGTTGCCTTCCTTAAGTCATGCCACCTCCCTTGAAGAACATTTTAAGCCATTTCCAAAGTGTCTAGAGGAGATATCAAGGTGCTTAAGGAGATATAATAATTTTTCATTAATTATAAAAACTATGAAAAATCAATATTCCACTTAGAGACTCCATCTCCATGTTTCCTATTTAAGGGAAAAATACCAACATCCCAAAATTCACCACTAGAATTTTGGTCATGTTAGGCCATACCTCATGCTTCACCATATGCTGCAATGTGCTAAGTAGTGTGGTAGGAAGTATTGCGTCACATGCTACCACATTGTGCCAATAATGTGAGTTGCCCCTGTAGTCAACATTGAGCTTGCACTTAACCTATTGTAACTCTTGATTTCCACTTTACCTCACTCTTTGGACCCTCATGAGTGCAAGGTGCCTACTCATGAAGCCCTTGGTGCCATGTTGTAAGAGTCAAGAGGCTAACAATAAGACTTTGAACTTAATTGTGTGGCCATTGTGGCTTGTGTCACACTGCACTAAGAGATGGATATCTATAGAAAAATGCATTTTTGACATCAATTTGTAGAATATATTAATGTATCGAGTGGTAGTTGTGAGGATATTTTCTCCATGACTCAACTCCTTCACAACAAAGTGAGCCTTAAGCCCTTCAAAACTTACATTGGATCATATATAGTTTAGTTTTGAAAATCCATTTATTTCTAATCACATTCATATAATATGTGTGAGGTATGAGATTGATCCCATATTTAGTTCGAATAAAAAGCATAAAGTTTATCATGTTTAATGTAGATGGTGAGTTTGACATGTGAATAAGTTGAGTTGCTTGTGGTGGCAGTTTCTCCTAGTAGAAGTGGTAGAATTATTCCAAATATTTCAACTGAAACAGCAATTGCTATTGACATTTTCGATTTTCTATTCACCCTAGCCTAGTCAACCCAATCATGATATTGAAGGATGGGACCTTTTCATGCTTATTTCTAAATTAGGCAACATGTCAAGTTCAAAATCAGATCCACAAGCTCCATTTATACATGTAAATGAAGTGACCTTAAATGAATAAATATAACACTTGTTGAGGAGAGTAATGAATATTGTGAAGCAAGTTCATTTATTAAATTTAAGCTCGCAAAGGCTGGCTAAACACTTGGGAGAAACCAGCATTATTCTAGTGCAGGCGGAGAGAATGATGCCAAATGGAGACAAACTCTCAATGCCGAATCTTCACTCCAAAAACAAAGACAGAACAAGGAAGCCATTGAGTAATTTCTTTATCTTTCACATTGAGTTGGTGAAGTTGTGCGATGTGGACGGAGTGTAGTATTACATCAGCAGCATCACATGTGGCTCAATGCATCTCAGAATCCCAACTTACACTGCTACCACAGGGTCCAGGAAGGACAAAAGCCAAAAAGTCGCCCAGGCTCCCACACAAAAAACTAGTATCATCTGGACGCATATTAGACAATTGCCAGCCGGCAGCTGGTTATGTAACAGAAAGAAGTAACTCACAGTTCCAAGGTAGCCTCAGGAATGCCGTCATCAGAAAAATATTTCAAGCCTGCCAACCATAAAATAAGACCATTCTAATGTGCCAGTTAAGTGGAGGAAATTATAATTCTATTCCTCTTTGTATTGAGATTTGTATCTGATTCAATTCGATATCTTGGATTTTTTCCATAGCGAAAAAAGATTTCCCTGGGAAGTGACTACATAAAAGTAAATATAAATGTCAAATCAAGGATCTTCTAAACGGTGTCTTTGAAAACATACTGGCAAAATGAATAACCTGTGGTATGCCGAGGCATTTCCATCTTCACCGAAGTCCGCATTGGGATATTTTTTTTTCGTAAAATATGATATAATACAGAGGTGTGGAAACGGCAGCAAGGTTGACCTTAAATTTCTTCTATCCGAAAGCGATCCAAAGAGGAATTTTAGAAAGATTGATTGCAGAGACAAGCACAAGTGCATAATTCCAAACCATAAGCAAACAAGAAGAGCGGGAAGACTGCCCCAAGGGCATCATAGATCATTATAAGTAGCCACCCACTCTCCATCTTCATAATTCATCTCCTCCCAAAAAAGGGCTTACATACAATACAGGTATACAACTAACCCAATGGCAGTTTCCGATAAAGCCCTCTTTTCCATCGTCTTCCTCTTTACAGCTTTTGTATCTTCAATCTCTGCGTCTGAATCCCAATCCCAAATCAATGTGTGGCCCAAACCCAGAACCTTCTCGTGGCCAAGCCCACAAGCGAGCCTCCTGTCCCCCAATTTTAGCATCACTTCCCCTAACCACCAACACCTCTCCTCCGCCGTCGCACGTTACCTCCGCCTAATACTGACGGAGCACCATCACCCCCTCGTTACCCCAACCGTCAACATCACTGGTCCTCCCTTGGAGACTCTTACCATCATCGTTTCCGATCTCGCTGCCCCACTCCACCACGGAGTCGATGAGTCCTACACCCTGATCGTCCCAAGGGGCGGAGCGGCCAATCTCACGGCCGCGACGGTGTGGGGCGCCATGAGAGGCCTCGAGACTTTCTCGCAGATCGTGTGGGGTGACCCTTTACGAGTGGCCACTGGTTTATTCGTGTGGGACTCGCCCCTTTTTGGACATAGAGGGGTGATGCTGGATACTTCGAGGAATTACTATGGAGTGGAGGATATATTGAGGACGATTGGAGCAATGAGTGCCAATAAGCTCAATGTCTTTCACTGGCACATTACTGACTCGCATTCCTTCCCTCTGCTCTTGCCCTCGGAGCCTGATCTCGCCGGAAAGGGATCTTATGGGCCCCAAATGCAATACTCTCCGGAGGATGTGAAGAAGATTGTGGAGTTTGGCTTGGAACATGGGGTTAGGGTTTTGCCGGAGATTGACTCACCCGGTGAGTGATACTAATAATTCTTTCTCGAACTGCAATGCCTCTAGGATGAACTTGACATTGTTTTGTTTTATACATGAAATTTCTTTATTTTATTATAGGAGCCGATCAGAGTTTATAACATTACTCTTTTGATATATGGGCAGTAACATCCACATTGCTAATTTGCAAATTTTATATATGTTACATGTTGTTCCTTAATTACTATAAACTTAATTAGCCTGCTCATACTCGAATTGAGGCAGCCCTTAATTAATGAATAATTTGAGGTTGTTCTATGGGATAGATAAGTTAGCTCAATTCTAATTTTGAAACTCTTAAGTTCTTTGTCTCTTTTTTTCCTCTCTTTATTGGGGCTCAAATTTGAGCAGCTTGCGGCTTAGTTTGTTAGGTTTGTGCGGGTATTCTATGAAGCAAACCAGTGTTACTTGAGCTTGATCCAATTGGCAGACTGTTGGAGACTTGAGACAAGTGAGGAGATTTTGGGTCCTTGAATTGATCTCATAATTACACAGACCCAAATGCACACTACTTAAAGCTGCATTAGATTAAAGGGAGACCATGTTTTCTCGAAGTTTTCATGTTTTCTCTCAACCTATAGTAAGGTTTTGTTCATGCTTGGGTAAGTCTAATCATCTCCTATGGTGAGCAAATCTGCAAAACCTCTGTTTCTCGTCAATCTGAAAAAGGTTTCCTAGTGTTATTACTACTTGTCCATTGCTTGTGTGTCATAATATAGCCTCAAATTGTTTAATACTGAGACTAACCAATGACGATTTGTGCTCATTTGCAGGACATACAGGATCATGGGCTGAAGCATACCCAGAGATTGTGACATGTGCAAACATGTTTTGGTGGCCTGCTGAAGCTGAATGGGCTGACCGGCTAGCATCAGAACCAGGAACAGGCCATCTCAATCCCTTAAACCCCAAAACCTACCAAGTCTTCAAAAATGTCATTCACGATGTAGCTGCCCTGTTTCCAGAACCGTTCTATCACTCAGGGGCTGATGAGATCATCCCAGGTTGTTGGAAAGCAGACCCAACTATTCAAACTTTCCTATCAAATGGTGGAACTCTCAGTCAACTCCTTGAGATCTTTATCAACTCCACCTTCCCATACATTGTTTCCCTAAATCGTACAGTGGTTTACTGGGAAGACGTTTTGTTGGATGCCAACGTCAAAGTGGATCCAAGCATGCTTCCGCCAGAGAATACCATTTTACAAACATGGAACAATGGACCAAATAACACTAAAAAGGTTGTTGCTTCTGGCTACCGAGCCATTGTATCATCTTCAGATTTCTACTACTTGGATTGTGGGCATGGGGACTTTCTCGGGAATGACAGTCAGTATGATCAGAAAGCAGGTAGCAACACAGAAAATGGTGGGTCATGGTGCGGCCCCTTTAAAACTTGGCAGACGATATATAATTATGATATAACATATGGATTAAGCGATGAGGAGGCAAAGCTGGTATTAGGTGGGGAAGTGGCATTGTGGTCTGAGCAAGCCGATCCAACAGTTTTGGATGCTCGGATCTGGCCAAGAGCTTCTGCAATGGCAGAGGCATTGTGGTCTGGGAACCAAGACAAGACAGGCATGAAGAGGTATGCAGATGCAATGGATCGGTTGAATGAATGGAGATATAGAATGGTTGCTAGAGGGATTGGGGCTGAACCCATTCAGCCCCTTTGGTGCATTAGGAATCCAGGAATGTGTAACACAGTTCATCCCTTTGTTTAGTTATAATGTAAAACAATTTTTTTTTCTCCGTTACAGTTTCAATTGTTGAAAAGAGCAGTTGCAAAGAATAAATAATAACTTCAATTGTTACTTCAGGTGTCTTGCTAAAATGATTGTTAAAAATGGGAAATAATTTGCCTTTTCTAGCTTGACTGGTGGTGAGGAAGTGGCCTATTTTAACAGTTACGAGGAAGAGGACTAGTAGTGGTTCCACCCAAAGGCTTCTTAAAGGTAAGCCTGCATTTTTAAGATGGTGCATAATGGAAGGATTCTTTTCTAAAACTCTGCAACTATAGTAATTTGTAATCAAAATACATGTTGGCTTATTGTGGCCATAGCAGCACCAGGCTTGTTTCTGATGCAGATAAGATTTGAATTCTGTGTCTTGAGCTACAATTGGCTTCTGAGGCACATCTTTTAAATGTGATTTTGGAAAGCAATTGAAAACCAAGCTGACAGATTCTCTACTTTAAGTCCAATGGCTGATGGTGTCCACATAGGTTCATCTCAGCTTAGATCTTGCTCCTCTGTTATGCAAAAATGGAGTGGCATCTTCATTAATTGCTTATGAGATAGCTTGATGCCACATTAGTTGATTGTTCTGAAAAGGACTTGAAAACTAAGGTGATTAACTGGTTTTAGGACCAATCACTGCAGATATCCAGATGGTTGGTCTCTGTTCAAATCTTGCAGGTTTATCATTTAAAAATGAAGTTTGATGTTCATTGCTCATGATTTAGCTTGAATGCCTATGCGTTCCCACCTGTATTTGGAACCTCAAAAAGGACCACGACTTCTGTAACCCTAATGTATTTTGCCACTTCAAATCAAATACATACCAGGAAAAATCTAAGTTCAACTTCAAAATCCTAGTCAAGGATTGTGTATTGTATGTTACTCCTTTAATGGTGGATTTGATTCTTTGCTTAGATGTATAGTTTCTGAAGTTTCTCCAATAGATTAGCACTAGGTTATTCTTGCTGTATAGAGCTCCATGATTTCATGTTTCAGTCACTGGAAGCTACCAACGTATGATGAAACATGCAGAACACAAACCAGAAGTCATAAAGGGCACATGGAAACAGAACCAAAGATCCTAAAGGGCAGATGGAATTTGATGAAGATTCTTCAAATCATAATTTTTAGTGAAGTAAGCCTCGGAGCTTAAAGGAAACAAAATTGACCATTCACAAGCATATTCGAACTTTCCTTTTCTGTCCTTTGTTCTTTGTATATCCAAATGAAGCTTCCAAGATTGTGAAAATTGATTTTCGTTTTAATAAAGTAATAACATTTTAGAAATGCTGAGCATGATAACTTATTTGAAATGTAGATCATGGTAATTTATCTTGGTTGAGTGGAGTTCTATGTGGTTCAATGTAGGTTTCTTATTGCCCATCGTTTTGCTCCAAATGAGCTCATCAGAGTGGTGTTTAGCAATATGAAGATAATTGGTGAGACTGGTAATATTGCCTAACTGATGAGTGGATCAATTCTGCAAAATTCAGGAGAGAAATAACTACTTTTATGATCTTTTTTTTCTTTTGAATTTAGTTTTGAGGAAGAAAGTTGAATCCTAATTGAAGTTGCACAAAACTACCACTAATTTTTTCCTTACTTTGTCTTTACCGAAGAGGGAAAGTGAGTTTTTTTTCTTAACAGAGCTTGCCCTTTCCTTTGCTAGGACTACCCTCTTATATTTATCTTGCTGGTGAGGCTCACAGGCTTTTCTTTCTATTTTACAGCTTTTTTCTGTATGCTTCCAAGGGTAGTTGGAGGTGTCTCTTCAGGGGCAGGTGCTGGATGATACCTGTTCTGGAGGTTGCCGAGTCCTCATTTTTGGGCTGGATGAATTTTTGTATCTTCACTTATCATTCTAGTTACATATTGATTCTGTTTATGCATTTCCAGCTACGCCATAAATGGAAAGGATGAGATTGAGTGAGTTACCAAGCAAACCACGCAGGAAGATATATATCTAGATGTTGTACATTTGTATCTCGGTGCCTAGGCTTGAGCCAATGCAGCGCCCGAGATTTTTGGCTCTGGTGCCAAAGCGACCCAAAGTGGCCTCCCCAGGATTCGAACTCAAGACTAAGGTCTTTTTGGTTGCCCTCCTGACCCAGAGTGGCCTCCCCAGGATTCGAACTCAAGACTAAGGTCTTTTTGGTTGCCCTCTTGGTACTTTGGGTCGCTTTGGCACCAGAGCCAAAAATCTCGGGCGCCGTATTGGCTCAAGCCTAGGCACCGAGATACAAATGTACAACACTAGACACACGCGCATTCTGGTCTGATGCATGGAATTCAAGCAGCTGCAGATTTGTATAACAAAAACTTTTAGAAATAATCTCTTTAATAGAGTCCAGAACCGAAGTCATAGCACTGGGCAGGCATATTACAGAATCTATTCCACTAGAGAACTCAGAAGGCTTCAGCACAAGGAATAAAAGCGCATTTGGGACTCAAAAGGTTGCAGTGAAAAGCTGGCCCCAGAAGTCAAGTCAGATGGGCGACAACAAAACAAAGCTAAAACTATCTAATTTCTTGGTTCCAATAATTGAACAAAATCTGAGATACTTTTTTTACAGGCTAAAGCTGAGTACCGCAAGATAATAATATTTTTCAATCAAGCAAAGCAGGGAAAGGAGAAAGAAAGCAAAAAATCAAAGCCAGAGTCATATATGATGATACAACTATTGTCTCAAAATTGGACCCATTTCTGAAACAAATTTGTTAAAATGAGAAGGGTACAACTTCACTTTCTCCATTTCTTCTAAATTTGCGCAAAACTTTTAAGAAATTGTACAAATGCTGCACAGCTAGATGATACTCAATAGTCCATTTCAGAACTTACTTTACTCAATCATGTCTTTTCTTAAATGATATCGTACAAGGTTGAGACATCCATTTGTGGGGTCTACAGTGGATCTGTGAAAGGTGGCAATCTTCTCACGAGTCACGATTAGCAATCCTCCGTTATGCATCTTTCTGGTTATTACTTGAAGAAGGCCAAGTACATTTATTTTGGTATGCAACCATGATATCGAAGTAGAGTAGGGATAGAGGTGATCTCCTCATCAAATAGTGCGTTCACGTTGTATGAGTGTACAAGTAGGCTAAAATGACAGCTGCGTTAACTTGGAGGAATTATATAACCCCAGCTTAATCAATCCCACCAAATTTTGACTTCTTCCAACCACACCTAAAATAAATAAATCTTCTTTTTTGTATTCAGTGACTAGTGCAAAATTTGTACGATTATCACAGTTTTCTTGTACTAGTAGTGAGCTTCCAATTAGATCTCCTATAAAAACCAGAAAATCCAAAGCAACCTCAGCTTAGTCTTATCTATTCTCTCTCACAATGAAATATTCTAGTGTAGCAGTCCCAGCCACGGCTACCCTCATGCTTCTTATCGTACTTGCCCCAGCTGCAGAAGCTGCAATTGCATGCAGTGATGTAATTAAGGACCTGAGACCTTGTGTGAACTACCTTGTGAATGGCAGTGGGATGCCACCAGCTGCATGTTGCACTGGAGCCTCAAATCTCGCATCTTCTGCATCAACCTCAGCCGATAAGAAGGCTGCTTGTGAGTGCATTAAGACAGCAGCCAAGAAATTAAATCCCAATCCTCAATTGGCAAAGGGTCTTCCAGGGAACTGCAAAATCAGCTTGCCCTTCACTGTTTCAGCCAATGTGGATTGTTCCAAGTATAGCTCTTACATACTTAAATCTGCCGGTCCCCCTCCATAGTTACAGTTTTCATACTAACCAAAATCATTTAATTATGTTTTGCTGTGTCCTTTGCAGGATTGGTTGAAGTTGAAGGAGCGTGCGTATTTTGTACGAAGCTGGCTTCTATTCCCTCCAGTAAATAAATAGTAATGGGTGTGTTGTTTGTGCTGTATTAAATAAATGCATTTTCATCCTTCAGATGAAAGTACAGAATGGATTTTATGCTTTACGTAATTTGTCAAATGGGTGCATTTTTTTTTTCTTTATTGCATTTCAATGGCTTTGGAATTATTATTGTTATTATTTTGGAAGTGGTTGCATCTTATTTTCCATAGCATAAATTTGAATTAACTATTTGGAAAAATGAAAGCAATTCAACAGGTTATAAGTTAAATTTTCCTTTGATCCATAATCAGTGGAAATTGTGAAACTTTTTCCAATTATCATGTATGACTGTGGGTGTCGACAAGAGGATTTTCCTTCGGATTGCCAAGAAAAACTGTGTTTTCAAATACCATATGATTGAGGCTCAGGCATCACAACAAGAGCCCAACCCTGCCATTAACCAAGCCAAAAGGGAAGTTTCCATTAACCTTTATTACACATTACAGAGATTGAATTACTTAACCATAAGAATATTATTCATGCATTAACAACTCACAAATAGACAAACACATGTAACAAAGGTGCCTGTTTCTTTAAGCATAAGAAACTGGATCACCTCTCTGTCTCCAACATTTCATGTGGAGGGCTCTAAAGAGCCAGACCATCTTGATACAGACAGAAAGAAGATTCAGAGGTTACCAGGCTAGACTAAGAATAAAGGAGATGTATAATAATGAATTAATCAAAACAAGGGCACATGGGTGCTTTGAGTGATATATGTGGGAGAGAAGAATTGAAGGAGGCCCTGCTTTTTTCAATTTGATCATGGGCAATTGGGATTTCTACCAGGACCACCATAGTACAAGTAGCTCCCCCACTCACCATGGTTTCCATGTTGGACATCGTAGCAGCTGGATTGCTCAGTGAAAGTGCCAATGTCTTTAGGAGGTCGTAGACTGTTGGATCCATCAACAATTTGAATATTCCTGAAATAACTAGCCTTACCAAACCCTTCTCCTGGGAAATGACCACTGCCCATTTGAGTTGAGGTGTGCTGTCCATCAGCTTCGGAGTTAACAACCTCCCCTCCCCATTCAATCATGGAAGCACTGTCAGATAGGTACGAGAAAAGTAGGGCTGGCCAATACCCCAGCACATAGTCATTTCCAAATTGCATCCACCAATTACCCTCTTTTGGATCCTACAAAATATTAACCCAATATTTCATAATTAGGTACCGATTTCAATAAACAGAAGATATGTTCAGAGGAAAAAGGCATGCATTCATTACATGAATAGATATTACACACATAAATATAAATATGCAGATTTTTTTTTAAATTTTTTTATTTTATAAAATAAGTTTGAATAGGTATATTTTATTTGGCTGTCCAAAATCTTCAATTTAAAATTTTTAACCAGGCACCAATCATGTTCATTGCCTTTTACCTTCCACACAAGTATGCTGATATCATATTGGGAACCGTGATAACGGGAAACAGGGAAGATGCTCGCACCCATTGCTATTTCATTGTTGATTTGAACAAAGCCTGAGCAGAGGAGGTTATAACAACCCGTCGCTTGATATGCATCACTCTGTCCTTTGTGTGGGAGAAAGAGATCCTCAGAAAATAAATAAAAATAAAAAGCCACTAAAAAAGATAGAAAATATGGAAGCTCACCGTCCAGTATGTGAAGAGTCTACTGTTGTTATCTCCATATAGATCTGGGCTGACCTGTTTTTGAATCAGAAGAGAGGGAAAAAAATGAAATGACAAAACAAAAGATTGCAGGTATTGTGTTTGCTTAAGAGTTTCTACCAAAATACTTTATTTTGAGAGGAAAAAATAAATTTCAGGACACTGTTGTTAAAACTAAAAAACAATGCTAGAGGTATAAGAGTGCCTAAAACCACAGTAACACCCATTCCTCAAAAACTGGACTCTGAGCCTTTCTTTCACACCCTTTTTTTTTTTGGTCCATATTTCCCTGAAATTACTTCAGCCCATCAATCGTACCTGTTCCACTTCAACATTACAAAAAAGTACTATAACATCACTTATATGATTTCAAAAGTGTGCTAGTTTGAAGTAATATATGCAGATATTCATGGAGATCATCATTAGAAAATGAGGATGATGACATGAAAAATTGAAGATTGGGATGATTCAAAATCACTTCAACTTTCACAAAGTGGAATAGAAAAAAAAAAAAAAAAAGTGTTCTAAGAAATAGGAAAAATGAGAGTTGGCCTGTTCAAATTATAACACTGTTTTACAGCACTGCTTATTTTGGAAAGAGAAAAGCCAGTGCCTTAGAAAAAAAATCTGCGTTTACCCAAAAAACGGTTTGTTTTTAGTTCTTTGTTTGAAAAAATGAAAAGCAATAATTTAAGTTAAAAGAGCATTTCCAAATGCATAATTGTAGTTGTTAAAAAAAATAATGAGCGTGGTTGGAATTTTTCCCTCAAAATGAAAGAAATTGGTAGAAAGCTCAAAAATTAATTTTGGGCAGGGATAATTCAAAATTTCCTTTGTAAGATTAGATGAAAATAAAAATAGAAATAGAAAAAGTACCTGCCAACCAACTTCAATGCTGTTGAGATCTTCACCAAAAGAACCTCCTAAGATCCACATCTGAGAAAGGCTGAATTCATTGGGCTGCTGGATTTTGGGTTCCCAAACGTTTACGGTTGCCTTTGCTCCATAATACTTATCTCCTTCCACATAAACTATTGCATGCTGAAAAATCCACAAGAATTCAGAAAAAGAACAACAAAATCATCAAGACCAAGAAACTAAAAGAAAAGGATTCTTACTTAGAGGAAGTAATTTGGATCTGCATGTTACCTGATGGCCACTTTGACTGATGAGGTCAGGATCTGCAGACCTTGGTTGAGGAAAGGTTCTGTGTTTCTTCTTTCCAAATCTGCTGATGGAGTTGGCTCTTAGAACATCTTCTCTCTTTGTTCTTCTGATGGGAACAGTTCCTTTTGGGCACCTTCCGTTCAGCTGCCACAGCTGAGTAACAGGCTTTGATCTTTTATGGGACTTGGACGGCGCCTTCATCTCAGTAAAAAGCCCTTCTGGGTGAAAACTTGGTTTCATCTATAACAACAAAATTTGGCAAGAAGAAGTTAAATTACAAACCACCCAAGCATTGAAATTGAAACCACAGAGAACCTGAGTAGAGACCTGAATTGTATGATTCTTCAGCATGGGATGATCAAAAGCTGGTTGGTGGGTTACTCGGACACAGTCGATTATATCTCCATCTCGGCTCTGTTTTTAGTAATGACAAGCCATCGTTGCATACAATTACTCAGTTATTGTCACCAGAGTTTACATTGTGGACTAAAACCAAAACCGATACCCATAATAATATATACTGATTCAATAACACGAGCTGGCTTAGGATATATAAGAATCATTATTAGAGGAAAAGGGAAAAAGGGGAAAAAGGAGAAAAAGTGAAAGAAAGGGAAAAAGAAGCGAACCTTAATGGTTTTAACAGCACGCTTGTTCAGACGCTTCAAGTGCTTCTTTATCTCCAGCTTCCGACCACCGGCAGATGATGGGGGTATCAAGAAAACCAAGAGGCAGAATAACATTACCACCACCCTCACCCTGGCTGCCATATCCAACCAATAGCAGCAACAACAGCACAGCAAACACAGGTGTAATGTAATAGGTCACAGTCTGCTTGATTATCGTCTGCTCTTCTCGCGAACAACTGCCTGACAGAGAAGGGTCGCAACTACGAAGGGAATAGAAGGGAAAAAAAAGATGAGGTAGTTGGTGGGTAATGCGTCCACTATTATTTGTTGTTTTGGCACTACCGCTGCTTCTGTGGCTGGAGTCCACACAGCCTTTTCTATTCTACTTTCCTTTCATCAAAAACATTTTAATATTACTTACAGTTGTTAATCTCAGTCACCCCCAATTTCATTTTTGAAATCCAAAATCTTCTTCCAGAATATATCATCTTTTACCATTCTTGTACATCTTGTTTATGGGGTTGATGCAGAAAACTATTGATTTCTGAATAAACTGTAAATTTAAATTTTAAAAGAGTAATAAGTAATTATAACTTTTAAATCATATTATATTTTATAATTCTCTAAGCACTAATATATAGCTGGCCATATATTCAAATATCTTCAGTAGCCCCACTGTGCATGCACGGGTGAAGGTGAGAATCTTATCCATCCACGGGAGAATCCTTCGCCACCAAATGCATGCCACATTTGTGTTTCCTTACGGTCTGAGTCCCATGCAAGAGTTTGAAAAAGGCGAATTTACATGTTTCTTAAGTTCAATAAAATTACAGAAATTCCTGCTCCTTCCCATTGAAAGGAACTCCTCTCATGACATTGAGGGAACCTGCTTATTATTGGATAAATGTAAGATTCAATGATAGAATTTATAATTATAGTCTATATATATATATATATATATTATTTCCAACAACTCATCTTTACAAACTACATGCGCTTGAATAGCTCCTTGATCCCTTGCTCAAAACTTGGAGATTTCACTGAACGTACATATATCCTTGTATACACCAAAATAAATTAATTTCTAACTAGACATGTCTCTAAATCATTTTCAATCAATGTTTTGGCTTTTGGCAGCCACATAACACGTAGCACACTGGAGATATTTCTTATTAATTAATGCCTCTTTGTAGTTAATATATTTGGTATCTGCTGGCAAATGTGACGGCCGGCTATTTAGTGACCTGCCTTGGCAAGCTTCTAAATATATTCTTTTGTTTTTGAGCAGGGTTATATACTAGTATCTCTTAGCAGATATTGTTAATTTCAATGTGTTATAATGTTCTGAATTATGAGTTAAGACCCTTTTTTTTTTTTTGAAAAAGGCATTCGCCTTTCTGAGTTTTTCATGGTGGGTCTGCTGGTTATTCAGGTCCTCCCTGTAAGTAACAAAGGCATTTAATGGTAGTTGTCATTGAGCTATTGGGTGAAGACAAAGCCCGATGTGAGAGGCAATGGCCCTCTCTCCCTGTAACATCATAACAGATCCTATGGTTATTGGCACTTCATGTCCAGTGCATAGAGGAGATTGGGTTGACCCACATTTGTACAATCAAACGAGTGGTGAAAAAACAGGCTTTCGTAGCAATCACTAGGGGCCAAATTATGGTGGGGGCTAGGTTGTATGGAGGGTAAAATGGCAACAGCAATGGCAATGAGGGACCAATATTGAACCAAATGCAAGAAAAACAAAGGAACATTAATTTAAGCGCAGGTAAATCTGAATATGGATTTTGAATTGGCCATTTAGAACAATTAACATAGAGAAAAAGGAGAAAAGGAGAAAAAGTAGGTCTATACATTTCTGAGTGGTGGTAGCCTTTTTTATTTTCTCCAGTATCCAGGGACCATGTCTATGTACTGTATTGCGTGCCAACCCATCAATGTACCAAAAGAAACTTGCGGGACTAATCAGGATCACTGGAAAGTAACTCGTCACTCACTAAAGGTGCCCACTATCATCAAATGGTCTTCACTAAAATAATTGGAGACCGATGGCTGTGCTAACACCAATCATTGATTTATCGGATTTCAAAAGGCAAAACAGCAATTGGTGAGACGGGTAAGTATGCAACTTCTGAAACATAATAATACCTAGGGTTTGAAATATGAGTAAGTTTGGTATGGCCATTGATAAACTTAGGAGTACGTGTTCCTATCATTTCTTGTTGAATTTGCCCCTACAGCCGTGAATGAACTTGAGCCTGGATTCATCCAAGTGGCCATAAATTTCGAACAGGGAATGGATTTATGTGCTTTTGTTTAAAATGAAATTATTACACTTTACCCTTTAATCTATACTACGTTTTTCACAATGTCTCATCACATTTAAAATCGAACAATGTATTTTTCATACTTCATAAATACATGCAATGTACATTTGTTGTATAATGGTATTAGTTGTAATAAATGGAAGACACTTGTGTTGAACACGTGACGTGTTTAAGTAAGGGCAAAATCACTATTTCATTTTTAAAACCCCCAAAACCCCAACCCAACCCTTTTCCTTCGATTGTTGTCTGGAATTTTCATAAGGTTTAAGGTTTCCATAACTTTTTCTAGAGAATTGAGAGTCATAGTCTTTATCATCTTTTCCATCCCCATCGGAAGTGTATCAAGATCAAAGTTCGAGTCATCAAAGGTGGAAGACTTCGGGTTTTAGAGACTTCATACAACTTCATTCTTCATTTTCATCACATGGAATCAATTCGGGAATATTCGAATATTAGGTATGGTTTTTGCTAGCATATTTTAAATTCATATAAAATTTAAAAATGCAATTTTTTTTTACTATGCATAGGATTTAGAAAAGCCTAGGATATGTATGTTCCTAATCTAATCCAACCTTAGGAAACAATGAGATATGAGATTTTTCCATTACTCACACTTTTAGGTTTATCAAATCGATTTTCAACCAAGTCTCCCAAGACATCTTGAGACAAAAATAAGGTTTCCATTTTCACACATTAAAAATAATAACTTTCACCTTTGAATAACATAATAGAAGAAAGTTGAGAGCTTACACTTGTGTTACTCGTGCCAGCCTTTTTTAATATAACTCTTTGAAATTCTTCATAATCAAAGTTTTTTTTTTTTTTTACTCTTCCTTCACAAAAAACAATCGACTTGAGTTCTTTAATCATTTGCTCTATTGCCAATTTGTTTCAACAAAGATAACTCAAGAGATATAGTGGAAATATTTTTAAAATTGGAAAAGTGACATCCCTTCATCTTTTTTTAAAAGATTAACCCATTTCAGACATTTTTTGCCCTTCTTTATTTTAACAACAATGTCATTACCCCTAATTCCTAATTCATTTCCCTCATTTTGATACCTAACTCTCTTTTTCTTATTCAATTCACGCTTCCTTAAGGGATAACTATTTACTCTCTCTCTCTCTCTCTCTCATTTTCCAATTGTACAGTAGTTTTTTGTCGAGGTTTTTGCCATTGTTTTTTTGTGGGGGATTTTCGCATTTATTTTTAGTTGGTATTTTTTGCATTTATTTTTGTTAGAGTTTTTAGTTGTTTTTATTAGGATTTTTTGTTTGTTTATATATATTTTTTATAGTTATTTTTTGTTGAAGATTTTTTTTATTAGAGATTTTTGTTTTTATTTTTTGTTTGGATTTTTTTTTTTTTTTTTTTTTGGGGGGCGGGGGGAAGGATTTGGATTGGATTTTTTTTTTTGTGCTTGTTTTTTATTAGGATTTTTTGCAATTGAATTTTATTGAGTTTCAAATTTTTATTGGAGATTTTTGTTTTTGTTTTTTTATTGGGATTTTGATTAGAGTTTTTTCTGATTGTTTTTTATCAAGGTTTTTTTTTTTTTTTTTTTTTTTTGTGTAGTTGGGCTTGATTAGGTTTGAAAATGAAATAAAATAAAAGAACATTCTAATTGAGATTCATAAATAAAATGAAAACTTAACTTTATTTAATGTTTTTTTTTTCTAAATGAAACTGAACCACAATATAATTCAGATTATTATGATCAAGTTCTTTGATGAAAGGAAAAACTTATTTTTTGTTAAGTTCTTTATAAATGAAACTTCTCTATAGAATAATTTAGATTAATTATCATTATGATCGAGAACTTAACTTGATTTCAGTTTTTTGTAAATTAAACTTAACTCCCATATAGTTTAGAATGTCGTCAATGAGAAATTCATATTTTAAATAAAATGAATTGAAAAAGTAAATATATTATAAAGAAATGGTGAAATGAGTGAAAAATAAAGTGGAAAGTTGATGTTTTTGAAGGCAAACAAAGTAGAAAGGGGTAAAAGAGTCCAAAGAGGGTCATTTATCAACAAAATTAAAAAGAGAGGTTATCGTTACAATTTCATATTTATTTTGGGTCATGCATCCAAATCAAGCTAAAGAAAACAAGCCTAAAACATCTTCTTCTTCAAAAACTCATAAAAATTCAACATTTAGAACTCTTAAACCCTAAACTAAGAGTGTTTATATAGTATGGGAAAAACCTTAACATTTGACACTCTCTTATTAGTCACTTTGATCAAAATTACATCATAAATGTTGATGAAAGGTCAACTGAGGATGGATTCCTCTTTTAGATGTGGCAGTGAAAGCTCTTACTTCGGTATCGGAATTTGGGCTTTCTGCTTCCTTGTACAAAGATGTCCGAACACACCCTCCGAAGCCTAAGTCATACTTTAGGGATGAAATAGAAACCCCAAGAGAGAGAGAGAGTCAGAGAGCTCACAGTGTCCCCATTCTGTTCTATTACAATAGGGTTTTTTTATAGTGTTCAAAGGTAGAGAAGGGTTCAGTAGTGTTGAGCTAACCCTTGTAGTGATGATTGCGTAATAGTGACAAAACAATCATCACATCTGCAGGGCGGCTGGGGGCTGTGTCAGACGACGCGTCATGACATAGCTTGCTGTCCTTTCAATCTTGCTGATGGCCTAAGACTTGACGTGCCTGTCTATTGAAGTAGACGTGAGGATGAGAAGAATCCCATTAATCAATCTGGTGTCAACTAGCCAAGACCTCGCATATCAGAAAAAATTTGAGGCTATGTGGGCCGCTTAATGGCGCAAATGGTCCAAACAAGATGTCTCCGGATGCCTTGAAGGTTGTTCGAGTAGTGGTGAGAGAAGTGACATGTGGCCTAGCTAGGACGATGCCACGTGGTCAAACGCATGGAAGTACTCAAGGGTGGACACGTGGGATAAGGCCCTCACAATGCCCTTTTCAGCTCGTGCACTTGTGTTTAGGTAGAGGTGGATAGGTTGAAATTGTCCCTTGGAGTCCCCCAGTGTGAGTGAGACACGTGTCAATTGTTTACAGGAGAGACACTTCCACCGAGGCGTTTTGTCAGGCGGTATGTCGCTTCGGGGTGTGTTTTCTGACGATTGTCTTTTAGGATCCCTAGGGTTTAGGTCCCCTATGTGATTGTCACATACACCTTCATGTAGTTCTACCAATACATACTATGCTTCCGCGTTGTTTAAGCACCTGAGGTACGAACCTCCAAAGGATCGCTTGTAGAGGCTGTCCCTGATCAGAGTGAAGCGAGCAGCTTGCACCTGGATCTTATGTGCTCGTTTGCTTTCTTCAAGCAAATCCTCTGTCTAGAGGTAGGTTTCGATCTCGTGCATCTAACCAACGCTTGTTTCACTGATGTTGCATACATGTGCGACTACAATTGATGAAGTAGTTTGGAGGTGGACGGACAGTAATACTACTTCCTTTATAGGGAGTGTAACAGTTATTCCAGCCAAGGCGTCGACTTGTACATCTTCTATGCGGAGGATTCTTTTGATGGCCTGCTTGCTTAATTTATCCAAGGTATTTCATACCTTAGAAAGGTGCTGAGCCATGTGTTCGTCCTTGGCTTCGTACTCCCCTTGAATCTGCCCAACAACTAGTTGAGAGTCACTGCATATTTTGAGCTTAGATGCTGACAAAGCAAGAGCAAGACCCAATCTGGATAGGATAACCTCATACTCGGCTTCGTTATTAGAGGCTGGGAACCTGAGCCTGATAGCCTGTTCCAACTGTTCTCCAATTAGTGATTGTAAGAGGAGGCCCACTCCGGACCCCGAGACTCGGGATGCTCCGTCAACGTGGAGAATCCACCATCCCTTTTCAATAGGTCATATGAGTTGAGACGGCTTCTGAGGGATCTCAGCTATGAAATCAACCATGACTTGCTTCTTCATGGCCAACTTAGGTTGATATTTGATTCTGTACTCACTCGGTTCTGTGGCCCACTTCAATATTCTTCCAGACAGGTCAGGTTTATGCAAAATACTTCTGAGTGGTTGATTAGTGAGCATGGTTACCTGATGGGCTTCAAAGTAAGGGCAGAGCTTCTGCACAACACTCTTTAAGGCTAAAGTCGTCTATTCCATCTTGGAGTATTGTATTTCCGTGTCAACCATGACCTTGCTTGCATAGTAGATGGGTCTATGTTCTTTATCTTTCTCGTTAAGAAATAGTACAACACTGACAACACAATCAGATATTGCTAGATACATGTACAGTTCTTCGCCAGGCTGAGGATTACTCAGAATGGGTGGCTGCATAAGATAACCTTTAATCTCTTTAAATGCTTGCTCGCAGTCACTTGTCCATTCGATCATGCTGGCCCCTTTTAGTGCAAGGAAAAAATGCCTTAGCTTGTCTATGAAACGAGCTATAAAGCATCCAAACACAACTAGACGGTTTGTGAGGCGCTGCCGTTCTTTTTTGGAACTTAGGGAGAATGTCTCCATAACGACTTTGATTTGGTCTAGATTGAATTTTATTCCCTTTTGTGTAACCATGAATCCCATGAACTTGCCTGCGCTGACTCCAAAGACGCACTTGGCCAAATTCAGCTTCATGTTGTATGCTTTCATCAAACGAAAGGTTTCTTCTAAATGTCAAGCGTGTTCGCTCTTGGTTCGCTCTGTGGGCGGCTCGCCATCAATGGCGGATCTGGTCTCTCGTGCTATCTGATAACATTGGCGTGCAGCCAACTGGCTTCCATAGAGGTTGATATGTCCGTCCTCAATTAGGTAACTTACCATTTGGTGATACGTAGAGGGGATGACCTTCATGCCATGCAGTCATGTGCACCCCATGATGGGGTTGAAAGGGGACAAGTCTTCCACCATTGAGAACTGCACATTCTGGATAACTGGCACGACTTGGACGGGTAGCACGACATCTCCCAGAGAGGTAGTTGAAACTCCATTGAATCCTGATAGTATTCGTTCGGGATTTTCTAGAGTTGATGGTAGGAATCCCATTTGTTTGAATGCGGACATCTGTAACAGGTCGATTGAACTGCCTGGATCAACTAAGATCCGCCTTACGTCGAAGTCGTTGATCCCTAAAGTCAGGATCAGGGCATCTTCATGGGGCTGTAGCACCCGGTTGGGGTCTACTGGAGGAAAGGTGATTACCCCATCTATTGGGCGCATGCCCCCAGGAGGCAAGCCAAGTTGGATGGAACTAACCTGCTATCGTATGGAGGTAGCTCAAAGTAACATTTTCCTCTTCCGTTTAGAGTTGTATTTTTCATCAACGGGTGCCCCATAAATGTAGTTAATTATGTCTCTAAGAGCCGCTAAAGTTGTGGGGGCCGTGGTGGCCGGATTTCGGCTACCTTCCCACATTTTTCCTCTGAGCGGACGTACTGTTTTAGATGCCTGACTCTTATTAACTTCTCCACCAAGTGGTGGAGGCTTTTACATTTCTCTGTGATGTGGCCATGGTCCTTGTGATAGGCACACTTTCTGCTTCAATCCCTTTTAGCCGGATCCGTCTTTATTGGCTTCGACCATCTGAAATCAGATAGTTCACGTATCATGGGGATGAGCTTCTCATATGAAATGTTGAGGGAAGTGAGACTGGCTTGGTCTAATTGTTGTTATTTGCCTTGCTCCCTACCCACCTGCCTCCGTTGGCTCATGGTTTTGGAACACCGAGCTGAGTCGTTTCTGGTAGGTCGACTGGTGACCAGGACTTGTTGAGTAGCTGCACGGATGTCGTCATCAAGCATGGAATATTTGTTTGCTCGTTTGAACAAATCATCCATAGTTGTTGGAGGTTTCTTGGTGAGAGATTCAAAGAAGGGCGTACTCGAGTAGATATTCCTTTTAAAAATTTGTAAGTAGTTTGCCTGAACCAATTCACAAATTCCCTCATCGATTCATTTTCCTGTATTTTTATGTTTTGCAGGGTATTGATGTTTTGTTTGTGCCGTGCTGAGCACAGATATTGTCTCACAAAGGCCTCCGATAGTTTCCGAAAGTTATTCACGGAGTTCATTGGGAGACGATGGAACCATGAAAGAGTCTAGCCTTGGAGGTTGGCTGGAAAGACCTTGCACAGTAGCATGCCATTCCCTATGTCAAGGGTCATGAGTTGCTTGTAGTGCATGATGTGGTCAAATGGATCGTTGGTTCCATCATATGTAGAGAATTTTAGGACCATGAACCCTCTTGGAGGATCGTAGTTGATGATGTGAGGGCTGAAAGACATGGAGAGCATGTCGTCTAGTCACTTGCTGATAGAGCTGGGACCCCTATTGACCAGATCCCCCACTGGTTGTTGTACTGGTGGATGAGGGAGCCAATCGGTAATGGCTGGTGCAGTTAAGGGACCAGGACATTCCTCTTGGGCCGTCGCTACATGCGGTTTCCTCCTCGCGCCATGCATCTGAGGCCCTAGCCTTGTGTACATTGCATCCGATAGCTTGGGACTTCCTATCGCGTCTCCTTTTTGATGAGGCGCGAGTAGAGTCGGAGCTCTCATCTTGCTGCGCATGGCAAGTTGGCGGGGATCTTTCCTCAGGTTGTATTTCTTGTTCATTACAGGGGAACTCTGTATTCCCAGGATACATAGCCTTCTCGTTTTATCTGGAGTTCGTGCGCTGACTTCTAGGTTATCGTCTACGAGGAGGGCCCAATGAGGACACCTGAATACGCAACACTTTGTTCTCCTCCCTAAGTCTCCTTGTCTCGCGGAGCAGGGCTTGCATCTGACTCTTGCTCTTGCGCTGGTGTTTTTCTATACTCTCGCACCAGTTGAAGTAGTTTTCACTACCCATGGCTAACGATCGACTTCTAGAAGGTGTTGACATCTTTATCGGGTTCCCACAGAGGACGCCAATGTTGATGCCAGGTCAACTGAGGATGGATTCCTCCCTTAGACGTGGCAGTGAAAGCTCCCGCTCTGGTACCGAAATCTGGGCTTTCTACTTCCCTGCACAAAAATGTTCGGACACACCATCCGAAGCCTAAGTCAGACGTTAGGGATGAAATAGAAACCCCAAGAGAGAGAGAGAGAGAGAGAGAGAGAGAGAGAGAGAGAGAAAGAAAGAAAGAGAGTCAAAGAGCTCACAGTGTCCTCATTCTGTTTTATTATAGTAGGGTTTTTATAGTGTTCAAAGGTGGAGAAGGGCTCAGTAGTGCTGAGCTGGCCCTTGTAGTGATGATTGCATAGTAGTGACAGGGCAATCATCACATCTGCAGGGCGGCTAGGGGGCCGTGTTAGACGGCGCGTCATGACATAACTTGCCATCCTTTCAATCTTGCTGATGGCTTGAGACTTGACGTGCCTGTCTACTGAAGTAGACGTGAGGATGGGAAGAATCCCATCAGTCAATCTGGTGTCAACTAGTCAGGGCCTCACATATCAGAGAAGATTTGAGGCTATGAGGGCCGCTTAGTGGCACAAATGGTCCGGACAGGATGTCTCCAGATGCCTTGAAGGTTGTTCGAGCAGTGGTGAGAGAAGTGACATGTGGCCTAACTGGGACGATGCCACGTGGTCAGACGTGTGGAAGTACTCGCGGGTGGACGCGTGGGATAATGCCCCCACAATAAAAATACTAAATAATTTCTAAATGTTTCCAATTGATTTTGAATTGTGTTGATGTCTTGGAGAGTGAATTGGAATTAAAATGAAACTTAGAATACCAAAACAACCCCTAATGTCAAAATCAGGGTAAATTCAAAATGAAATTGATTTCAAATTTGTAAGTGAACTTTGGAATGCCCATGAGTTGAATTCGAAATTGGAACTTCTTAATTCAAAATGACATGTAAATTTTGAATTGAGACTCTTGCTTAAGTTTTTTTAATCTTTCAAGGTATATTTTGCATCCTTTCTTCCTTAGCTTGTCTTCATATCTGATATGCCTTGAACTTTATTGGACGCACTTTATCTCCTCCAAAAGGTGCTTTACTTCCCTCTCTTGCTTGTGCATCACTTCCATTTTCTTTGCTTTGGTTCTCATTACCCTCACAAGCCTCTAACCTCTCGTTTAATGCATGAATAATCCTCATCTATCTTGGTGGATAAAAGTATTCCTTAGCATCCTTCACAATCTTTTAACAGTTGTTTTTTTCTTTTTCTTTTTCTTTTTTAAACTCAAGATCAATATTAGATCCACAATTAGGGTGGTAGCACAAATTAAGCCTGAAATCTCAACAATGAAAAGTAACTAATTCATACTATGTCCAATACACATGCCTTCAATCTCAACAATGAAAAGTAACTAATTCACGCACCCATTTTGAATCATCCACTGTATCTCTGTGTTACATTCATGTTGACTGAATCTTGGATGAAATTGTTTTAAGCTCACACAAGATTTGGATTATCCTTTCAAAAACTAGAATTCTCTCAATTACGCATGAGTTCTTCACATAATTAATTACAAACGGGGTGATGAAACTCTATTTATGGCTACACTCTATAACAACACAAACATAATAGCATCAGCTAAAATCTTATTAATTAACTAAAATTTGCTCCATGGACCTTTTTACAGATATTCGCAAGTCCTTTGCGTATGTTTGTTTGCTAGCAAGAATTCACAAAATGGCCTCTACTTTTTCTCTAGGTTTTCTTGTACATGTTTTGCATGCGAGCAAGTATTGTTGGAACAATCTTCGTGCAAATGCGCAGTACCTTGCACACAATTTTGCTCTATGCATTTGCAGCCGTGTCTTTTCTGATCTCAACAGAATAATCCGTCATGTACCTCCACAATCAAATTTGCATCGTCATCAACTGAGAATTACCAACCTTGACCCAAACATAGACTCGAGTCTATCAAAAACTAAACCATAACTAAGAAGAAAAAGGAATTGTGGATACAAATAAACATATCTATGGTTTACATCCACAAATAGCTTTAAAAGGAGGAAGTTTTACCATGTCCAAAAGTAAAGAATGGAAATAAAAAGGGGAAAAGGCCTGACCATAGTCCTGCTTCGCCTAGTACAGATGACCTCAGAATTTGCCAGTGGGAACATGACAGAGGGTAGCGCATAACTCATCGGCAGCAGCAGAGAGGCAACTTATATATGAGCTCAGCCACGGTGTCAAAATGTGTTCAGAGGCAACATGGATTTATGTTTAATGGCCACATGCAGTGCAGGTTATTTCCCTCCCTTCTGCCTTAATAAATAAGCATGAATAGAATAGTAATGATTATCAATAATCGATTCAATTTAAAAATAACAAGCAAAAGGAAAAGGTCAGAGAGCTTGGTTGGAAAGCCAGCAAGAGAGGGCTTTTACTGGTCCCACAACGGCCAACCGCACCGGCATCTGAGGAAAGATTTTTCGTCTCCACCGTCCAAAAAGCCAGACCACCCCACAGCACAGCACTAGTCGGCCAAGGATTTTAAAAGCTACCAAACTAGAATGTGTGCTCCACATCGCTGTGATGCCACAGGTGGGACTCAAACTTCACCGTCCACAAAATGGTAACATGTTCAATGATCGTCGGTAGCATTTCAACATTGCTTTTCAGCCATATCATTTCTCGCCCATCCCAATTTAATACAACAAAAGCAAAGTTTAGTCACGCTGAACATAGTCATTCAGTTGGGACATTCCTTTTTTAAGTCATTTCACATAGCAGATGATGACTAGCCATCTTTAATTCTATTGATTTAAGAGAAAGCTAGCCTAACAACTGTTCAAAACAGGCTTGCTTTTCAATTTTAAAACTAATCCAACTAAAGTTACTACTACCATTGTGCTTGCTAATGGACACCATAATTATAATTGGGAACAAAATGACCTGACCATGGCAAAGCAATGGGTCCACAGCCACCAATAAGCATAAAAATAAAAAACCATACTCTGTATCAACTGGCTCGGAGGGGATTCTCCTTGTGGCTGAAGCAATTGACCCACACAAGTGACCGACTTAAGGGGGGTTCTTCTGGTGCCAAGTCAGCATCCTATGTGGAATGAGCAAAAAAAGTTTGACAGTGTGGGGGAGAGACGTGAGGGCTGGCTGCTCTTCCTTTTGCTTTTTGAGTAGCCAGCACCTGCATTTCCTCTGCTTTCCGATTCCTTTGAAACATTCTTTTTCAACATTCTTTTCTACTTTCAATTTCAGCAAATCCACCGCCCGAGCATTCCTTAAGAATACCACACATCTCTCTCTTTCTCTCTCTATCCCCGTTCCTCCCTCCCTCTCCCCATCTGCATTTCTCCATTTCTATTCTGATGTTGAAGATCATATAGATTTTCAACTCATTTTATGCTCGTTTCCATTCTGGTTTTGATGATCTTATAGATTGGAAGTTATGGTAAGCTTCCTCATCATGGATTTACGTTCATTTTTTATCCGCTTCTGGTCAGTCTGCAAGAACATTCATTATCTTTATTCATTTTTTATTTTATTTTTGTTTTTTTGGATGATCAAGGGAACTCCTGTAAACATCATAGTTGGGTCACATGCGTGGGCTGAGGATCCTGATGCGGCATGGATTGATGGAGAGGTGATAGGAATTGAAGGCAGAAATGCAACAATAGTTACTACAGATGGGAAAACTGTAAGCTAATATTACATCCAATAATATTGGAAAGGATCTGGATATATGATCTAGCAATGAATATGTTTCATTTGGTTCATATTGCAGATAAGAATATCACATGCATTTGAAAATATATATCACAACATTAACAGTAAACAAAATGGAAAGAAAATTTTGAATCCAAAGGACAAATTTTACTCAATTAAAACATAATGAATGCTATCTAGTTAGACATATCATCAGAAGTCGTGTGTGTACGTGACACCACAGGTTAACACCCCAATTGGAGTTATTAATTAGCATGCCCAATAGATAGTGGAGAGTTTGAATACAGAACTAATGAACTGACACCTAGTCAACATATAGAAGAGAATTAGATGACTGCAAATATCTTGTTTGAAGGGGATAATACTATTTTTTTGAATTTTGGAAATGGAAATCACAGTTCTGATAGGACAAAAAACTGAAAATGTTAGGTTTTCCTTCAGAGAAAAATGAAGAACTGTAGTTGACGATGATAATCCTTGTTTTGTCTAATGAGACAAGAAGTCATTCACTTCTAACCTACACTGATTTCTGTTTCCAAAATTATGAAAAAATAGAGATCCATGTGTGTTTATATGAGGAAAACTATGATGCATTCAAATTGACTCCTATGTTTATGATAGTTTTGCTCTAATCTCAAAATACTAGCAAAAGAAAAAAGAAAAACAGAAAACAAAAAGGCTGAAAGTTAGCTTCTTCATCAATCAGATAGTTGCAGATATTTCAAACATATACCCAAAAGACACAGAAGCACCGCCTGCTGGGGTCGATGACATGACCAAATTAGCTTACCTCCATGAACCAGGAGTCCTACACAACCTTGCTTCTCGCTTTGCTCTCAATGAGATATATGTGAGTTACATCTACACAATTAACACTGTTTATGCACTTAAAATTATTTGGTAATTTTATAAATTCTAAAGAACGTGGATGAATAGAAAACTAGAAATCTAATAACCAATCCTGACATAAGCAGACTTACACGGGGAACATTCTAATAGCGGTGAATCCCTTTCAAAGACTGCCACACTTGTATGACATCCACATGATGGGGCAATACAAAGGCGCTGCTTTTGGAGAGCTTAGTCCACATCTCTTTGCTGTTGCAGATACTTGCTACAGGTACTTCTATGATGCATAAACAATTGGATAAAGAGAAAATCATGTCATCTAGCATGCATAATCCAATTAAATAATGCTAGTTTATTAATTTCATATACCAGGGCAATGATAAATGAACAGAAAAGCCAATCCATATTGGTTAGTGGAGAGAGTGGAGCTGGTAAAACAGAGACAACAAAAATGCTCATGAGATACCTTGCATTCATGGGGGGCAGATCAGGTACTGAGGGAAGAACAGTAGAACAACAAGTTTTGGAGGTATGTTAAAATAACTTCATTTATATCATGTGATTCTATGGATTCAATCAAATGTTATGTTTCTATTTCTTCAGTCCAACCCAGTCTTGGAAGCATTTGGGAATGCCAAAACTGTGAAAAACAACAATTCCAGGTGAACTAGATATCCTTTCTATTTTCTCTCTTTCTTTTTTTGTTGGACTTACAGGAAAGTTCACATGACTGCATGGCTGCTTCAGTCGTTTTGGTAAATTTGTCGAGATCCAATTTGATAAGCATGGGAAAATCTCTGGGGCTGCAGTTCGTACATATCTTCTCGAAAGGTCACGTGTTTGCCAAGTCTCTGACCCAGAAAGGAACTATCATTGCTTTTACATGCTCTGTGCAGCACCACCAGAGGTGACTTCATGCATTCAAATTTCATCTCACACACCACCAACTTATATACTATCAAGTATACAGACAGCTAGCTGACTGAAGTATTCCCTTTCAGGATGTCAAGAAATTCAAGTTAGGGGACCCAAGATCATTCCACTATCTAAACCAAACTAACTGTTATGAAGTTGCAAATGTAAATGATGCAAGAGAGTATCTGGAAACCAGAAATGCCATGGATGTTGTAGGGATCAGTCAAGATGAGCAGGTATTGACCCTGTGGCATCATTAAGAAACAAGAAAATTAATTGCAGACCCATTATCCACAATTAAAATTACCATAGTGAGATTGTCCTTTTGTAGGATGCCATATTCCGTGTGGTAGCTGCAATTCTGCATCTCGGAAACATTGGGTTCATCAAAGGGAAGGAAGCCGATTCTTCCAAACTGAAGGATGAGAAAGCACTTTACCATCTTCGAACAGCTGCAGAGCTACTCATGTTTGAACTCTAATCTAGTTAGCCCACCTAAAGGAGTTTTCATTGCTAGCTTTTAATTATGTATTCATTATGTCTCGCAATATGCTTCTATTCAGGTGTGATGAGAAGGCATTGGAGGACTCACTGTGCCAGCGTGTCATAGTAACCCCTGATGGAAACATCACAAAACCACTGGATCCAGATTTAGCTGTCTTTAGTCGTGATGCCTTGGCAAAGACAGTATACTCCAGACTATTTGATTGGTAAGCTAACCAAACTAACCCCTTCAATAAGAATTCTTAATGTTATCATCTCCCAGGAGATGGCACTAAGATAGAGCTGCATGCATGCTTTGAAATCACAAGAGGCAAAGTGTGATCAAGGTAAACCTTAAGGTAGGGAAGTGTCATTTTTCCTTTAGAGAGCATTTAAGCTTTGGAAAGTACATATGTAATCTTGAGCAAAGAAAACTGGTGATTTCAGAGTGATTCCTAAAGGACCAAGAGTCGTCCTTTTTCAATTTAAGAAATAAAAACTTTGTAGAGTGAAAAATGATCACTTTCTGGAGATGGTCAAAGCCTTAATATTTCCAATGCATCTCCTAAAATTCTATCCACTATTGTTTGAAATCTACTTCCCATATTGCACCCTTCTTATCAAAAATGTTACTTATCAAAGAAACTGAAGAGAGAGAATTTGGAATATTTGCCTACTTAAGCCTAGTTAAGCCAACTTCCAATAGAGTTGAGTTGCTGTGGCTTGGGAACATGATACCAGTAAATGTACCAGAAGTCCATGAATTTTTCAGACCTTCTCTATATCCAAGGCCCTCTAGGTTTCTGAGTGCATTTTCTACCCCTAACCTGATTTCAATGTATACATTATTATGAATTGGTGCAGGATTGTCGATAAGATAAACAGTTCTATCGGCCAGGATCCCAATGCAACAAGCATAATTGGAGTTCTTGATATTTATGGCTTTGAGAGCTTCAAGATCAACAGGTACATCATAGTACATCAGATAGTCTGAACAAGTAAACAATTTTTACCTCTAAACCCGAAGACTAATAATTTATTCTTTATCTGGTAGTTTTGAGCAGCTATGTATCAACCTGACAAATGAGAAGTTGCAACAGCATTTTAATCAGGTAAGAATGAGATCTACAGATACAGTTTACAGTGTCCCTATATACTGCTATACTTTTACATATGCTTAAATAAAATTTTAAAAATTGAAAAAAAAAAAAACATCTTTTTATATATAGTTCACACTCTATGTACTGCAATATTTTTTGTATGCAGTTAACAAAGAAAAAAAACATCTTTTCCTGCAGCATGTATTTAAGATGGAGCAAGAAGAGTACAAACGAGAGGAAATCAACTGGAGCTATGTAGAATTCATAGATAACCAAGATGTTTTAGATCTGATTGAGAAGGTACCAACTATTTTTGTCTCAAGGACCGTATCACTTGGCTATTATTAAGAATTAAGGGAAAATCATGTCTTCTCATGCAGAAACCAGGAGGCATAATTGCACTTCTTGATGAAGCCTGGTATGTATTTCATCTCTCATGCAATATAGTAAACATCTCAGTTTATTGAAAGATATCACCCACTACAAAGTGAATGACCTACACTCAGCTACTTAAAATTTAAATACCATATACACCATATTGCACTGTGGGCCATACCTCCTGCATGTAAAGAGAAAACTCAATTAGAAAACAAAACCCACAAGTCATCAATTGTAAAAATGTGTGAATTACAGAATGGAGTCACTTTCTTTGCAGTATGTTTCCTAAGTCAACCCATGAGACATTTGCACAAAAGATGTATCAGACATATAAAGGACATAAGCGCTTCAGCAAGCCCAAACTTGCCCGAACAGATTTCACAATCAATCATTATGCAGGGGATGTAAGCAGAACTTTCAGTTCCACTTATTATCTCGGATACTAATGCTAAAATAGTTGGTAGCTCAATACAAGGCTTTTGGTTTCACAGGTTATATACCAAGCTGACCAGTTCCTTGACAAAAACAAGGATTACGTTGTAGCAGAACACCAAGCTTTACTAAATGCCTCCAAGTGCCCTTTTGTTGCAAATCTCTTCCCTCTATTATCTGAGGAAGCATCAAAGCAATCAAAGTTCTCTTCCATTGGTACCCGCTTCAAGGTATGCAGTATTTCCATAGAAGGACTGTATTTGATTCTCAGAACTCCTGACTCTAACTTGCTCTTGCATTCAAAATCAAATGCAGCAACAACTACAAGCTTTAATGGAAACCTTGAGCACCACAGAACCACATTACATCAGATGTGTAAAGCCCAATGCAGTTTTGAAGCCTGCGATATTTGAGAACTTCAATGTCTTAAACCAGTTAAGATGTGGGGTAAGCTAAATTCTTCCCTTTCCTCGCCAGTGAGTTGCACTTCTGACACTACTTTAAGATTTGCTCCTGTTTAACATTTGTTTCCACTGGAATTTGAGTATTTGACAGGGAGTACTAGAGGCAATCAGGATAAGTTGTGCTGGGTATCCAACAAAAAGGACATTTGATGAGTTCTTTGACCGTTTTGGAATGTTAGCTCCAGATGTTCTAGATGGGTATGAATGCAAACTATTAGAATTCTCCTTTACGTCAGTTTTCCTTTCCACATTTTTACCTTTCTACACTGGTGGAAGACACGGCTTAGAAGCTCAAAACTAGCATTGTGAATACATGCCCAATTCGATGGATGGACACACACATGCAGAACTCTAATGCAATTTTGCAGTTCAAGCTAGAACTAAAATAAAATGAAAAATAAATCTCATGCTAGCAGCTCTCAATAGCTAAAAGCACTATTTAAAATCCTGTAAATACAATTTTTCTAAGTTCTTTCTCCTGTGCAGAGCCGATGAGAAATCAGCATGTATTGCCATCTGTGATAGAATGGGCTTAAAGGGCTATCAGGTATGTGTAAACATGGAAATAATGATGGCATAGAAAACAATTGGAATCCCTGTCCATGAATTTCTGAAGATAACTTGTACTGAAGACTGTAAGAGCTTTCCACCATAATGTGTCATTTCAGATTGGGAAAACAAAAGTGTTTCTTAGAGCTGGGCAGATGGCTGAATTAGATGCACGAAGAACTGAAGTTTTAGCTAATGCTGCAAGACGCATCCAGAGGCAAATCCAAACACATCTCACCAGAAAAGAGTTCATTAGACAACGAAGGGCTACAATTCATATGCAGAAACTCTGGAGAGGTTACCCTTTCCCTAAGAAACATTTATGTTGCACCAATAATATAGAAAACAAAGATGAGATATCTAGTAGAGCTGGAAAATTCTCACCGAGAACAATAAATCTACCCAAAAATATTGATGCTTTCCAGATGCTTAGAGTTGCATGGCAATATTTGGGAATGGGGAATCTAGATTTTCAAAGATAGTTATATGCAGGTTAGGTTCCTGGATGCTATCAACCCAAAACCATCCATAGAGTTCTTGTCAAATATTTATTATGGTAATTCTAACATATATGAGGTTGAGAAGTGGTCTTATGTTGCAACCTATCTCAGAGGTCTATGTAATTAGGCTGGTCTATTGCTTTTAGTAAATCTGTCAGGTTCAAGTCAAACAGTTTTCCACCTCAATTATAAACAGAAGAAGTCTGATCAATAGATTTGGAAACCTGAACTCAACTTATTATCACCAGCCTTAACGACCATTTTGCCAAGAAGTGGAAATGACAATGTTTCTCTTGCTATACCTTATACAGCACAACTTGCACGTAAGCTGTATGAAAGTATGAGGAGGGAAGCTGCTTCAGTCTGTGTACAGAAAAATGTACGCGCTCACACAGCAAGGCGAAATTATACAAACCTACAGGCATCAGCAATGGCGATTCAAACTGGATTGAGAGCAATGGCAGCCCGAAATGAATTCAGATACAGAAGAAGAACCAAGGCTGCAACCCTAATTCAGGTAGAAATTCAATCAAGCTGAGAAATGATTAATTTGGTTATCTGAAATTTAATTAGGGATTCTTAGTGAAAATCTTCAGTATTACTATTATTAGGAAAATTTGGGACGTATTACAAAAACATAATAATGAATTTGAGATAGGAAAAGCAATTAAAGTTTACAAGATAGAATGCATGTTGTTCTATAATTATTTGGAATAGAAATGTGTGAAACATTTGCACTTTTAGGAAGTATGGAATTATATGGAGTATATTTAGATATTGCTTGTTTGAGAGAATTTCAGGACAGAATAAGGAATTTCATAAATGACTAGAAAAATTTTAAGCAGATCAAGTGAAGAAGGTCTAACTTGCAATATGAATTTATTCAGGAACGTTTATCTTTCAACTTGTTATTAATAACTAAATCAATACTTGATTCCTTGCAGACTCAATGGCGAGGATTCCAAGCTTTTTCTGCCTATAATCAACAGAAGAAGGCAACTCTTACACTTCAATGTCTATGGAGAGGAAGGGCAGCCAGGAAGGAGCTTAGAAAGCTCAGGATGGTGAGATTTTCTTCCCTATACAACCATAGGTTGCAGTTCCCCTCCAATTCTCAATATCAAAATTTCCTATAAGACAATATTTTATAGGGGTAAATACATCTGTAAATTTAAGAAAACCCTGAACCTGATGCAGGCTGCAAGAGAAACAGGAGCACTAAAAGAAGCAAAGGACAAGCTAGAGAAGCGTGTTGAAGAGCTAACATGGCGACTAGAATTTGAAAAGCACTTGAGGGTATATTCTCTATCAACAAACAGTAACAAACTAATAGCATAATATCATTCAAAGTTAACATGCACAGTGAATAGAATCTGAAAAGTGCAGAGGGTATATTGTCATGTGCTTGGTCAACCTATCTGGAAGCAGTAAAACTAAAAAATTTGATGAAGGTATTAGAACACATCTGAGTTTCTTTGTGGAGGGCTGCTCAGTCAAAGAGTCATCTTCCTACTTGATGCTGAATTAATCCAGTATAAGTACCCAAAAGTGGGGTGATCATGGGCTGAGTTACCAACCCATTTCACTGTCCCAGGTCAATGCTTGGATGGTCCTGGGAGGAGGTAGTCACGATGCCTGTAGGACCAGGCTGGCCAAGATTCCTAGGTCCATCCAAATATCTGATTGACAATTCATTAGTACTTATTTTTACATCATGAATTAATATAATTTTTGTATATTTTATATTTAGTCAGCATTAAATTAATTTTTTTCCACTTTTAAGACCTTATTTGGGCCTGAAAATATAAGCCCAAGGTTGAGCCAGGCAAGGCAAGCACATCTCCTAATAATTATAGCACATTCTGATTAACTGCCCCATCCCATGCTCACCCCTGCCCACAAGCCTTTAACCCATAGGTTCCAAATTCAACCTCAACTAGGGGAAGTTTCATTGAAGTATGAGTCACAGTAGACTTACAACAAAGTTTAAACCAGTTTGTTATGAATTCCATATAAATCAAGACACATTTTGAAAATTTATTTTAAAAATAAAAATAAATAAATGGGAAATTTTTTTATTTTTTTATTAAAAAAAAGCACTCTGAAGATGGGTTTGTAATTCAGTGAATGTGGCCCACTAAAATTTATGAGGAAAAGACAATGGTTTTCATGTAGATCGATGTTGAAGAAGCAAAAGGGCAAGAAATTTCCAAGCTGCAAAATGCTCTACTTGAAATGCAAGTGCAACTAGAAGAAGCCCATGCAGCAATTATCAGAGAGAAAGAAGCAGCAAAGATTGCTATTGAACAAGCTCCACCAGTGCTCAAAGAGGTGCCAGTCGTAGACAACACCAAGATGGATCTACTGAAAAATCAAAATGAGGAACTCGAGGTAACAAGTAACAACCTATTTCTTGCATATTTCATAACAAATCACATCCATGTCCTACATTTAGGAGCACTTTCTTTTTGGTTCTAATGGGAGTAGAACCTCGAACCTCCGATATCCTCATCACAATCCCTTGCCCCTTGAGCTAGGCTTCAAGAGCTAGGAGCATTTTGAACGGTCACGCACATGTGCATCCAGATAGCCTAAGCTATCATTGTACTATAGAGATTATTGAGCATGCATGACATAGAAGGTCTAATTATTGTTGCACAGAAAGAAACCAAAAGCAGAAAGGTCCAAAAATTACATAAAACAAAGTGATTTAAAGAATCTATTAATTTATTTTTTTAGTAATAGTATATAAAACCACATAAAACAAAAAATAAATTAAATTTTTTGAAAATCTAAAAATACAAGTACTATACCAAGAATTTATGGAAATTGGTAGAAAAAGGAATAAACCTTGTTCGAGATAGCTTCTTGCTTTTGGCTTTTTCTTGAAGTCCTAAAATATCACAATTTTAAAGAGGCAGTCTTGGTGTTACAGAGGTTATATTAAACATAAAACAGTTTCCCACATAAGTAGGACCTACATGACAACCGATGCTGTCCTTGCTTCCATGTTAATTTCTTTTTCAAACCAAAAGCTCTTTTAGTAGAATTACCCAAACACATCCAGAGGTTATTGCTGAGCTTAAAAAATAGCTTTTGGCTTGGAATAAGTCAATTAATTATGGTCTTAGAGATGTTATTAAATGTGTCATAGGTTACTCATATGAGAAAAACCTCCCTAGTAGTTAAAGAATTGTCAGAAAATAGAGACAAACACACCTATCCACATATTGCTGTGCATGGGTGTTTGTGTATGCATAAATCTACACTCCAATAAACAAACACACCCATCCACATGTGTGTGTGTTGGTAGGTGTAGAGTGTAACGTCACACTTCTACTTGATATAAAAACAAGGATCTCCTACTTTTAGGGCTTCAACACCAATTTCCTCTCTTCCTTTTTTAAACAGTTAGTTCTCAAGCACATGTATTGCATGTGCGATGTGTGGTAGGTAGGTGTAAAGCAACAGTCATATAGACAAACACAATATTTTATATGAAGAATTAGGGTTTTGTACTTTTAGCCAAAAGTGGTTATTAATTGTGTATGGTTTTATAGTCAACAAAGAAATTTTCATTTGATTCCTTTACATATGAATCATGTTTATCCATGATTATACATCTCTTTGGGATTTAGATTAAAAATATTATTCATATAAAGAATCAGTATCGAAATCCCATGGATGAGGTTGAGACCTTTTTATGAAAGGTGACAAATTTACACTTTTGAGGGTGATGATAATAATGACACTCTACTGTTGTCACTTTCTTCCAAAGGCATCTCTTTCCATATGTTTTGGAGTTTCTGATTTTCCTTCATTTAGGAGAAAGAGAACTGCAAATATTCATGAATGACTTGATAGCTTGGGCTCTTCCTAGTTTACTCCTGCCTCAAAAAGCTTCTAGCTCTAACTAGCAAGTTAGAGCCCTTAATTACTATGGCTCCATGGTGGAAAGAATGGGCCAACAGGAAGTCCTGATTAAAATGTCACTGAAAATTCGCATTTTGGCCAGCATTTACATATGCTACCGAATTTTGACAATTTTTTGCCAATATATATGGATTTTCCTGATTTTTCATCAATTTATTGGAAATTTTCTGGAATTATGGGCAACTTCTAGAATTTCGGCGAATTCATCATTGAGATTTTGGCTAGAAAATGGTCACGAGTCATGTTGCAGGATTAAAAATTTTAAAAGAGGGTGGAGGTAGACATTTTCAACCTACTCATCTTTGAGTTATTAATATATTCACATATAAAATATATAACCTATTTGGATATCCTAAATCTTAATTTTATATTCATACAAAAAAATACTGTATAAAAAATAAAACAAAATAAAACTTGAGTAAATAAATAAATCTTAATTACCTTATTTTCAAATTATATTAAACGAACCACTTAAACTATAAAAACCACCATGTTTATCTTCTTAATATTTTTTTTTTAACATCTTTTCCATACTAATTATAAGAGAAATATACACTTGTAAATAAAATTATAAACATTTTAAAATAAATATCATAAATATATTATCATTTCTTTATCCAAACTAGATAGACAAATCATTATTTTAGTATTAACAAGTATTATATAATATTGTCCAACATCACAAGTTTTATCATATATATTATTATTTTTTATTAAAGCAACTTCAATATGTGTATTATTGTTTGTTTCATCATTTTTTTGGAGTTTTTCCTACTAGTTCTATGATTCTGATTAATTTCCTTTCCATCGATATTTTTTTTCTAGATGTTTGTCCTATAATTTTGGTATTTCCCAAAATTTTTGTAAAATCTAATCACGGATATTTTGATCCTTGGTTACACCTAAGAGGACCTAAAGAGTAAGAAGATAATTCAACCTCTATAACTGCACTTCAATGGTCAGGACTTTCTGCCAAAGGCATCTATTTCCACGCCTAGGGTTTTTTCTTGTTTCCTTTTCTTAGAGGAGAAATAAGTGATAACATCTAGGAATGACCTTTAGATTCATCTTAGCTTGGATCTTCCTGGTTTACTCCTGCCTTGGAATGACTTTAGCTCTAAGTACCCAATCAGTCCTCTTAAACCTATCACAATTGCTCCATGGTGGAAAGGCTGGGTTAACACTATGCCCTGCTTCCAACTTGAGCAGGTATACTAATGTCATGATGTTGTACCTAAGGCCTCAAAAGGTGCAATAAGAAAATAAGTGAACTCTTGTGATCGATTAAGAGATAAACCCACCCCTATTATCTTGGCATGGACCCTTCATCTCAACCTTGAGGAGAAGAAGGTTGAGGTGAAGCACCCCAATCTACCTCAACTTTATGGGAGATGTAACACAAAGTTAGCATCTCCCTACAGCTGGTAAGCTTAGGTCATACACATAATATGAAGGAAGGTAGGAGATTCTTTGGGGGTGCTTGGGTGGATGGATTATACAACAACCTGAAGCAAGGCCCTAAGGTAAGAACCGCCTGTCAATGAAATCCAGAAAAGCAAGCTTTCTTCTTCATCTTTCAATCTTAACTCCAAAAAGCTCCATCCCTTCAGAATATGCTGATTCTGCCCCTTCTGAATAAACCAAAATAAGCACAGGGGCATGGTTTACCACATTTCCTTCTTTCCCTGGACTACAAAGCTGCCATACAAACTCACTAGAGAACCCATACAGAGAACCCTTTCACCCAAGAGATTCCGAAGGTGGATAAAAGCACGGACCATAGGGAATGATTCACCTCAGAATTGAAAAAACATGGACAGCTGACTTGCCACATTCTGACTGCACAAAAAAAATCCATTAACCAAAATCTTTCCTCTACACATAATGTAATATAATAGATGGTGAAAATCTTCCCTCAGCTTTTCAAGTGAAAAGACCTGCCTTCAAAGGACTAAAGGATCACACTTAAGATTACTAAAACAGAAAGGAAGCCTAGAAACAGCACATTGAAGAAAGATTTTACAGAAAACATCCTCTCTAGGAGCACTTTCAAAAGTCCTCACTTCCCTTCCTGATGCTGCACATGTGGATGCTAACCATGAAGGTTACTGCCCCTTTAGCTCCAATTCACGGAAAACTCTATGGGAACTTGGATTGAAATGCCTTTGAACCCCTTCCAAACTCCAGTAATCAGCAAACAAGCATTCCTACCCAGACAAGGAGAAAAGACCTAGAAGATAGTCCTTAAGTGTTATCTCCCCACACCATGAATCGGTACAGAACCTATTTCTCTTACCATTCCCAGCCAGAATAGTAGTCAAACCATGGAAGACATCCCATCCTTCCAAAGAGCAGCATAAAGCTTCTTGCCCATAGGAATCATACCCCCCTTAGAGCATTACTCTTCTTCAAAGACAGCAAACTTGTTAGCCACCACTCTGCTCCACAATTTGTGTCGTTCTTCCACAATTCTCCAAAACCATTTAAACAATAAAGCTTTGTTAAGAAACTGCAAATTTCTTATCCCAGTTCCTCTACCTCCTTAGGGTTGAAAACAGTATGGCAATTTGATCAAATGACATTTCTGACCATCATTCCCCATCCCTACAGGAATCCTTTTGGAGCTTCTCTAGATAGAACTGAATGCAGATGCCAATGACAAATTAAAACAAGAAAGAAATGGAAACTTGAAGAGAGCAAGAACCTTAGGTAAGAATTCATATATAAACCCCATTACACTTTGGCTTAAAGTCGTTAATATGCTCCATTCCACAAAATTTTCGGAACAAGAAAAAAGTTGCATTCAAACTTTTCTTAGAAGATCCAAATAATAAAAATTTCCACAATCCCATGGTAAAACCAAAGGGACCTTATTCTCCAAGATCACAAATGGTCAAATAGACCTCCTCATCAAACAAGAGGGCTACCCAATCATCCTTATCATGGTCCTAAGATAAACCCCCATAATATCCATCTTATGAATCCCCTTATTCTTCTTGTATATTACTCCTTAGTGAAGATATGGAAAAACACATCATTGTAGTGGCTAATATCTATTTGTATCATGAAGCCTTTCTAACAGGTGGATTCTAATGATTGGCAGACATATCTTAGAGCTTATATACCATAACCATACAATGAAGCTTATTTACTAATCCTTATGGCATGTAGAGACAGAATATCAACACTAGTAAATAATGATAGATATTTCATATAACATTTGAGATTTAGAATTTCAAGAAATTTATTTCTTCCAAGAAGTGGAAACAAACTTAATGGATGATTTCCTATCATTTTGATATCATATGTTTCCAACTTTTATAATCTACAAATTATATGTTTTTATTTATAATAAATTAAATGGACGACAATAAACTAGCTCCACAATAGGTTGATTCTGACAGACCAACTAAAATAACTAGTTTTTATCTTATTCAATTACATTACGAACTCTAGCAGATTATATGACAATTAAAATATAATCAGCAGGTCAATCTTCATAAATTTTATAGTAGACATAAAATGTGCATGTACATATATTATTTGAAAATCATGAAGGTGACAGGTTACCCAAATAAATTTTGGATATGTAGGGTGAGGTAAGCGAGCTGAAAAAGATGGTTGCGGAATTTGAGCAAAAGTATTGTGAAGCACAAAAGGAGAACACAGCAAGGCTTAAAGAAGCAGAAGAGTCATTCACGAGGACGTCACAACTTCAAGAGACTATTGAAAGGTAGTTAAATAAGAACTATTCACAGATATTCATATATCACTAATAGATTCAAATAACTCTTCTATGCTCACTTACAGATTAGAATTGAACTTGTCCAACCTCGAAGCAGAGAACCAGGTTCTACGGCAGCAGGCTTTGGTTGCATCAACAAATGAGGACCTCTTTGAAGAAATGAAAATGTAAGAACTAGGGAAAAGTTAAAAAACAATGTAGGGAAAAGTAAATAAAAAACATATTTCACCTGGCTAGAAAATCAACAGATTTGAGTTAATTCATATGTGTGTTGAAAAAGAGAGGAAAAATTAAATGCATGAAGTCATTTTTTTTTTGTAGGAAAGCTACGGAAAAACACTCTTTCATTATAGTAAGCACATGACAGCTAGCTATGAACTGGTGGCAGTATTGTCCATAGATAAAAGCAACAAACTAAAATAAAGCAAAACTATATTTTTTTAATCAACAGTCCCACAGGATTGGACTGAGTTGGTGGTATAAATTACCATTTGGTAACATGAACTTATGGAACAAAGCTGTAAACCAGAGCTGAAAGGTTATTAGGTTTTTTGTCAAGAAGAAAAATTATCATCACACAAATACAAATGATCTGCCCTTTCTGTCCAGCCTCAAGGATAAGATTGCAAATTTAGAGTCAGAGAATGAGGTTCTCCGCAACCAGCCAACAAGCATAGAGCAAGTAGCCGCTCTTGAAAGGGTTCCACCACAAGTGAAGGTGCATTAGGTTTGAATGACCCTTTTTGATGACATTGCTATTGTATTTGTCTCTAACCTTCTATAGTGGTGCAGAGTTTTGATAATGGACATAAAATGGAAGAAGAGCTCCAAACAACAAAAGTATAGTGAAATTTCTTTATCAATTATTCTTCCAGAAAAGAACAGTGATCAATAGATAACTAGATATATGTTATTTATGCCTTAAATAATGAATATTGTTTGCAGGAGTTGGTGCCTTTTGCCCCAATCCTAACTAAACAACGATCCCTGACAGACAGGCAACAGGTATATGGTTGAAAGATTAAAGAAAGCAAATGATTCAGTCCAATAAGATTGGTTTGTTTGAAATGTCTAATAACTGTCAAGTACATATTCATTTCTTTTTCTTTCCTAATAACCAGGAAAACCATGATGTACTAATAAAGTGTCTCATGGAAGACAAGCGATTTGACAAGAACAGGCCTGTTGCTGCCTGTATTGTGTACAAAGCACTTCTTCAGTGGAGATCCTTTGAAGCAGAGAAGACAAATATATTTGATAGGATTATCCACACAATCCGTTCATCTATAGAGGTAGTATTCTTATGCCATTTCAAATCTGATCAGTTGGTGACTAGTTGTGCAAATCCTTGCAAGAGATCAATTCAATTCAACATGTGAATTAAATTTGCCTTATTCTGCCCTGAAAGAGTCAGGAAAGCATCAGTAATCTAGCATATTGGCTCTCGACAACTTCAACCCTTCTGTTCCTTGTACAAAGTACACTCAAGGCAAGCAATACACCTAATGTGACTTCATTTCGTAGCCGAAATTCACCCACCACTTTGTTCGGTAGAATGGCACAAGTAAGCTCTTTCAAGTAAAATTTTTGACATCTAAAGATGCATGTGAGAGAAATACTAAAACTACATTATCAGGGTCTCCGCTCATCTTCATTTCCTATGGGAGTTTCAAGTGGGTACAGTGGAATGGTGGGAAAGCCAAACACGCACTCAAAAGTGGAACCCAAGTACCCTGCCTTACTGTTTAAGCAACATTTAACTGCATATCTTGAAAAAATATATGGGATGATTCGTGATAGCTTAAAGAAAGAGATTAGTCCATTTTTGAACTTGTGCATACAGGTAAGCATTTTACATAAGCGTTATATGAAGAAGAATTTCACAGTTTTAAAAAAAACAACAGAGCTTGCACCTGACCATAACAATACCTTCAAAAATGCCATTTGTAGGCACCCAGATCCACAAGGGCCAGATCAATAAGAGGGTCATCCAAAAATATCCATTCAAATATAGTTGCAAAACAGCAAGCATCAAACATACACTGGCAAAATATTGTCAATAGCCTGGATCATACCTTGGGAATAATGTCTGAGAACCATGTGAGCATGAATTTTCTTTCCTCTCTGCTTTGGGCTGATTAATGGTTGAAAGAAGAGATCACCAATGTTTGTGGGTTAACTTCTGCAATCTTCAGGTCCCTTCTATGATAACAAGGAAAATCTTCAGTCAGGTATTCTCATTCATAAATGTTCAGCTTTTTAACAGGTATGCAATTCCTATCTGTTTCAACTCCATTTAATGCACAAAATTTATCAGAAAAGAAACAATTAAAATTTCCAAAAACAAGTGACTCACCAAAGTTCCAACCATGACTAATTTTGCAGTTTACTACTTCGCCGGGAATGTTGTTCATTTAGCAATGGAGAATACGTAAAGGCTGGTTTGCAGGAATTGGAACAGTGGTGCTTTAAAGCAAAGGACGAGGTAAGAACATCATCCATATAAACTGTCTTGAAATTATTGTTTGCCAGTAAAAATGAGAAGGCAAGAAGAAATAATACATTTTCAACTATTGTACAGTTTGCTGGATCATCATGGGATGAACTCCAACACATAAGACAAGCAGTAGGGTTTCTGGTACGTTTGGTTTAAACCTGGGTCACTAAGCCACTGAATTTTCTAATGGCAAGAGTTCAGAATAAATTCAGAAATGCTTAATATATGCAGGTTTTGCATCAAAAACCTCAGAAATTTTTGGATGACATCACAAATGAACTCTGCCCGGTAACTTACCAGTTCTTCAGTTTAGATAGTTAAACAGCACATAAACATCACAGCTTAATGTAGAAGTCTATTTGAACAGAAATTTAAAAGATACAGAACTTCACACTATCAACCTTCAACTCTTTCTTTTCCCTTTCCAGATGTTAAGCATTCCACAAATATATCGCATTGGAACCATGTTTTGGGATGACAAATATGGCACCCATGGACTATCTCCAGATGTAAGTGCTCTTCCATATTGCAATTTATTAATATAATCCTGCATCTTAATCCACTATTCTGAATATTTATTGATAGTAGTGGAGGGGAAGGGAAAAAATTCTGGATCACAATTTATGAGTGCTACTTCCAACAGATTTGATTCTAAAAAACAAAGTACAACCTCTTATCATTAGCTATGGTTTTTTTGCTAATTAGTCAAACCCCTTATGCAACTATGATTCATGGGCCTCTGCAGTCTGTGATTGTTACTTTGCATGTGAACTGCACATGCATTAGAATGGAGTTGTAAAGATAAGTTTTAAAGTTGTGGCTGGTGTAGTTCCAATTACTTGAGCTACTTCCTTATACCATTACTAGCTCAACCTTAAGTTAGAACTTGCATATAGACCCATAACTTCAGAAGGAAAATGATTAGAGAAGAGGTTGGCAGCCAACCACAAGTAATTGGGATTAAGGCTTTATTGAGTTATAGAGTTGTGTTTACCATAGTTTTTAACCACTTAGAATTTCTTGATAGCAAAGAATACAACTCAAGCAAAACAAAAATAATCTGAAACCCTGAAAAAGGAAAAAACAGACTAGGAGTTACTTTAGTACTAGCTCCAACTATAGCATACATTTTCATGTTTTCATGATTCCTAATACTAATTTATTATGGAATTTAAGTTTTTTTCCTTTACCTTTTTCTTGGCCAAACAACTTATGTCAATTTAGTTAAGGAGAATTCTACAATGAAGTACTGGCCCATGATCTTTTGATTGCACTACATATTCAAAGTGGTTGGCCTATTTTCAAATATAAACAGGTTAACTCATTAAGGATGTCATATATAACTGGTGAGAAAGAAAAGTTTGAATCTAATTTATTTTGTTTAAGAGATCCGTGATTTTATAATAGTATACATGACTCTACCGTAGATTCAAATAAAATCAATATACATAGCATTCAAGATGACTTATGTGTGTGAAGTTTATGATCAGCCTGTCCTGTAGGTAATTGGATAAATAAAAATGGACTAATATGAACATAAGATCCAATTAATTGATTAATAATAGATGAAACTCTATTGATGATGACAGGAGAAGTGCCTCATCTGTCATATACACGACCATGTTAATTAGATGAATTGTTTTAAAAGATTCTTGTACCAATTGAACATATGACATCTAATTCTTTTCTTGCTAATTTTATATAATTAACATCCAGAAAAATGGAAATAATGACAAATTGGGAGCTTATTTATACATCATTTATTTTTTGGGACCTCAGGTAATCGGCAAGATGAGAGTGCTAATGACAGAAGATTCCATAAACATGCCCAATAATTCATTCTTGTTGGATGTTGATTCTCGGTAATTAACTTAAATCTCCCCCAATAATTCATTCTTGTTGATAGAAAAGCAACATTCATTGATACAGTTTCTGAAAAAAAAAAATTCACAGGATACCTTTCTCTATGGAAGAGATGTCACGATCCTTGATCGACATCAACCTATCCTACGTGGATCCTCCACCCCTCCTTCGTCAGAGATCTGATTTCCATTTCCTCTTGCAGCCAACAGATTGAAAATTTTGATTTTCCTATAAATTCACAGAAAGAAATATAGTAATTGAAAGAATGATATTGTAATTAATTACTATTCTTTTTATTTTCTATTTTTTCTTATGAGTGAGAGTGAGTGAATGAGTATTCAAAATGTAATTCTTTTATTTTTTTCCTCCACTTTTTTAGAGTTGAGATGATAATCTACTGATTGTTGCCTTCAAATTGTACCTGTGGAATTGAGTGAGTGATTGTTTGATTGAGGACAAGAACTAAAAAAAATTAATGAGAAAAGAAATGAAATTTTTACTTGTATATTTCTTTTTGTCAATGTCACATGGTGCAATTGCCATCCATGATCAATGTTAAAACAATGAAATAGAGAACCACATGAACAATAAATGAATTAGACACTTTTTTTTTTTGGGATAAGTAAAAACAATTAAATTAAGAAAGCCTAAAGAAGTAGACCTGAAAGTATACATGATGTATACAAGGCGATAAGGCCAAAAAGAAAAAAGTCACCCCCTTACATTCCAACCAATCAATGAAATAAAAAAAAGACCACAAGCTAAAATTAGGAACTACCCCCATTGGAATCAACTCGTTTTTGTCTAGGTTGATTTTTAACCCGGATGCCGCTTCAAACCACATGAACACCAAACTCAAGACCTCCACATGCTCCTTGCTTGCTTCACAAAAAACTAAGGTATCGTCAGCAAATAAAAAATGAGACACTGACACACCCTCGCCTCCTCTCCCACTAGCCAGGAAACCCTCTAGAATGCCTCCTTGTAAAGCCCCGTTCAATATACAGGAAAGCACCTCCATTGCTGAAATGAAGAGGAAAGGAGAAAGAGGATCTCTCTGTCATAGGCCTCTAAAACTATGGAAAAAGCCTATTGGGGATCCATTAAACAAAATCGAGAAACGAGCTGAAGAAATACACCCACCTCATCCAACGTACCCACTTAACCCCAAACCACATCTTTTCCATGATTGCTATTAAGAAACCCAATTCACATTATCATAAGCTTTTTCAATGACCATCTTGCAAATAATTCCACCCTTTCCACTTTTTAGTCTTGAGTCTAAGGCTTCATTTGCTATAAGAACTGCATTCAACATTTGCCTACCTTCAACAAAGGCATGTTGGAAATTTGAAATCACTTTCCCCACCACTCTTTTCAATCTATGTGCCAAAACTTTAGATAAAAGCTTGTAAAGGCTCCCCACCAAGCTTATAGGGCCAAAATCCTTCAAAACATCTCTTCCCCTTCCTTAGATATGAAAACAATAAAGGTGAAGTTTAAACTTCTCTCAAAGTAGCCTTATGAAATTCAATGAAAAAGTCCATCACTTCATGTTTGACTATATCCCAACAAAATTGCCCAAAAAAAACAAAATGAACCCATCCAGTCCAGGTGCTTTATCCCCACTCAAACTAGAGAGTGAGGGCTTTATCCCCACTCAAAGGGTGCAGTCTGGATCTCTTCCTCAGAAAAAGCAACCTCAAGGAGTGCCACCTCATCACTATCCAAAGAGGAGAAAGGCAACCCAATAATTCTCAGCCTCTGGTCCCAGTTTCTGACAACATATTCTGAAAAGCGTTAACCACCTCCTACATTATCTCAGCCTCCTCGGTCAACTTTCTACCATCCACCATACCAGAAGACAAAAAATTCCTTCTTCTCCGGCATTAGCCATCTTATGAATGAACTTTTGAGTTTTTATCGCCTTCTTTCAACCACAATTCTCTTGACTTTTGCCTCCAAGAGATCTCTTCCATGTCTGCCCACTTGCTGAAGTCCTCCACTGCGCATCTTCTAGCCTCAGATTCCTCTGAAGAGAGACCACAGTCTTTTTCTTTGGCCTTCCAAAAACCAATCCGATTGAGAGCCTTCAATTTACTAGCAAGAATATGACTGCAGGATCCCCTGAAATTATAGCCCGTCCACCAATTCCTGACAAGTGTTTGAACCCCTACACTTTCAGCCACATATTTTCAAAGTGCAAGGGAGTTTTTCTGCTTGTGATCCCTCCTCCATCCAGCAAAATAGGAGCATGATCAGAAGTGGGTTTGGGCAACAGACACTGAAATAGGCCGCAGAAGGGACTCCCAGTCTTCTGAGACTAAGAAACGACCACACCAAGTGAAGGAGCCCCCAGAGGCAAACCCCTCTACTGCAACTCGTCAATTACCTCTGAAAGACGCCTCATTGCCGGAGACATCCTCAGACAGTTTGTCCTTTCCCTGGGCAATCTGACCACATTGAAGTCTCCACTAATGCACCAAGGATCATTCCACAATCCCCTAATATCCCCAATATCTGACCACAGCGCTTCTCTCCCAGACTTACTGATTGGCCCATAAACTCCGGAAAACACCCAAATGAAATTATCATCACAATTTTTGAACTGACACGAGATATAGTACTCCCCTATTTCCATCTCCAGAAGCTCAACACTCTGCTATCCTAGAAGACTAAAATACCCACTGCCTGCCCTCTGGAGTACACACTTCCCCATTTCATAAATCTTCCTGATCCCAGACTTCTCACTACCAAAACCGACATGAGCTTGCTTTTTTGTCTCCTGCAAACAAACTAGGTCTGCCCTTTGCGATCTTAAAAAGGCCTTCACTGCCTTCCTTTTATCCTTATCATTATGTCAATGGAGGATTCTAATTAACGTCAATACACCTCGAAGACTCCCCAACATTTTTTCAACGCCTTTTTCCTGAACTGGAGAGGACCCGTAATTAATGGAGCACTCTAGCTTCAACTCTCTCTAAATCTGGACCTGAGGAAAAAAGTCTTTTTTACTCCGGGAGCAGTATCTTTGCCACCTTTTCTACACTCCAGTCCCCGTAACAGTGTCAAGATATCATTCTCAAGCCTTCCAGCGGCAACCCCACGAATCTACTGAACGAGAGCAGTTTTCCAAAAGCATCGTCGGAGAAGGCATCCTCAACCACACCTTCCGTGACTTTACCCCCAAAATTCACTAGGTGGGTTGGCCTCTGTACCTCCTAGCCATCTAACTGAACAATACGCAAAGGCCCTGGCTCGAGAACATCACCATCCACCGAAAAACCACCCGGATCCTCCCAACATACTAAGGGTCCCGCGGCTTTAACACCTGAGGGCAAAGAAGATGGAGAAGATCCCACGCCCCCCAAAAGAGGAGAAAGTGGAGTTCTGACCTGGAAAGCGAGCGGCCTCCTCCATCAACGCGTCATTCGTGGCGCCCGGACTCAAGGCTTCAGAAGCGTCTGGGGTTCGCAACTCAAGAGCAAGCCTCATATCCTCCTCGGAAATAAGACAAGGGGAATGGCGAAGTTTAACCTGAAGCGGATCACCATCTGTCCGTAAATCCAATCCCTCCCCCTGCGTAATCACAGCATCCCTAGAAAGAACAGGGGAATCTGATGGTCCAGAACAAAATCCCACTTCCTTTAAGGGCGGGCCCATACCTCTGCCTTTCATCACCTTAAGCAAGCCCTCTGAGCCCACTAAAGTTCCTTGAGCCCTGTTCAACGATCCGTCTCATTCCTCCCTGTCGAATGTAATAAAAGCCCATCCCTTTAGCTTGGCCCAACATCAGATCCTGGCCGCTAGCCCTTGAAAGCGGCTCCTTCACACTTTTCCCTTTCCCCAAGAGAGGCCCATCTCCATCTTTTCAAGCCGTGGCTCTGAACCACCTCTCCTCAGTACAGAATAACAGAGCCGCGTCACATTAACGGCTCTCCCAAACCGCTCCTTGTGCGACACGCAGGCTACTTCTTTTTCCTCGGAGAAAGGGATCAAATCCACTCTCACCCGTGCGCGTAATGCATACTCTTAAGTCACCCCCAACCTTTCAGGCACCTCTGCGCGGTTCCACCACTGAAACCCGAGGGGACAGCTCCCACCATAAAGGAATGGAAAAACAACGCTCTTGCACCACAACCTGAAACCTACTAGAGTGTTTGGGAGAACCATATCATACGGAGAAATTAACCAAGGGATCAAATGAATGGGCAATAAAGACGGTAATTAATCAATAGAAATGAACTCTATTGATTTCGGTGAGAGACTGTTCCAAGGAAATGAACTCTATTGATTTCGGTGAGAGACTGTTCTAAGTTTTCTCTCAATCCTCAGAAGAATAAAATATATGATGCTCATTGTCATTAACTACTTTTAGTTATAGTTATTGAAATACCTAGGGGATAATAGAAAAGAAAAAATAAAATAAAATGAGAAATAGAGCCCAGACTAGCTAACTATTGCATGCAGTTTGATGATCCAAGCTGCCCTTTCTCCGTGTAGCCATTAATATTAAAGCTAGAAAACTTTATATTTAAAAGGAAATAAAAAACAAATGAAAATAAAGAAAAACATACTAAAACTACCCATATTTTCTTCCTACTAAATTTGAATAGCGTTAGAAATTATATTTTGACTAACTAAAAGTGTGGCTTCCCATAATACTTATAATTCTAGTGTTTCTTTTTTCTTTACCTTTTTCCTTAAAAATATTATTTAGGGTTTAAAGTTTAGGATTTAGGTTTAGATTATGAGTTTAGGTTTAGGATTTAGGGTTTAAGGTTTAACTTGAAACTTAATTGTCACTTCATAAAAAAAAAAGGTCAAACAAGGAACAATCAAGTTGACTCACACTCCAAAAAGCCTCCAAGTTGTTGATATCATTACAAAGGCTTTTCCACGTGTCAAATTCGAAGACTTAATATCCAAGTTGGCAATGATTCATATCTATTTCCTAACTTGAGGAGGGACTGTAGGATTTAAGAATAAAATCCCTATTTTACAGGGTTCCCTTTCAATCATTCACTCCTACATATTTTGCAGGAGTTCAGGGTTTAGAGTTGAGGGTTTAGGGTTTAAGGTTGAGGGTTTATGGTTTATGGTTTAGGGTTGAAGGTTGAGGGTTTAGGGTTTAGGGTTTGGGGTTGAGCGTTGAGGGTTGAGAGTTTAGTGTTTGGGGTTTGGGGCTTGGGGTTTGGGGTTTGGGGTTTGGGGTTTCGGGTTTGGGGTTTAGGGTTTAGGGTTTAGGGTTGAGGGTTTAGGGTTGAGGGTTTAGGGTTGAGGGTTGAGGGTTGAGGGTTGAGGGTTTAGGGTTGAGGGTTTAGGGTTGAGGGTTGAGGGTTTAGGGTTGAGGGTTGAGGGTTGAGGGTTTAGGGTTGAGGGTTTAGGGTTTAGGGTTGAGGGTTTAGGGTTGAGGGTTTAGAGTTTGGGGTTTGGGGTTTGGGGTTTGGGGTTTGGGGTTTGGGGTTTGGGGTTTGGGGTTTGGGGTTTAGGGTTTCGGGTTTTGGGTTTCGGGTTTCGGGTTTCGGGCTTAGTGTTTCGGGTTTAGGGTTTCGGGTTTGGGGTTTGGGGTTTGGGGTTTGGGGTTTG